>NW_012149952.1:6710679-6814681 GCF_000956105.1 Propithecus coquereli
TTAAATATATAGAAAGTTAAAAGGCAATTTGATGAAGATATGAATTTTCCCAGTTACCTATGGGGAGGAACTTTGGATGGAAGCAAGTAAAGTAATGGAAGTCAAAACATCAAAATTATTATCTATAAATAGTGGAAGAAGAGTTTTCTAAAAGGATTTAAAAGACAAGATTCATTCTCTACATATTGAATGGAATACACTTGTACATTACAAAGATGAAGTACTGCTATGGGTTGGTTATGGTTTATTTGTCCCTACCACAACTCATATTGAAATTTGATCCCTGATGTGGTGGTGTTGGTCCTCATGGGAGGTGTTTGGGTCATGGGGCTGGATCTCTAATGAATAGATTAATGTCCTCCCTGGTGTGTGTGTGTGTGGGGGGGTGAGTTCTCACTCTATTACTTCCTGTAAGAGCTGGTTGTTAAAAAGAGCCTGACACTTCTTCCTTGTCTCTCTTGCTTCCTCTCTCACCACGTGGTCTCTGCACATGCTGGCTCCCCTTTGCCTTCTTCCATGAGTGGAAGCAGCCTAAGGTTGTCACCAGATGCAGCTACCTGATCTTGAACTTCCCAGCTTTCAGAATTCTGAGCCAAATAAACCTTTTTTCTTTATAAATTACCCAGCCTCAGGTATTCCTTTATAACAACACAAAACAGACTAAGACAAATATATAAAATAAAACCATATTCTGATATAAAAGAAAACCATATTCAGAATTACCTATTTCTGAAATGAAGCTGCCTTTAGGGAGGTTCTAGGTTTAATTCAAATGCCTTGAACATGAGGGTTTCCTAAAACTATTAGGTACTATTCAAGGCTACTGTGATCAGATTGTCTACTGAATGCAGAGAGTGGCAATACAATAGGAAGAGTTCTGGTTAGAAATATCTTCTGGTAATATTGAGATGTTCTCAGTGGTCCACATTTGTTTTCTGTGGATGGCCATGAAATGATCCTGATATGGCAGTTTTAAATCTTGCATTTTAGTTTTAAAAACTTATAAAAGACTCTTGGCATAACACATTCATTTTATGTTTGGTTTCATTACTGATTTTAATTCTTACTGTAATCACACATACGTTATGTCTTTGAAGAGAAAGCCATTACGCAGAGACTTGGATTCCCAGAACTCCAAATAATATCTATCCTTGTCATCTCTTCCAGTGGCTGGGATATTTTTCATCAGACAGGCAGTGTTCCTAACAAGCACAACACCAAAAGGAGATGCTACAAGTGAAGGTAATTGTATATATGAAACTGTATAGAAAAAGGGACATTAACTATCTTCCAGACAGAGGAAGAAATATTTGGTTTGCTTGCTGCGTCAGTACCAAAGACAGCATCTTGAGCTGGAATTTGGCGGAATGCCACACAGGTTACTCTGTAAATTAAGTGACTCCTCTACAGATGGACAGTTATTTATTTCTGCTTTGGTTTGCATGTTTTTTCCTCTGGCAGTCCACATAATGATATTTCATTTTCTTCCTTTTGTTTCTTCTTATACTGCTGGCTAGTAATTAGGCTCATGTTCTACATGTCAGGTGGAGCTACATGGAAGAGAAAAGGGCAGAGATCTAGGAAAATGATTAGAGACATATTCTCCAGTTTAAATGTGAAAATATTTTCCCTTTGAGAAAATGAGGAGGAGAGACTGCTTCTGTCCTGGGGTAAAGGGCATGCTGATGAGCAGCAATGGATACCTGCAGCCAAGTGGGAACAGATAATAATCTTCTCAGTTTGGACCTGTCACCAAACAAAAGAAAATGTGATAGTCTACAATGCTACTGAGGGGACCTTACCTACAAAATGTATTTCCCACTCTCTGAAATGAGGGTTTTTGTCATTTTAATGAGGACACCAAGTCTTTCCTTTCACAGACTTAATATTAATTGGGTCCATTTCTGAAGTTGGAGTTCTTTGTACATTGCCAGAACATTGAAAAGTTCAATATTACCTTTTAATAATATGTTTGAGTAGGTGAATCCATCAGTCCTGATACTAAAGAGCATAGTATAGTGAATGTATTCATATCCTGCCATCATTAGTTCTCAGCTTCTCCATTTTGATTATTTCCTATGTGGGAAAAATATTTCTCTTTATGGGGATTGCTCCTCAGATCTAAAAGCTGCCAGTTCATCATGACAATATGAAAGTATGAAGGCAGCTGTGAACTCTTCGTTTTAGAGGAGTCATAAGAGCAAAATCCCAGACATGTTTCTGTACAAGAAAAGATCAAAAAGGATTTTGTGCCATTAAAAAAATTAATTCCTAGGTATCTTCAATAGTACAAAGAAAACAAAAAAATTAATAGAAGTAAATTCAGGAAGTCAGCCACCCACTTAAAAGGTCCATTACAGGAGATACTAAAAAATGTTACAAAATTGTGGAAAGAAGAATGTACAACATTCCTCTCAAGGTTCATGAAAAAAGTTTGAGCTGGGGTGATTCATAAAGGGAAAAATCCAAAAAGAAAAAAGAGTGGGAGGAATGAGAGGGAGGTGATATTAATATGACCCATTAGGGTGGTTGCAGGCCAGTTCAGGCAAAATCTCAAATGGGTTCCCTGACCTCACAATGCCTTGCTTTCCTTGCCTCTTACGGGTCATTATCTCCATTCCAGTTGGGTTTCTGCCAGCATGGATTCACCTGGGACCTCATTGTTTGCCCACTGAGATCTCTAAATTTCCCTCTCGACCACAAAATCTTTACCTGCCAGTTTTCTCACTGCCCCTTATCACCCCGAGACTAGTCTCTTTCCTTGCTGAGACCTTTAATCTTACGGAGTGGCCAACTTCACCCAGTCCATTAATTGCTCTCTAGCTAAATAGATTCCACTGCAAACTCCTCAGTACCCCATATTCCTTCAGCCTCCTGAAAACCTGTTGGCCAGGCTTGTTGTGCCAATCCCCAACTCATAATCAGTTGACTCAACTTGCTCTGCTCCTTATCCTGGGCTACAGAGAACTCTTATAGGAAGTTGCAAAGCTATGTAACTACATCAGTACAGACTCATGTTGGCCCTTGCTGATAGGTCTCTCACCTTGCACTAATTTCTTCCCTCCATACTGCCCATAATATTTAGTCCAGATCTGTTCCTCTCTCCTCATGGTCTCATTTCCTAATCATTTATGGACTCAATGGGTACGGAATCTCTTACTATGTGGAGAAGTCTGGGTCATATATATTTTATACTTTCAACTTCTCCTCCCTTATCTCAGAGAAAGAGGGTTCTCTCCTTTCTAAAGGAAACTCCACCTGAATTTGGATCACTTCCCATTCTTCTTTTCCAGGATTCTACTTCATAATTACTCCTCTTTCATTCTCTAGTATCTTCAATCTCACACTCTGAATGGCCTCCTTCCTTTTTGCTGAACAATGAAAAACAACTTAACTTTAACTTTGTTGCTACCAATTCTAGTTGCCATTTATAATACCTGTGTTTCCTTTTCCTTAGTACCCAAACTTCTTGATCTGTGGTCTTTGTCTACTTTGTCTCTTATTAATGTCATATGTTCTGGCCCTTACCTCTATCACTCTACTAAAAGAGCTCTTGCCCAATACTCTTTCTTTCAATTCTTACATTCTTTGTGACATCTGATAATGTTGATTACTCCCTACTCCCATAAAAGCTCTTCTTGGTTTCCGCAACCCAATTCTTTTCTAGTTTTCTTCCATTCTCTCAGAACTGCTCTTTTTCTAACTTCTCTGCAAACTCCTCTTTCTTTCCTTCTCCCTTACTGTGGGTAGCCCCCCCCAACACCCCAAAGTTCTGTATTCAGTCCTTTGCCCTTCTTTTGTTCACTTGTCTTTCATACTCACTTATTAATATTCTCAGGGCTTCAGACAACAGCTCTACACTAATATTTTCTATTCCTTCTACTTTCTTCAGCTATGACTTCAATACAAACGCTGTCTATTTCCTAACTACCTACTCTCTGAAGCTGATCTCATCATGTTCTGTAAATCGATCCCATTCATCAGTCTATTTCTGTCAGTTCTACTGTTATGGCTTCATGTTCCCCCACAAAAGATATGTTGAAGCTCTCAGAATATGACCTTATTTAGAAACAGGGTCTGTATAGACCCTGTTACAATGAGGTCATTAGGGCAGGTCCTAACCCAATATGATTGGTGTCCTTATAGGAAGGGGAAATTTGGACACAGAGACAGACATGCACAGAGGCAAAATGCCAGGTGAACATGAAGGTGGAGATTGGGGTGATGCATCTACAAGCCAAAGAACCCCAAAGATTGCTGGCAAACAACCAGAAACTAGGAGAGAGTAAAATTCTTCTTCAAAGCCCTCACAAGGAACCAATCCTACTGACACCTTGATCTCAGACTTCTAGCTTCCAGAACTGTGAGACAATAAATTTCTGTTGTTTAAGCCACCCAGTCTGTGGCACTTTGTTACGGCACCCCTAGTGAACTAAAATATCCACCAATCCTCCAATCTCCCAGACTAGAAAACCTAGACTCATTCTGGGCTCTTTCCTTTTCTTCATCATCTATATCCAATCTGGAGTTAAAGACTTTAGTTTATTCCTCTAAAATGACTCCTAACATCTTTAATCTCATATACTGCATTGCCTCCTTTTCTTCTACCATTTTTATCTTAGTTCCTGTTGCCTTCACTCTAGTCCAACTCTTCTTCATTTCATATCTCAATTCCTATAAAAGTCTCTGGCTGGTATCTCTTTATCCAAAATTATCTCCTAAAATGTATAATTTATGTTGCTTTCATCATATTAGTGCCATGGTCAAGATGTGCTCATAGTGCCATATTGCCTACTATATGCTAAATCTAAGTTTGGCATTCGTGGTCCCCCATAATTTGGACCCATCTCGCCCATTCAATCCTCTATCCCCCTATAGACATCATGCTTATTTCCCTCTTTGAGCTCTGCTTCTTCTCCTCTTCCCCCCATCAAGATACTTTCTTACCTTCTTTACTCTCATCCAAGCTTGTTCATCTTTCAAGGCCATGATTAATTTTCACTGATTGTGACTACTTTGGCCTATACCGATATCCCTTGCCCTTGCTGAATTCTAATCAGACCCTTTCATGTTAGCACCAAGTGGCATTTCTTATATTTTATGGGGATTTACACATATTTACATCTTTATTTCCATCAGCTTATAGGACATAGCACTTGTTAATTAGTTGATCAAACTTTTAAAGTGGGAATAATAGGTGGTGGAGGGGAGGAGAGGAAGAAGGAGAATGGATACCAAAGGAAGAGAAATTTTTGGCCAGAAAAATGAAGGAGCTTTAGTTTAAGTCAATGTTTCCCAAATGTGCTCCCTGGACCACCAATATCTTAATCATTTAGGATGCCTGATAAAATGCAGATTCTTAAACCTCATTACAGACCTATTGGATCAGACTCTGCAGCCCAGAAATCTGAATTTTTAAAAGTAATTCAAGTAATTCTTATGTATACCAAGTCTGACAACCACTAGTCTAAGTGAAGAGGGCAGAAGATAGGTGCTGAGAGGGAACAGCTGTTCTTATGTTTACTGGATACCCATACTTTCCATCATGTCTAACAATAGAATCAAATAATTTCACATGATCATGATTTGCTTTGATGTGATTCTCCCTCTTCAATACATTTCTTTGAACACAGCAGTCCTTTCTTCCATGGCAAAGTATTTCAAGTACTGCATCACTAATATAGGCTGACTAATATAGAGTCTCTGGAAGAACAGAAATTTTGTGGCACTCCAAGGAAAGGTAACTGAGACTGCTAGGCTGGTTTTATTTTCTTTGGGAAGTAACATTTAACCAGAAACATGCCATAGCTTCCTGAAATTCAAGTTTGGTAGCATGGAAGGAGGAAAAAAAAACAACTCTGAGATCTAGTTGCTTAAGCTTTTAATTGGAACCATGTGATAGCTAAAATATGTAGCTGATTTAGATAAAAACCAAGGACCCTTTCTCACTGGCTAACACTGAGCAGGATTTCTGCAGTTGAGTACTACAGAAGCGAGATAACAGAATTAGATACGATCGAGGGGAAGAAAAATGCACAAAAGTCCTTGAATTAAAATGAATTGAAACCTTCTGGGAGAAAAGCTATTTGGTAAGCTCCATTAAGTCTATTGTAGATAGCTTTATTTGACAAAGCAGCATCCTGGCATGTGGAACAGGAAAGAAAATAGCTATAAGATGATCTGTCAGGGAGTTTCCAGTCTCTAAACGAATAAGATTCTGTGCAGTAGCCAATATAGCTTTTAACTCAAAAGAGATACAGAAGCAAAATGCAATTACATAACCCTAGTAAGTGCATTCAATCTGAATCTCCCATACACCCCTCTCCTCCCTCAATAACTTTTCAAACTCAGCAATTTATCAAGTGGATGCTCAAACTTATGGTTGTATTTATTTCATGGCAACACTGGATAAATGCTGTATATAATACTGTAGCTACTAAGGTGGAGACAATCATATAAGTCAAAGATTAATCAGCTGTAAAACACCCTGGGTAAGCACTTAAATAATCTGAATAACACAATTCTTATTAAACTCTTTTGTTTATTTTGGCTATAAGTTTATAGTATTTATTTGCAGTAATTAATTCACTATTCTGAAAATGCTAACTAACTACTGATTACAAAGGGTTTATTCAATATAGATAGCAGTTTGTATGTTTAAAGATCTAACATATGGCAAACACAGAGGAAATTCAGATGTGACAGCTAATGAATGTCTTTTAAAAAGTCTGACTGGGTGGTTTTCTTTCCTTGAGAGTTTCTGTTTATGAAGTGAAGATTCTAAGACCACTGAAGTGGCTATAGAGCTGCTGACTTCAATATATAAGTACTGGAACTAGGAAATTCAGATTTGAATTATAACATCTCTGTCTCTCTCTCTCTCTCCCTCCTTCCTTCTCCTCTCCTCCCCCCCACACACAGCAGGGATACTGTACCACAATATTTCCAATGTCTAGCACAGTTCTTGACACGTAATAGTTATTAAATGAATGTATGAACTCACTTAGCCATCACAAAATCCCTATTAGATGGTTTTTATAATGTACTTTTTACAAGTGTGGAAGCTGAGGCTCAGAGCAGAAGAAGTCCCTCTAGGTCAAGAAGGACAGAGCTGGGGCTAGAACTCAGGTGTTTCAATTTTAGATCCAGTGCTTTTTCTACTGTACCTTCCTACAATCTAACTCCTATGATTGTCTGGAATGGTTTGCCTGAAAGGACTAGTCTTCTGGCTGATATTTTATTCTTCCCCATGGTAATCTCCCATCCAAGATAGTTTATTATGAAGTTGTAGGGTAGGGTGTTGTCCTACTGTTCAAAAACTTTGCCCTATGGGTCCCACTGGGGACCTACATCATGCCCTCTGTCTCATAGTGAGGTCCAGACTATACTAAAGAAAAAGGAGCAAAAGTCTTTACCCAGACAACTGTTTGTGGACTCCTGTTTGATTCCCAGTATATGCCCAAGTAACCATAATGGAAGGCAGAAGATAGGTAGACTGTTATATGTTGAAGATATTTCCCCTTGGTTTGTAAATTCTCTTTTAACTTTGTGACTTTTTTTACAGAAATATTTAACTTTTATGTAGATACATTTGTGAAAAATCTTTTATGAGTTCTATCGTTGGAGACCTTCACCCCAAATTATATAACCATCTTCTATATTTTCCATAATTTCCTTGCTATATAGATTTTGTTAACATTTAAATCCACCTGTTATTAATTTTGGTGTAAGGTGTAAGTGATGTAGGGATCTAACTATCTTTCCTTGAAAGGTTGGCTAGTTGCCTATTTATGCATATGCTGTCTTATCATTTCCACTGCAGAACATATTATTAATAAATCCAAACCAAATATAGAACAATGCTGCCTAAATGCTCAGCACTTCTTAGAAAATAAAGTCCACTTTTAATTAGGCACTTCAGTGGAATATGGGGATAAATGAAGACAGAAAATCCTGTAGCCACAGGGGTGATATTCAGCCAGTGTACACTTAGATGGCCTCACCAATTATTTCTAGCTGGTGTCTAGGCTAATGGGTTGATATTCATACTTTAACCTCACTGGGTGTGAAAGGTTTGAAAATATCATCCTTGCAAACAGACGTTTGTTAAATAAAACAAAACAGAATTATCTTTACCTGATTCCTCAGTTTCTTTTGTTTCTGTTGTTTCTTCTATTTCATCATCAGACATTTCCATTTCTTCTTCTCGCCTGATTCCCATCAATTCATCATTATGAATGTTGCGAATTTCCTAAGGTTAAAAGATATGCTTTTTAGGTGGGAAAGCCTTGAAAATGCTGAGGGCATGATCAGAGGTAATGATAAGATAAAGTAGCTTTTTTTTTTAACACATTAGGAAAAAAAACCTCAGAGTACTCTTAAGGCAAAGTCAGATGCATAATGAGACTGTGATATAGTTTGGATATTTGTTCCCTCCTAAATCTCATGTTGAAATTTGACCTCCAGTGTTGGAGATGGAGCCTAGTGGGAGGTGTTTGGTTCACGAGGGCCAATCCCTATGGTGCTGTCTACATGGTAATGAGTGAGTTCCCACTTAGTTCCTATGAGAACTGCTTGTTGAAAAGAGCCTGGCGCCTTCCTCTCTCTCTTGCTTCCTTCCTCTCACCATGTGATGCCTGCTCCCCTTTGCCATCTGCCATAAGTAGAGGCTTCCTGAGGCCCTCACCAGGAGCAGATGCTGGCGTCATGCTTCTTGTACAGCTTGTAGAATGTTGAGCCAAATAAATCTCTTTTCTTTATAAATTACGCAGCCTCAGGTATAGCAACACAAATGGACTGAGATAGGCTGTTTCCATCTCACAAGACAAAACAGACTTGGTTAAACTATGTCTTGTTTTCTTTCCAAACCCAGAGCTCTAGCAGTTTATGATTCTTATATCCTTCTCATATTAGAAAACATTTTGGACTATGAAAGACCCTCTACCTCTTACTTATGTGGATTTCTGGACTGTCCCTTAAGGGTTCTGCCATTTTTACCTTCCCATGTTGGGCCCTTTAATTTTCCACTTGCCATCCTCTTTTCTCTCCCCTTATAGTTTTACTCAACAGAACTCTTTATTGAATTTTTTCAGTTTTAGAAGTTATAGCAAAAATGAGCTGTCAGAAATAAACTCCTACTAGGCTAACCCTCACATGGATAATAACTATAGTCTTTGGACAACACAAAACAAGACCCATAACTACATGATGACACTGGAGAGTGAAGAAAAGCAGTCATGTTCTGAAAAGGAGCTGACACTTGGCAGAAGGGAACGGCATAGGGTGAGTCTCTCATTTTTTACAGGGCCTTTTAGTCTGAGGGCAGACCAGAGTTAGGATATCACAGGGAGGCTAAATTTCTAACAGAAAACCCAGTCTTTATGGATGAAATAACTTGAGGAGAGAATTCAGGGCAACTACAGCTACTGGAAAGTGAGGAGAGGATCCCAGAAAGGAGACAACCAAAGAGAGAGAGAGAGAGAGACAGACAGACAGACACACGAGAGCAAGAGAGAGCACTTCAAATTCTGCATATAAGAACTGTTCAAATTTCCACATGACCTCTGACCCACAAAAACAGAAGGAAGGATCTAAATAGTGCAGCTAAGGCTAAAAGAACTGAACTGAGATTTGAGCTGCCATTCAAGAGACCAAATTTCCAGCTTACATCCAACCAAGTAAATTGACCATTAAAATAAAACAAAGTCAACATTCTTTGGAGGAACAAAACAGAATCCAGAATCTTCACAACATATTATCCATAATATCCTGGATAAAGTCCAAAATTACTTCACATATAAAGAATTAGGATGAGAAGGCCTATTTCCAAGAGAAAGGACAATCAACAGAGACTGACCTCAAAATGACCTAGATGTGGTTATTTATTTATTTAGTTATTGTTTAGAGACAGGGTCTTGCTTTGTTGTCCAGGCTGGAATGCAATGGCGTGATCATAGCTCACTGTAACCTGCGACTCCTGGGCTCAAGCAATCCTCCTGACCCAGCCTCCTCAGTATCTATGACTACAGGCACATGCCACCATGACTGGCTAATTTTTACATATTTTTTTGTAGAGTTGGGGGTCTTGTTATGTTGCCCAAGCTGGTCTCGAACTCTTGGCCTCAAGTGATCCTCCCACCTCAGCCTCTCAAAGTGCTGGGATTACAGGCACGAGCCACCACACCTGACTGAGATACAGTAATTTAGCAGACAAGGAATTAATGCATCTATTATAACTATACTCATGACTTAAAGAAAATATGTTCATAATAATGAAAAGATAGGAAATCTCAGCAGAGGCATAGAAACTTTAAACATAAGCCAAGAGTTCTTTTGTTTGAAAATAAAAAGAACCAAGGATTATTTTGTTGATAAATTAAAAAAAAACCAAAAAACAAAAACAAGGATTCTTTTTTCTGGAAATGAGAAGAACCAAGTTTTTTTTTTAAGTTTCTATTCCTCTGCTGAGATTTCCTATCTTCTCATTCATTATGAGCATATTTCTGTTACATCATTGAGCATGGTTATAGTAGCTATTTTAAGTCCTTGTCTGATAATTCCCATATCTGGATAATTCTAAAACTGAAAAATACAATATCTGGAAAGGAAACCCAGATGAGCCTAAAAGTATTAATATAAGTGACAGAATAAAGAACTTAAAGGAGAACAATATAAATGTATCTAATTTTAAGAACAGAGAGAAAGATATATATTTTTAAAAAACAGAGCCTCAAGGACTTGTGGGATTGCATCCATACATCTCACATACATGTAAACAGAATCCCAGAAAAGGAGGAGAGAGAAAAATATTTAAAAATATTTGAAGAAATAATGGTTGATGATTTCTCAGATTTGATGAAAGATATTAATCTACATATTCAAAGAGCTCAGTGAACCCCAAGCAGGACATGTGTGAAAAACTATGTCTGGGAACATCATAATCAAACTGCAGAAAACTAAAAATAAAGATAAACTCTTAAAAGCAGCCAGAAAAAACAATATAGGGGAAACAACAATTTGAATACGTTGATTTCTTTCAGAAACAATAAAGGCCAGAAGTCAGTGGAATAATATCTTTAAAGTTCAAGAAGAAATGAAAATATCTGTTTATTCAGAATTCTATATTCAGGAAGAAATGATTCCAATAATGAAGATGAGATAAATATATTTTCAGACAAAAGTAAATGTAAGAATTTGTCACCAATAGACTTGCACTATAAGAAACGCTGAAGAAAGTTTTTCAGGCTGAAGGGAAGTGCTACCAGCTGTAAACACACATCTTCAGGAAGGCAGGGAGAATACTGGAAATGATCAAGATCATACTGGAAAAGTCCCTTTAAAAAAGTAAGCAAGAGAACTATGGATTCTGGAGCAGCTTGCAATCATTTAGAGGCCAATGTGATGCCTGTCAGAGGGTCCTCAGCACTGAGCTGAGAATTCCTTGCCTAGGTTATCCCCTGCTGAGCAGTATACAGAAAACATCCAAAGCTATCTGGTGAAAATTGCCTCCATTTATGGGAGTATAAGTATTTCAAATGGATTTCTTAATAATTAATGCTGCAGTTAGTCACTATCCAAACTAATATCCTCCTTTGTATTCCTTTTATCAAGAAAAATAATAATTTCTATCTCAAGTTTTCACTAAAAATAAATAAAAGATCCTTTTTTAAAAAGTGAGCTATTCAAGATTATCACTTATAGTTAAGAAGCAATAGAAGAATCAGATGGCTAACATAGTGTCTCCCATGTCCTGCAGGGGCATTACTTAAACTAGAAGAAAATAATGACTTGCTTGAGAAAAATGAAATTTAAAGGGCTGTGTCAAGAGAGAGATTTTCTATGTCTTATTCAAACTCATTGCACAGAGAACAATAAAGAAATTTCTGAGACTTCATTCTATCTCAGGAGTCTAGGTTTCAGTTATCATCAAAGGGCTGTTACTGGAAAGGTGATTATAACAAGGTTTGACATTGGTAAATTTGAATATTGTACAACTTACTGCATCAGGAAAAGTCATGGCTTTTTAGTTGCCTAATAAAAATGTAGACTGTCAGGGAGTATAAGCAGAGACCAACTCTCAATTCACAAATATGTCACCTAACCCTGGGAAAATTATTATGTTTCTCAGAAGAGTAAATTGTGTTCCTTCTAGGTAAATGTCCCACGGCAGGAAGATCTGAGGGCTAAGCTATGTCTTGTAGCTTCTCAGCATCCATAAAGTATCTTTCTGTTTCCAGCTGGACAAGAAAGCATAATCTCTTCTTAGAAACATAAAAAGTTCAATCAACTACATGATATGGCTTATCTAGTAGTGTTTCGCATCTTCAAAAATCCCTAGAAATACAACAGACCTATGGACAAATTTTACCTAAATGCCTTAAAATACTACAGGAACAAGAATTACCGGTTGATTTAGCTGATAATGAAATGAGGATAAGAAAAACTAAGAAGATGTTTTCCTTAAGTTGCTCAGTCAGTCAGGCAAACTCAGAGCCCTCCACCCGCTAGACAATCATTCTTAATTACAAAGAAACTCAGGCTATTATCATTAGTCTTCTATAAATACCCAATACTATATCACATGACTGGGATAAAAGGCAAAAAGAACATCAGAGGTTATGGGTTACTATACTAATATAAACTTGTGGGGAGCATTTAGTAAATGACAGTATACCCCAAAAAAGAGAAAGAGATTTTAATACTTTGAAAACCTTATCATTAAAGCACTTGATATTAGAGATATCTATATTCTGCATTCTCTGGTTGGATCAGAAAAGCTCTACTTTGGGAAGCAAACCCTAACAAATACCTTCATAGTGAAGGGCTAAAAAGTGGCATGTACCTGAGGAAAGCATTCTACCTAGTTTGGACATAGGTGCAGGCAGGGGGAGGACTCCGAGCCACCAAAGTGCAGAGAGCAAAGGAAATAGCTGCCTCCCAGATTTGCCCATTTCCGATCCTGACATTTGGATCCAGTGCTGAAACCAAAGGGTAGAAATGGCATGCAGAAACATTTTCTAGCAATTTGCATCTGTAAATCTCTACCTGAAATCAACTGGGTCACATCACTGATAGACTATATCAAAAAAGGTAAGATAGCCCTCCTAAAGTTTTTCTACCACTCTCCTGCCCACAGTAGATCTGTGGTATTTTTCGTTTAAACAGTGAACTGTGAGTGATTTCTGAACACTCATTATAATGACTTTGTGTTTGTTCTAACAGTAACTGTTCCTGAAGTTTAGCAATTCACACACTGCTCTACAATGGAGGACAGAGCACTTTCACATAGGATAAAACTGAAACCTGAGACAGAGGAAAATGCATGAAAAGAACCACTTTTGTACCAGCTGACATTTCTGATTTATCATAAAGTAAGTAAATTATAAGTCATTACATATTAATTATCTATAGTTTGACAAAAGTTTACGTGGACTTAAATTCATCTTATGCATGTTTTATGGTAGGAACATGATTATCAAAAAATCAAAGTTCCTTATTAAACGTGTAACAAAATTCTACTTACCTGGACTTTCAACATTAACAGGAAACTTGGTGGGGAATGGGTCAGATGAGAGAATGGAAGGGAGCAGAGGATAGGGAGATAGCTTCTATACACTTATGTAGAAATTTGATTCTGAGATATCATTTAATACAATGAAGCAAAGCACAAACTCAGTTCTTAATTAAGGTCTATTGTACAATACATAATGGAAATACAAATTATGTTGATTCAAATTGTGTTAGTATGTTTTTTTGGTGGCTGAAGGCCAACAGCTAGTGTTAGTACAGATGGATCCTAAAACAAGGATATGTGGATGACTGGAATATCTATCTGCAAACAGTTCTTCAGAGTTTGGAATGGTAGGCCTGTAAATCTAGAGAGAAAGTTATTTTAGCAATCACAGTATTTCATTTTACAAGAATACTAGCAATCATCAACTCCCCTTTCCTCTGGCCCAGTGGTGTAAAACCTCATCTTAGGGAGGATAAAAGGAGGTATCTCCTAGTGTTTGTTGCTATGGCTATAGTTTTTATTCATCATACAAGGTTTAGCTTCTAATCTAGGCTAGCTTGAGAGAAACACGCAGGTTTTAAATGATTCTGTAGAGAAAGAGTTCCCACAACACACTGAACTTCCAGTAAAGTCACTGTAGACACTAACTTTTAATAAGGGGAGGGAATTCAGCCTTCTCTTACTACCCTTTTCAATTGTATTAGCAGGAGATTCACACACACATAAATCAGGGAAGGTAAGCAATGAAAAAGACTCATTAGCAAACTCATCTGTCTGACATGTGCTACCAAAGTTAGTGCCTAAGCTCCCTGAACTTCAAGACTTTTTCTTCTTACAGAGTAAGACAGTGTTGGCTGCTCATAGAAGGATGACAATGAGACAAGAAACAGGTACTTTGTGACATGAGGTGGTCACTGGCTGACTTGTTTCCAGAGGCAACTGGTAAAAAGGTTAAATGTTAGAAACTTCCACCCCAATGAAACCCTTGACTTATGAGTCATAGCTTTGATGCCTAGGTCAAGAAAGAGCCAGTCTAGTTGATTAAGTTTTTAAGATGCTCTGATTTTCAGTGGGGTGCTAAGAGGTAGCCACAATTTAAGAGGACAGTTTCTTCACTTCCCACAGGATACCTCCTTTCATTCCTCAGAGTTGTCTCCTATCAAGTGACAGTTTGCAGAGGTAAAAAACAAGAACGAAAATAAAAAACAAAAACAAACAAAGCATGACTTAAAGAGAAGCCAATATAAAGTGGAAGAGTTCTTTTAGGTTTAGGGAATGCAATGCCATAGGAAGGTCATGAGCTATGTCCCACTCTCAGCTGAAAGTACTTTATAAATGTAAATGTCTTATAAATGCTATTTAAAAGTTAAGGAATATGACAACTTACATTGATAGATATAATGGGAGTACTACTAGACTGGCAAAGAGGACTCAGAAATGTAGTTGAGAAAGTTGCTACACATGTAGATTGAAAATATCAGGGCTGGGTAAGGAAGCTGCCCATAGGAACAGAAGAACTTGAGGCATATGTAGTAACACCATTTCCAGTGGCAGATCAGTGAAACCTCCCATTTTGGTTTGTAATCTCTGATTCAGAATAGCAACCTAATCACATCACATATATACTAGTGTTAGGCTAAAGATGTCACTTGAGTACAAGCAGAGAGGTGTGTCAACCTTAACCTGAAATCAGAGTCCTCTGTTACCTTTAAAGCTGCCATTTATAAAGATGACTAAATGGGTTCGATAAAAGAAGCTCGGAAATTTCAAAGCTCCAATGTAACACCAGGCAGCTTCTAGCCTCAACTGTCAAGACACTCTAATAAATGTAAGACAGCCCTAATATTACTAACACTAGAAGCACAGGTCAGTAATTATTGTTGTACCCAAGACTAGCTAGCTTAGAGAAGTAAACTTATAATTATCCCAGCTACATTTCCACTACTAAGGTTTCCATCCAGCAGAATGCATTCAAGACTCTACACATGCACATTTTTTACTCTTTTGACAGCAGGTGGTCTGGACACAGTGACAGGCTATAGAACACATCTTAGTGTTTCATTAGGGCCTTGTTGTGACCATGGGAGCTTGGCGCTATTTAATTCTGGCTAAATTCCAAATCAATAACTTGTTAAAGAAAAACTGTCCCCTTGAGGGGCTACCAGAGTAAAAAGTTACCAACCTCAGCTTGTTTGCACCAAACGCTGATGTTTTTACGCTGGGCTTTTGTGAAGTGGTCCCATGCCTTCTGTTTGGAGGCAGAATGGTACACAGCCACTATCTGCTCAACTGCAGCATTGAATGAGCAGGTGGATTGGGCCAGGGTATCATCCAGGGATGGCAAAAGAGAGGAGAAAAGAAATAAAAGAGAAGCATCAGGCTTGTTGTATCTTCTTGTTATGACACTATACTAGGTTGTGGTTGTACTTAGCAAAAGCTACATGTGTGGGGGTACTGAGATTTTATTGGGGACTCAAAGAGATGTCAATATACAGAAAGAAAAAAGGGAACTCCAGAAGGTTTGGGGTAAAATGATGACTAAAGTTTTGATACAGGCAGTGTGTATTCATGCAGTCAGGAGATGCAAGAGTTGTAGTAAACGTATAAACTTTCAGTAGTAAATTTTAGTTTAGTACTTGTGTTTAGTTTAGTACTACTGACACCACACAGCATGGAAGCAAATGGCAAACTGTACCAACAACTTTCTACCACTGGCTTCTTTCATAAACAAGCCTTATGAAATAAAGTTGGAAGTTTCATTTCAACAGAATTCATCCTTTTACTATTCTGAGGTATCTTTTGCCAGAAGCATCTATCAAAACCTAAGATGAATTGAATCTCTTTTAAGTCTACCTAGATATGCTTGTTGACTGGAGAAATATATGTTTTATGGAAGAATACTGTGTAAGTACAGTATTAAAGAGTATTTTCCAGAGTCGCTTAAAATGTCAAATGGGGAAATGTGTAAAAATATTCTGGGGCATTATCCTAATCAGTTCAAGAGAGGTGAAACTTAGACATGACTCTTTTGCGAAAAGAAAAGCAGGACAAGAGCCCCTACCTGGTGGAGTGTTCACGGGAAGAAAATCCAGAGGTGTTATTTTTCTCTTTACAGCTCTGTTTGTACCCTGTCCTCTAGTGATTTAAGGATTTATATTCCCATGATGCTTGCTGCTCTCTTTTTCTACTTATTCTGAAGTCCTGAAGACATGTACTTTCACCTCCTGGATTTTATGCCCATGTATGCTTTCAAAATACAAATGGCAAATGAAACAACTCCTCCTTAATACCAATTATGTATGAGTCAAATATGAGAAGTCAAGTATGGCAAGAGTAGACCATAATTGCTTAAAAGCAAAATCATAAAATTGTACCCTTATTCTTAAGGTAAATACAGTTACTTGCTGAAAAGACATGAGTGGATAATTTTATAATATGGTGAACAAAAAACATTACTTGGGACTTTATTTGACCTGCCTCACTTAAGAGACCTGGTTAGATTTGGAGTGGTACTTTTTTTTGAAAATGGCCATTTCGGTGGCTTCTCACCCCATCAAAGTGTCTATGACCTCCAGCAAAAGTAGTGGAAGAAAGAAAACTAAGTACTAAATATAGAAGTAGCAAATTTGGTTTTTATTCAATTACCTTGGGAAATAAAATTATATATTTATCACTAAAATAGAGTTTATAGAAAACATATTACATGATGATTAATAATACAAACCTGAAGAAAAGCAGCTTTATATTGCTAATGCTACATCCTAACTTCAGGAATAAAATACCCAACCCTCCACTGAGGCCTGGGGCTGTAAAATTATAGGATGTGGCCTAAGTATAATATCTGTGTTTCTAAGGAGCTGAAGTAGATATACCAGAATAAATGAAAATAGGAGGTTCCCACATGTATCCTGTGAAATTGGAGCTTGCTTGAGCATTTGGTAATATAAGGAGAGCAGAAGGTAGTGAAGAAGGGAGCCTGGGCCCTTGACACAGGATGGCTCTGTCGTTCTGGGCTCCTGTGTAGAGCAAGTGGTGACTTAAGTGAAATGTCCTCTCACACTTCCAGCAGAACTCTTAATTCCACTCACATTGAATGAGAATTCCAGAAAGGGCCTGCTTGAACTTCTCCTTTGCTTCTTCCATGTCTTTCTCGTGGGCCGCTTTCTCGTTCACCAGGCGGCGGACATGGCTGTTGGCCGACTGGATCATGGAATAGAAGTTATTGGCACTGCGACGGTTTACCTCTCCTCGCTCTATCCAAGTGAGCAAAGTCTGCACAGCCTCTGAGAATTTGGAATCATCTGAAAAAAAAGCGAATCATCAAAGGTAACCAAAATCTATTTTCCCAACCTGCTGGCAAGGAGGACACCGTGGCTTTTTGGCAGTGGTGGTAAATGAATTGCTGAGGATAAGGAGCCACACATACACATATGTGCACACGCAGGCAGCAGGCAGGCAGACAGTAAGAATGAAAGGCTCAAAAGTAGTTGGATTGTTTATGGTCTATGAAGAGTTCTGAAAAAGAAATATTTCTTCTTTCCTTAAAAAAACTTTTCTGTACTGATACTATAGTTTTCACATATCACCAATTTCTTAACCTCTGTGTATGTGTGTGTGTGTGTGTGTGTGTGTGTGTGAGAGAGAGAGAGAGAGAGAGAGAGAGAGAGAGAGAGAGAGAGGCAAAGAGAGAGAGAGAGAGAGAGAGAGAGATGAATTAGTGAGGAAACTTTAGAATTCTACAATCCTGTGTTTTAATGTGGAAAAGCAAACTTGAGTCCTTAGTTTAACTTGAATTTGACAGTAAATTTACCCTGGAATTAGAGTGTTAGAAGGAGCCTTAGGAAAGAGTTAAGTGGGTAATTCTTTAGGTATAAAAAGTTACATCTCTGACCTTCCACAGTATCATTCCTGCATCCAATTCACAGGCCCAGGATTTCCACTCAGTCCCAGTCACAATCTATTTTGATGCAATTCATTTTATTTCTGTATTTCTCCATGTCTTTTTTCTCTTGCCTGAGGAATTATCCACCAAGTGGATTTCTGCAGCTAGTTAGGAATTATTCTCTGATTACTTAAGATAGTAGCACAGCTTTTCCAAAGCTTCTGGTCCAGCTCCCCAAGATAGCCAATTATTCTGCTGTTAAAGACTGACGGGGACAGTCCATTCGCATCCCACTGAAGCCCCATTCTAGGGGTATCCCTCTCTGGCCAGAAACCCTTATGTCAAGTGGAAATTTCTCTCACAACAATTTGAAGTTCTTGCCTCTTGTCCTTTTTTGTGTGTGTGCAGACATATAACAAGAGGTCAGCCTCCCCTTTAGAGCAGTTTTTCATTTTATTACTTAGATACTTATGTTCATGCTCAGTTTTTGCTTCTCTTGAGGGACATATATACTACAACCAGCAAATTCATTTTTTTGTTGTTTTTTATTTTTGTTTTTAACTTAAACTGATTTGTTTGCTATTTTGTGAATAGGCAAGTTTGGGATCTGGCATTTTACCAATGCTTTCAGCCTTTTGAGTTTTTCAAAATGTACCATTATTTCTGTCTTTATTCTGGACTCTATGTTTATCACTTTTCCCTTGCAGGAAGTCAAAATCGATCAGAAGAGATTTCTTAACATTTCTTAAATGTGTGAATCCCTTAGGCTATGTGGTGTAAACAAGTCTGGTGAATGAGACCTATTTGGAAAGTGGAATTAGCAGTATCTTGCTGAGCTGAGAGCACAAGAAACAGGGAAAATTCATACCATTACAGCGGGGTTGGTGTCATCAATAAGATCAATAGGACACCAGTACTCATTCAATAAAATCAACCATACTCAGAAGATGAGAAAGACTAGATTTGAGCTACTAAGACAGGAGATCAGGCAGGGCAATTAATGTTAAATTAGCAAAATGGCTCTGGGAGTCAAACAAGGGGAACAGGAATCAAAACAGATGGGAAAGCAGTCTGATTTAGCCATGTTTAAAAGTTCCCATAGTCACTGTTAGAAATAATTTTGCCTTTTTAAGTAACAAAAAAGTCTTTTTTTAGTTGATGGTAGCTAAGTCATTGAGTAATTTATGAAGAATGTATGAGTACTTTCTGGACCTTCACTTTCTCATCTTTAAAATGGGGATTTTACCAGAGTTTTCCAGAGTCACATCAAGTTCTATCATCCTGATTCACTCATTTGACTTAGAATTCAAAACTAACTTGGATCTCGTATGAAAGGGGATGCTTACAGGTCCCAAGTCATAGATCACACCTAAAATTCTCTGATGTGGAAAAGTGGGAAAAACCTGTTTTTTCCTAGTCAGCTGATGTATGGAGAGAAAAAAATGCTATCCCTTGAGACAATGAAGGAACAGAGACACAGGTGGCAGGGACAAATTTCCTGGTTCTTTAGTTACTAGGTATACCTCTCTATCTGCAAGGCTCCAAGACAAGAAATTCTTAGAATCCATTAGTGGAAAATTCAAAGGGTAACTGCCAACAACATAATTGTATTTATTAAAGTCCCCTAAAGACAAGCATTCTTTTAATCATGAAGCTTGCCTTCCACACCTTTTAGTTTTTCAGCAACAATGCTGCATTCGTGATCTGAATAGTGGACCACTGGGGGTGGGGATGGTGGACGCAATCTTTCTTCTTCCATCCTTCTACGGTGGCGCTCCTCTCTGGCTAGCATACGCTGTTTACACTCCCACTCATACAGGTCATCTCGAGCCTGTGCAAAATCAACGTGGAGCCGGCCTGTGTCCTTCTTGTCAGTACTAGAGCCCAGGCGAATGCGGTAACCTAAGTTCACAAGAGGAAGAGAGAGGAGTGAGTGGACAACTGTAAATACCTTTCCAAGTTCAGTATTTCAGATGCAACTGCAGCAGTTCCAGGCGACCACATAACCCCAAAATCTCTCCCCATGCCTAGCAAGGTGAATCATCAAAAGACTTGGATTACAGTCTCATCTCTTATAATAGTTCACTATTCTATAGGTTAGGTCAGTCTTGTTCTTAAGAGTTTCATTCCTCCATCTACCACTTTACCTCTGGCTAAGGGTGGCTCTGTGGGTAACGGTATCAAGAATGAGTCTTATATGGCACCAAGGGCTGGGAGGAATGGAAAAGGTAGCCCCAAACTATGGGGTCTTTAAAGAACTTCAAGAGTGTCAGTCATATCATCACACAGAATTTGGTAAAACTTAAATACATTAACTTGGTATTTCAATCCCTAAAATTGCTTCCTAGAAACATTTTGCAACTCCAAACCGTATTTTCTGGAGAAAAATTAAATATGATGGGAAGTGGTATGTGACTCAGATTACATGTAATTTGGGATCTTTAAAAAAAAAAAGAGGTAGTGTGATTGTAATATGGTGGTATAGGACTAGGATTCAGAAAACCAGGATTCAACTCACTACCTCCACTTTTTTGTGTTGGCTATACTGCCCAAGTCATGTCTCTTAACAAAAAATGGAAAAAAATTTAAGTGCTTTTTAAATTTCAGGAGCTGAGTTAGATATTTCCACATGCATTTATATCATTTCATTCTCAGCACAAGCTTGCAGGGTAAACATTTTACCAAAGAGAAAACAGCATCAAAGATGTTAGAGAGGTTAAGTGGCTTGCCCTGGGTCAAACAAATAGAAAATGGTAGAGCTGGGACTTGAATCTAGGGTGTTAGACTCCAAATCCTTTGCGTTTTCCGCTATTCCAACGTGCCTCTCAAAAATAATACCCACCGTGGACTTCTGCTTCTGGCTAAGATAGAGTAACAGGGGTTAGATTTAACCTTCTTCCATAAACAACTTAAAATATAGACAAAATATACGAAATAATGGTTTTTAAGACACTGGACATTAGACAATGGAGACAGTGATAATTGAGAGACAAGAACCAAATGAAGTGATCCCTACAATTGCCCCAGCTTATTGCCTGGAGAGAGTTTCCAGGCTTTAGCACAGGGAGGGGAACTCAGGCAAAGCATAGTGGTCTCCCCACATTGAGGAGATTGAACTGGGAGTTAAGGGAGACTATGGCAAATTGAGTTCATAAGGCAGAGTATCAGAAAGAAGAAAGCTGCACAGAGAAAGAACTTCAGAGATCTGCAGAGGGTCCTCCACTATTATTTAGCTGAGTATTAATGTCTACATATATGTGGGAACTACCTGGGCATAAGAGGTAACAAACTCTGGGGCTCCCATAGGGGTGGGAATAGTTCCTTTTCCCACCAGCCAGAGTAGAAAAACTCATACTTCATAGAGTATTGGGTAATCAGAAGGGTTTTGCCTTAATAGTGGAGAAAAATTAATCCTAGACTAAACAGCTATGATCCCTCAGAACAAAGATTAAGAAGCAAGACCTAAAAGGACCAAAACTTTCCCAAGTTATATAACTGCATTCCAGAACAAATCTCAAGAATATTTATAGAAATAAAAATATCTTTCACCACATAAGGTAAAATTTATAATGTCTGGTATCCAATAAAAAATTACCTGGTATGCAAAGAAACAGGAAAATGTGACTCATAACAAAGATTAAAAATCAGTCAATCCAAAAAGACCCAGAAGTAACACAGATAATATAATCAACAGGTAAGGACATAAAAACAACTATTAAAATTGAATTTCGTATTGTCAAGCTAGAGAAAAGATTGAACATATTAAGTAGAAACACAAAGGATCTAAAAAGAGTCAAAATCAAACTTCTAGAGATTTAAACTACAATATTTAAGTTGAAAAAATTCTCTGGGTAGAACTGATGGCAAATTAGAAATTGCATAAGAAAGATTGATGAACTTGAAGACACAGCAATAGAAACTATCCATAATGAAATACAGGAATAAAAAGACTGAAAAAAAAAATGAAGAGAGTACCAGTGAGCTGTGAGACAACTTCAAGGGGCCTAATATATGCTTAATTGGAGCCATGAAAGAGAGGGTAGAGGGGAGGGAACAAAAATATATTTGAAGAAATAAGGGGAGAAAATTTCCCAAATTTGATGAAAACTCACAGATCCAAGAAGTTCAATGAACCCCAAGCGTGAGAAACATGAAGGAAATTACATCAAGACACATCATAATCTAATTGTTCAATAGTAGCAATAAAGAGAATATCTTAAAAGCATTCATAGACAAAAGACACATTACGTACAGAGAAACAAGGATAGCATCATATTTCTTATTGGATACAATGAAGCAAGAAGGTATTGGAAAAACATCTGAGGGGGTGGGGGAAACAACTGTTAGCCTAGAATTCTATACCCAGAAAATTATCTTTAAAAAATAAAGGTGAAGTAAATTCTTTTTCAAACATATAAGTGCTGAAAGAATTCATCAGGAGCCAATCTGTGCTACAAAAAATGTTAAAGGAAATTCAAGCATAGGGAAAATGATACCAAATGGAAATCTGGATCTGTACAAAGGAAGAAAGAGCATACATAATGTATGACTCTATTTATATAAAGTTCTAGAAAATGCACACTAATCTGACAGGGAACAGATAAATGGCTGCCTGAGGAGGCAGTGGGGAGGGGTAGGAGGACAGGATTTCAAAAGGATGTGAAGGAAGCTTTTGGGGGTGGTGAACATATTCATATTTTGATTGTTACTGATAGTTTCATGGCTGTATATATATATATAATGTTAAATAATTATATTTTTGAAATACGTAAAGGTCATTGTATGTCAATTATTATACCTTGATAAAGCTGTTATTAAAAAAATAATACCCAGTAACACTAAAACTTCCACATATTCTTTTTAGAAAGAAGAAACATAAATACGTTTCATAAGCCAACTTTTCTAGGGCCCTTTACAGTTTACAATGTACTGGCACATCCATTCATCTTATCTGATCATCTGAGCCATAAGAAAAATGGGGCTACCAATGATTACCTTGCCTATTCTCCCAGAATTATAGAGAAGATCAAAGGAGGACAATATGAAAGCTCTAAATAAACCCCAGTAATGATGCCGTGATGCTATGGAGTGTGTATGCTGTGCACCGTGCCAGCTCCCAAAGGTGCTCCAACTCCCACAGGGAAAAAAAATGATCGCCACATTTTCTAGCCCTCTTTTTAAGGGATTTTTGTTTGCTTTAACTTCTTTCTTTTACAATGTGAGATAATAGCCACCTCACTGAGGAGATTTCTTGCACTTGTGAATTTTCAGGGAGCAGGTTCAAATTTAAAGAGCAAAATTTAGTTGTTTTTACATCATTGGTTGAGATCCCATTTCCTTTGGCAGCCATAAGAATGTCTCTAGGAGGTGGCTATTAACAGAGAGCTGATTTTAGTGATGTTTAGATGGATGCTTCCTGAGCAGTATGCCTTCTTTTATGTCTAAGTATGCAGAGCTTTTTGAGACCTTTATGTTCTTATTAAAATAGTCTATTGTGGAATGCTCTATTATTGTCACTAAGTGCTGTCGAATCTTTGGTAGTTAGATTCTACAGCACTTAGCAACTGTAATAAGAGTATTCTACATCTACCTCCTCCTTTCCTTGCCCATGTTACTAATCTACTTTTTCAAACCCTCCTTACCTTTTCCCTGGCCTATTGCAACAGGCTTCTAACTTACCTCCCTCCTCTCCTGTTTTCTCTTTTCTCCTCTAATGCAGTTTTACACAGAGCTGTCAAATTAATCTTTCAGAAACAATTATTTTCCTTTTTCAAAAATTTCTTCAACAATTCCCTATTACCTGAGGAATAAAGACCCAACTGTTAAGCCTTTCACAGTGTGCTAACAACTGATGTTTTTCCTCCTCCTCTCATGTCTACTTAGTACACAAACGACTGCTCACTGTTTCCTGAATGTTTGCCAAAGTTTACCAGCTTTGTCCCTTTGCTCATGGTGTTTCTATGCCCCATTGTCCACAAGACTTTGTCCAAATGCTACCTTTCTTACTACCCCAGTTAGGAGTCAGAAATATTCTCATTCTCCCACCCTTCCCCCTGCCTCCACTTCTATGGCACTTACAGCTTTCAAACTCTTATTATCAGTGAATGTGTCGTATCAGTATCTTGAGTAATGCCTGGCACTAAATAAATGTTTCTTTAATAAATGAACGTATGACTGCATATTAACCTTAAGTTCCTTAAGGGGAAAAGCTAGGTTTTACTCATTTTCTGGTCTGTACAGTATCTAGCACAACATTTTACACAAAGGAGATGTCCAATAAGTGCCTGTTATATGAACAAAGATGCTCCCATCATAAAAAGTCTAGCACTGGGCCCAATTCTTCCAAACCATTACTCTTAAACAAGAAAGTAGTTAATTGTTCTATCTCTTTCCAATTACCCTGTCTTCTTCCTTCTGGCTTGTCTACTGCCCCACAAAGAACAATATCAATTCAAACTAAGCAAAAGATCAGCCATGAAATTTTATCTTGAGACCAACCCACAAGGCAAGAAGATGATTAATTTTATAATAATCATCAGAAATCATTCCAATTCCAATTCCTTGCTCCAGTCACTCTGCTACAGTTTGAATATTTGTCACCTCTAAAACTTAGGTTGAAATTAATCCCCAATGTGGTAGTATTGAGAGGTGGGGCTTTTAAGAGGTAGTTGGGTCATGAGGGCTGCCCTCATGAATGGATTAATCCATTCGTGGATTAATGGGTTATCATGGGAGTACGACTATTGGTTTTATAAGAAGAGGAAGAGAGACCTGAGCTAGCACTTTCAGCACCCTCACCATGTGATGTCCTGCACCACCTGAGAACTCTGCTGAGAGTCCCCACCAGCAAGAAGACTCTCACCAAATGCACACACTTGACCTTAGACTTCCCAGCCTCTATAACTATAAGATATAAATTAGTTTTCTTTATAAATTACCCGGTTTCAGATATTCTAAGTACCAGAAAACAGACTAAAACACACCTCAAATCTGAACTTTCATGATGAACAGGAGATTTTATGCAAAGTAGTTCCTACTGTCTCCACTCCAACCACTGTATTATATAAGGTGCTATCTTCCTGGATTAGACTAGTGTTACAGTTGGTTAATTTAGCTCCCAGTCACCACCCTTGCCTATACCCCTCTGTCCATCTTCTACTGAGAAGTAACATTTGCAAAATGCAAATCAGATCATGTCACTCTATTCCTTAAAATTCTCCAGTGGCTTCTAGAATAAAACTCACTACCAGAGTTTACAGGGTCCAATATGATTTGGTATTGCCTATCTCTCAGACTTCATTTCCCTCCACCCTCTCTTCTGTTTACTGTGCTCCAGCCATGCTAACCTATCCTCCACTTTAACATGCTAAATCCACTTTTCTCTCAGGGCCTTTGGCTTGCTGTTCCTTATTTTGGAATGCTCTTCCTCAAGATGTTCACATGGCCACCTCCCTTTATGTCATTCAAGTTTCAGTTCAAATGTCAGAGAAGACTTCCTTTCCTAACAAGCCTGGGTACATTAGCCATTTTAATCTTCTTTGGAGCACTCATCAGTACTGATAATTAACTTCTTTATTTGTTTTTATATATTATATTTTTACATCTTGAGAATGTAATATCTTTGATGTCAGGAAGTCTGTCTGTCATGGTCTTTGCTGTATCCCCAGCAACCTAGTATTCTGCCTAGCAGTCAATAAATATTTGGTAGCTAACTGACTTCCATAACTATTTTTAAACATCTACTTTTGTGCCAGGTTATGTGCTAGGTGCTGGGGGATTCAACATTAAGTAAGATACAGTCCCTGCCCTTAAGGAGTTCACATTCTGGTGGGGGAGATGGATGTGAAAAGAAGTCCTAGCCTGGTGCAATAGGTATCATGTTGGGAGGAAGCACCAGGTGCCATGAAAGCATTAAGGAAGGGGTGCCTAAAGCAGCCCAGGGCAGAGTGGGGATATAAGTCAGAGAAAGATTTCCGGGGGGGGGGGCAGTTTGCTTGAGCTGGAGCTTTAGAGTGTGAAGGGTGTGAAAATGTGTGTGTGTGGTAGATAGGGGTGGACAAGGCGATTCTAATCAGAGGAAAATGCATAAAACACCATGGTACACTATGGGAACCGAAATTCATTTATTGTGGTTGGGATATGGCGTGTGAGGGAAGGACTGGGAGATGATACTGAGGTAGAGCACACAATCAAGGCTTTTAGATCCCACATGTAAGGAGTTTGGTGTTATTCCATAGACAATTGGGAGCTACTGAAGAGCTTTAAAGGAAAAGGTTGGGTGGGAACACACATTTTCCATCTCTGAAGGCAGAAGAGGGTAACGTTAAACCCAAACTTTAGCTGCAACAGATGCAAATACTCCAATCCCCAATAGCTGCATTGTGCCTGGGGGGAGGGCACAATCCCAACATCCAAACACCTACCAGACAGATAAAGGGCTTTGTCCACCATGTACTCCTCAGCAAAGCGGATGTGACAGAAGTTCTTTTTGCTCTTCCGAATGGCAATGATCTCTCCACACTGCTCAAACACTTCCACGATGATTTGTTCTGTGCCATTTTCAGGCAGACCACCCACAAATACTGTTTTGCATCCTGGTGGTCTTTCTCGGGTTGCAGGAGGTGGAAGATCTGAGCGTAAGGGCAAAAGCATTTGAAATTAAAATGTTTGCTTGGGACAGACCTCTTTGAAATCTAACATTTCCCAGAGATAACGCTACCATCCCCATCAAAGTTTTGCCTAAGAGTGGCCGAAGTATGTGGCCTCCAAGGTGCTCATCTCTGCTTCACAGAAATTGGTTGCACAAACCTAAAGATCATTTTACTCAATGATTTAGTGACCATGATGTCTAGACGCTAAAGAGGCCCATCTGTATGCCCCATCCAGAGTTCTTTAGTTTTGTTCCTTACTTTTGTTGTGACAATCTGGCTATGCCAAATCTTCAGTCATTTATATTAAAATGACAGTTAGTAGAAGAAAATCCCACTCAGTTTAAAGTCTTATTTATTTTCAGGAGTTCTCAGAACCAGGGTCTCTGAAAGAGGGTTTGTTTAATTCAGACTGTAGTTACTATATTCACTCTGTTCATGCTTACTGAAAGAACTGTTTCAAGATTAATTTGACAATGATGGGGTGAATATTTACAAAAATGTTTACAGCTATTAGAATGATTTTGTTTAACAAAGTCAGTCAGAGTATAAGCCATCCCTTTTATGTTTTTGTTTTTTAATACCAGTGAGCCCTTCCTCAAATTCCTTACTGGAGAGGTGAGGTCCAGAGCCAACCTTGCAGCATTCAGAGGGAAGTATGAAGGACAGCAGAGAAAGTAAGCTCATCTGGGAAATCATTAACTAAAGTGAGATAAATTTGGCCATAGAAAGTCATTAAAAATCTACTTAATGAGATGATTCTCCCTCTGCTTCAAAAAATATGCCCTCATCTTATACTAATATATAAAGTCTCTTCTATCTGCCAGCTCTTTATTTCTATTTATATGTATCAGAGCATTTTCCAAGCAAACTCCTACAGTTCATAGCCCAACAAAACAAAGCATGGTGGTCATGGGTTTTCTAGTGTTGGTTGTACCTGCAAGGATTTATTTTGTGTAATCCGTTCTTTCCATTCAGCTCTTAAGAACAATTCTCCCAGCTCAAGATTTGGAGAGCTCAACAACCAGTGATTACAGCTCACATGCAAAAATAAATGAGTCTTGCTCATAGATTAGGCCAAGGTCCCCAATTTGAGTCTTATCCAAATGGGCAAGCAGTTGATTTGGGAGCTTCCTCGGATATTAGCATTTCTAGCGTCCTCACTTTGCTATGACTCTGTCTTATTGGTGTTGCTAAGAATCATCAGTTTCTCATGATGCTCTCTTTTCCTCTATTTAGTCAATAAAAAGAATACAGCTATTCAAGGAACTTACAAACTTTCTGTTAATTTTTTAAAGTCTTTAATTTCAAGAGCTCATTGTATTTTTTTTTTTGTTGTTGTTGTTTCATAGAGAGGTTTAGAGGGGAAGAGAAAACAACCTAGGGAGCAGGAATCTGAAATGTCTTAATCATGGCCACTGAAGAGGTTGCAGTTCTACCAAAAAAGGGGACGATGAGGTCCAGAGTTGCTTGAGACTTATGATTTTGAGTTTTTTTTAGAACTGAAAGGGATTCTAGCCATCACACTTCCAGTGATTCTTAACTCAGGCAGCACATTAGAGTCAATTTGGGAATTAAACAAACAATGCCTTGGCCCCACCCCAATGAGTCTGATTTAATTAGTCTGAGGTGCAGCCTGTGCATTAGTTTTTTTTTTGTTGTTGTTGTGTTTTAAGCTCCTTGGGAAGTTCTAATATCTTGCTAGAGTTGAAACCACTTAATCTAAATCTCTGATATTACAGAGGAAAATTAGCTGAGTGAGATTAAATGTCTCATTCAAGGTTACCACGTTAGATAGAAAAAGAAGAAACATGAACTTGGAGCAGGTAAACCTGGATTTAAATCTTAACTTAATTACTATCTGTATGATTTGGGGACAATTATATAACCTATGAAAATCTCTTTTTTTCATTTTTAAAATAGGAATACTATTGCCTACCTTACAAGGGTTACTGTAGTGTAATTGATAATATACTATCTATATTCCATGTGACACAATGCCTAGCACTTGATAGGTTCCCAATAAATAGTAGTCATTATAGTGTTATTGTTATATACTATTATAGAATCCATGTTTCCTAATTCCCAATCTGGGGCTTTCTAAAATCTTACCAGAAGTCTGAAGTGAAGTGGTAGCTAAGACCTAAACTTCTAAACTCCCAGTTCCTTTGCTTTACCTAGATCTTTAGACAAGCCTGGGTTTGAGGAGGAATCACTTACAGATAGAGGAATCTATAGCTCTGAAGACACATATGGCATTGACCATGGAACACAACCCAGCCACTGACTACACAGGTAAAGAATTCTAAAGAGCATTTATATAGTTAGAGCTACGTTTTAAAATCATAGGCTTTAGAATAAAATACTGTTTTAGAATAAAAAGCTTATAAAGTTTACTATTTAGGGGAATTATTAGATGGTAAAGAATCCTTTTGTGAACCAAATAGTCACCTTTTTATATCATTTGAGTTTACTCAGGTTTACCTTTAGGTCCACTGAGAAACTCTAAGGAGTGTCTGGTTACTGCTGCAGTTACATGTAACACTGAAAACACAAAGGCTCCTTCCCCTGGCTACATTTGTGGGATTTAAAAATTCTGTGATTAAGTCATCCCCCTATTTAGATGCTGTGATTTTTCTGTGGTGACTATCTGCTAATTAAAAGGGCATAAAAGCCACTAAGAGTAATGTCAAGAATGCTGGAGATTTATTTATTTTTCTTGGGTAAATGTAGAAAGCGTCTTTGATAGCATTTGCTGAGATTTAGGTGCATGCCACCAAGCAAGGCAATGGGTTGTACTATCTTCCTTAATGGATAGTACCCATCCCTTAATTAACAGTTCAAAGTACTTTGTTGTCTGGGCCTGATTTTCTAATCCCACTGAAATACAGTGATCAGGATACAGCAACGATAACCCCATAGGATAGCAAATTCAAAGCCCACCTATTAATCAGGTAATGTGCTAAGCTCTGTAGCACTGAAATCACTACTCAGGATGGAGACAAAGAAAACTCCCATGTAAAAAGATTCATGATAACTGGGAATATAAAGAACTCTAACCTCTGGTAATGGAACAGGAGGAGCTTCTAGCAATTCTAATTACATCTAAGCATCCACTCTGGGGAGCTATGTTTGGGCAATCAGCATTAGGATCAGAGTCACTGCTGATCTTTGAGAAATAAGGCAGGGAGCAACATAGAGAATCTATAATCCACTTGCATCTTGCTTTTCAAAGAAGCATCACAGATCACTCAGCTGGTTTGCCAGATTTTATATATTGTAAAGTCTCTGAGTTGATTTTATTAGACAGCTCAAGATTGAAGGCCTCTTGGACAATCAGCAGGGTTCAAATGTATTGTAATGTAATCCCAACAGATTAGAAAGAATCAGAAGGCTGGTGAATCATTTATTAATGATCAATTTACCCATTTTTTCTAATTCTCTTTATAGAATCCAGCCCTGAGAGCCAAAATGGGCTCTACCTGTTTTGATATGGTAAAATGAAAAAATTGCCCTTGCTCTTTTTTTGGCTCCTGATTTCCCGTTTGCCTGGACAAAGACAGCAGATGATATTCCGCCATTTATTCCCTGTTCACTGTTATTTACCAGTAGACTCAAAATGTAACCTTTCCATACAGAAGGTCTAGCAGCTGAAGTGAGAAATCTTGGCAAAATCTACTTCTCTGAAGAGATGGTACTGCCCTCTTTTCTCACCACTGAGAACTGCTAATTTGGAATTCAGTAAAACTCTGATAGCCACTCTGCGGAAAAAAAAAAAAAAAGTAAGTGTGTTCCAGAGAGCTTTATTTGCCCTATCTCCAACTCCTGGGAATCAAAGGATGTTGCTTCTAGAACAATGGGGTAATCACTTACCATTTATCTTTAGTAGACTGGTGCTTGGTCTGCTCCAATATAATTTGATCCATTGAATTTTTAGACAAGGTCTGATTTTGCCTAGTCTACATCAGAGAGGTTAAGTTACTTACCAGTGATCTAATGGCTATTTAGACACAAGACCTGTGTCTCTTTAGAACTTGAACACTTAACCATTATCCAGTGAAGGTACAAAGCTCTATGTGCTAGCTACCAATTGGTTCTTGTTTTTCCTAATACATTTTCAGGGGCTTTTGCCTATGCAAATAATTATTGTGGTAGCTGCATTTTTAATGTAGAGAATCATAATTTTAGAGCTGGATGAAACCTTAGAGGTATCTATACTAATTTAACCTAACATTCTTGCTTTACAGAAAAGAAAATGGAGACCCAAGAAGGTTATATGACTAGACCAAGATCCTACAACTAGTTAGTGAGAGAGCTGGGAATAGAACACTCTGATAGTCTGTCCACTATACCATAATATCATTTGTTTGTACATTTGATGTAGATTCATCTAGAAAAGTCTAGTAGGCAGTTGGCTATATGTGTATGATGCTCAGAAAAGAGATATAGAATAAAAATATAGATTTGAAGTTGTCAGCATGTGATAATTTCTACCACATTACTCCATACTTTCTTGGTTTGCTTTCTAGACCTCTGACCCCTCCTCCTGTCACAATCCATCTATACATTCCTCACTCCCTCCATCATTCAACAAATATTTATTGAATACCTACTATGTATCAGATACTTTTCTATATTCTGGAAATACATTGGTGAACAAAACAGACAAAAATCTCCACCTTTCTAGCGTTTATATTCTACGAATTACATAGTTTGGTAAAAGGTAATAAATGTTATATAAAAAATAATGAAGATAAGTAGAATTAGGAGTATGGCAGGGAGAGCTTCGCTTTTAAATAGGTTATCAGGGTCATTGAGAAAGTGACATTTGCTCAAAGACTTGCAAGAGGTGAGAGTGTTAGCCATGGAGATATTTAGGGGAATAGTATTCGAGACAGAGGGAAGGGCCAGTGCAAAGGCCCTGTGATGAGAGAGTGCTTGAAGTACTCATGGAACAGCGTGGTCAGTGTGACTAGAACAGAGTGAGTGATGGGGAGGAGAGTAGGAAATAAAGTCAAAGACGCAATGTTGGGGGGATCATATATGACCTTCTATACCATTAAAAGGACTTTGGCCTTTATTGCAAGTGAAATGGTGAAATGGGGAGACATTAAATGGTTTTGAGCAGAGGAGTGACATGATCTGACTTAGGTTTTAAAAGGATTATTCTGCTTGTTCTGTTGAGAATAGACTGTAGGGTTCGGGGTAAAGGAGGAAGACTAATTAGAAGGCTATTGCAATAGTTCAGAAAATGAATCATGGCAGATACAAACTCAATCACAGCAGTGGTTATTGTGAGAGTGGGAGGATTCTAGATATATATTTTAAGGTAGACCAACATAATTTTCTAACATTAAATGTGGTATGTGAGGAAAAGAAAGTAGCCAAGAATGACTCCTAAGTTTTGGCCTGAGCAACTGAAAGGATGCTGTTGCCACTACCTGAGATGGGGAAGGATACTGGTGGAGCAGTTTGGGGGGCGAATATTAGGAGTTTAATTTTGAACATGTTAAGTTTGAGATGTCTGTTTGAATTTTTAGTGGAGATATCAAGTAGGTAGTTGGATATGAGTTTGGGGTTAAGAGGCTGCAACTGAGCAAGAAATATAAATTTGGATATCATTGGCATATATGCTAGATAGCTTTTAAGCCATGAGATTGGATGAGATCACCAAAGGCATGAATGTAGATACAGAAGAGGTCAAAGGACTGAGCCATGGGGCTCTCTAATGATAAGAAGTCAGGGTAACAGAAGGTTATCAGCAAAGGAGACTTAGAAGGAGCAACCAGTGGAATAGGAGGAAAACCAATAGTATGGTGTCCTGGAACCTAAGTGAAGAAAGTATAGCAAAGAGTATATAACATATATGCATAACATATATGTTATATGTTGTCATTAGTTCAATTAGGAATAGAGTTGAGAATTGACCACCGGATTTAGCGCTGGATTTAAGGTCATCAGTGTTCTTAAGTAAGGGCCATTTTGATAGAGAGGTATGGACAAAAGCATGAACGAAGGGGATTTAAGAGAAAAGAGAGGAAGTGGAAACAGCTAGTATAGATTGTCTTTTGAGGACTTTTGTTGCTAAGAAGTATACAGAAATGAAAACTTCCCTAGCTCTTTTAAATTTTGAAATGTTGAATTCCTCAGGGTATTGTATGTGGTCTTCTTTTATCAGTTCATATAATCTCTCTGGTGATCTCAGTCATTCTTACACTTTTAAATGATGTAAGGTTTAAGAAGGATGAAGGAGTCAATAGTACTAAATATAGTAGGGAGATATAGTAAATTTAAGAACTAAAAAGTATCCATTGGATTTGTCAACCAATATTTAAGTGGAAATACATTAGAGTGATTCGCCATGGTTTTAATTCCATGTACTTTCCATGTGGAAGTGTTCTAGGAGAGGGTACACTTGAAGTTGGGCTGGAGGAGAGTGTGAGGGGTGTGAGGTCAGGAAGCAGTTGAATCTAACTAAAGGATGGGTATGTGGCAAGTAGAAATGATGGATTGAAGATAGTCACATGAAACAGATCAGTGAAAGGTTTTTGAGGTCAGGAGTTGGACTATGAATCTGGGGACAATGGGAGCCCCAGGACAATTTTATGGTTCTGTATATGTGACAAGCACTTGGATGAAGTGTCAGGTGGGACAGAGGGGAAGGAATTAATGGCAAAGACATTTTTTAATAAAGCATCAAGATTGGGAAAGCAGATTAGATCGTGAATAAAGAGACTGTAAGAGTCCCTGAATCACAGGATCTTGCTGAGAGGAGTTTCCGAGGCCACTGAATGCAAGAGAATATACTAGAGGTAGGCAGGAGTAAGGAGTGGGGTTTATAATCAGGGCCTTATCAGGCAGGGGTGGTGGGCTGTGGAGAAGATAAGGGGTTTGGTCACACCAAATCCCTGTTCTTCCTTTCTTACCCTGCTCTTCCTATCTTATCCTGCTCTTCCTATCTTACCCTCACAAAGTGAAGTCTTAGAGCTGTTAACAAAAATGACACTTTTGCCATGATTTCAGCAGAGAACTAAGGGAGGTACCTTTGTTAGTGTTTTCCCCACCCAAGTAATCCAAGCCCCATTTTAACAAAGTTCAAGTTCTAAAAAGCAAACAGAACACCAGTTTACTTTAAGCTGTGTCAGCAATATTATGTTTGAATTCAATTCCAAGGCCAAGTTCCCTCCCAGAAGCCACCACTTTACTGGCACTAATTGCCCTGTCAGCATTCTTAATATAAGGATGAAGAACTAAAAGACTGAGCTGTGAAGGTGAAATGTTACCTACTCACTCTGTGAGCTTTCCAACTCAGAACTGAGAAGGCATGGCTACAGGTGGCAAAAGATAAAAAATGTATTTGAGAGATATCTGTCTGTTTCTTTTACTAGAGGCTATCAAAAGTTAGAGCCTCTTTAAGCCATATATTCCTACATTCATTTAAAGACTGTTCAACAATGTGATCTATGTGTCATAAACAAGGCATCTATGCTGTTTGGAAATTTAGAAACTGAACATCCTATAAAGTCAACTATTGCACTCAACCTGGACATTACAGGTTATGAGCTATTCTCTTAGCTTAGACTTGATCAAGACCTGGTATAGTTGATTATTGACAAATGAATGATTAAATCAGCATAATTCTACCTTTTCATATGCAGGAGGTTTTAACACAGGCAATGCCTAAATTCATGGCTTTTGACATTAAAAACATACTAACAAGGATGCACAGCTTTCTGCAATCCAAAAGGAATACACTGAAAGAAAGGCAAAAAAGGTCATTGTCTATTTGGAGGGACAGCAGAACTAAGAGTAAGAGACAAAGATATAACAGTGCTTCTCATTCACCTAGGCTCTAAACACAAATCTAGGAACGGCCATTTGAGCTGGCAAGTAAGGCCTACAAAGGACATATTATCCTCTATTCCCTAATTCTCCTTGTGACATGCTAGCTCTTCTCCCAATACAGTCTTCTGAGATGCTGCCCTCCTAGATTTCTTATTGGTCTGGAAGGATGTCTGCTGTTGACAACCAAGTTCAAAAATCAGAAGAAGGCATTAAGACCATTTTTCACTAGCAAAAGGGGCCAAGATGATCTGTCCAACCAACCCTGACTGATTCTACAATCCTCTCAGCATTGAGCAGACCATACTAAGTAGAATCTGGGTCCTTGCGAGGGCCTCATTCCGTGATTAACTGATTTCTATTTAAGGTAGGAAATGAAATATTTGTCTGAAGTCACGTGTCAAATGTTCATATTTATCTTGATAAGGCAAGGTCACTTGATCTATGACCTAAACCCCTGAGTTTATCCCTTAACAAACAGCTCTAATCTTTGTACTACAACAATGGCTCTGTTGGTATGCCACCCAGCACCACTAGAACTATGGAAGAATCATTAATGAGGCTTAGGTTACATGCAGAAGTAGCTTTTACTCATTTAAAGTATTTAAAACCCCAAACGGATCTGGAAAAAAAGCTTGAGTCAATTATTGTTGTTGCTACATTTTAACTGAAATATGGCTACCATATCTTTACAGATGTTTTGAAGCAAATCTAAGGAGAAGCATATTCATTACTGACAATTCAAGTTCCTAGATCATTTCCACATGAACTGCATTGAACTAGATTGCTACAAGTAGTTTGACTTAGTCTCACTATTCGTCTTTGCCCTTCCAGTAAGTTGAACCACACCTCACTTGCATGTTGTAGCCCATTTGTTGAAGAGCAATAGTTCCAGTGGTGTGTGAATAGGTGGTAGTGATGGAAGAGAAGATTCTCAGCACCAAATAGATATTCTCGTGTGTGTTAGGTAGCTTCAGACCACGCTCTCTCTGCTACCACCAGCATGTATGCCAGTTATGAAAAAGAAAGACTGCAAATGATGATGTTGAGCAATTTGTGTCGGTTGCCTCCTTCTGTATGAACACACTTGAATTCTTCACTAGACAGTTTAGAGACATGTTGCATCATTTGTACTGCAACCAGCAGACAAAAATCTACTGTTGTGTGCATAAAATTCAGCCTTTCCTAGTAAGAGAAAATTTTCTTGCCTTCTGTGTTTTAGGTGAAGCTTCTGTACATGCATCTATGAAGCCCTTGGGTATAGTTTTGGAAAAGAAGAAAGCTTTCTTATACACTAAAACATTGTGACTTGTGTGAGAAAAAAGCAGAATATTACTTGGATTTGGAGGGAAGAGCGTGCAGCTTTTACAGTGTATGATCTCCTTTACTACTGGCATATCTGGAGGAATTGGTGGAGGTACTATTCCCAATCCAGGCATCATTGGAGTTATTGGTGGAATTCCAGTCATCATTCCAAGAGCAGGATCAAAATCTAGAAAAGGAGAGGGAAGAGAGAACATTAAATGACACCATGCACAAGGCAAGGATAAGTGGAGGCACGTTACCTTATAAGATCAAATCAAAGGTCTTTCTATAAGACAAAGGCAAAATATTTTAAAAACATGGTACTCAGTATTCCCAGGTCTTAAATATTATATTATAGTTATGCATTTTCCTTTTAGGATGGCACTGTTTGCTTTGTTTGACAGGGCCTATTTAAGTCTCTACATCTCATTTTGACATCCAAGGTCTTTCATAGCATGACTGTGCCTTGTCTATTGATCTTGCCTCTACTAGTTTCAAACACACACCCTCTGTTCCATTCCAGTAAGGCTTCTTGCTGTCCTTTGTACACACTTCCTGTCTTTTTACAGTACAGTATGGTGTTAAAAGCCCACAGTTTGGAGGACCAGGCAGACCTGGAAGCTAGTTCTACCATTTGCTTAGCAGGACGAACTTCCATTTCCTCATCTGCAAAATAGGGTTAATACCACCTACCTTACAGGGAGCTGTGAGGAGTAAACAAAATGATGAATCTAATGTGCTTAACACAGCACATAGCACAAAAAGTTTCAATAAATAACTACTCTCTGTGTCTTTGTTCATGTTGTTTTCTCTGCCTGGAATCATCTGAGCCTCTGCAAATTCTCCCCATGCTTTAAGGTCTGGCTTAATTGTCACCTTCATTGAAGAGCCCTTTCCAGATAATTCTGATTCATTCTTAACTCTGTATTCAAAAATCGTTTGTTCTACACTCATTGCTACTGAATTTTATTTTATTTCGCATCATCATTTGTTTTATTCAGGCATGCTTCTAGAATGTGTGAGGGCACCCACACAAGTATTTTTTGTGGGGCCCATCTATGTACACAATTTGATTCACTCCAAATCAGTGTCGACAGAATTTTGGTGGTACAATCTCATGTGATATCATGAAAGAAATACCACACCAGCCAGCTAGAGTGGTTTACTTGCCAGGCCACTCTCATGGAATCAAGACTCTGGGGAGGATTCCACAGGCATGAGTCCTAAAGCTTCCTGGTGCATCTAGTTGACTGTACATGTGGGGTAGAGGATTAGAGAGCACCCCAAGGGGGAGAAATTCAGACTGGGACCCACATGGGTCTAGTTCAAGACTGGGGCTTCTTACTCAGATGACATTGCCCACTCTGGTCAGTCCTACACACTGGAGGGGAACTTAGAAAATTTCAGGAAATGTGCTTCTTATGATCAGAACATAGGCAGGACCCACTCTGGACTCAGAGCACCTGCCCTGATGACACTGCCTGCCTGGCCAGTGTTTTGAATTGGAGAGGGACTTAGAAAATAGGGAGGTAGGCATTCCAAAGCATAGGGCCCCCTGAGGGGTGGGCCCAGGACAGAAACCCCACTTGCTTTGGTCTAAGGGTTGTACTGATTTCACTGTTTAAATTTTGTCTCTATATCAAAATGCCATTTCTTTGAGAGAAGGGAATATACTCTATTCCTTTGTTTCCTCACCTCTGCCTTCACTATAGAACCATGCACAGTGGACTATAAACAAAGTATTGCATAACGAGTTCTGGTAATGCAGTTGCAGTTGCAGTAGCAGTAGTAGGCCCTACTCCCAAAGACTTCACCATGCGTACCACACAGGCCAGACCGGCAATACCTGTAAGCATGTCCTCAAGGTAGCCCTGAAGTCCCTTAGGTAGCTCTCTAAGATGCTGGAAGAGGTGGACCTAAATAGCAGGAAGAACCTGTGATTCCCACGGAAGCAGAACTTCAGGTCCAACAATCCCAGTAAGAGGGAGTCCTGTGACTCGGGCACATGGGCATCCTTTATTGCAAAACCAGCCCGAGCAAGCTAGGGCATTCCCCATCCTCTCACGTGCCTGTCATTCTGAGATATCAAGGCTCTGGAAATGTTTGGGAAGAAAAAAAACTCTCTCAAGAGGAATTTTTACCCTTATGAAAATATTTACTTTTAGCCCTCTTACGTCATCTCACCCAACATGCGCGTGTGTATGCATGCAAACACACACACCTTCCTTCCCCCCTCCCTCCTGTGGTTCTCATACCTCTACTCTCCTCCACATAGTAGTTACATGACCTTGAGAGAAGTTTATTAAGTTTTTTAATATCTGTGTGCCTCCATCTCGTTTTCAGTAAAAGTGGGGATAAATAATGACATTTAGCTTAAAGGATGAAAGGACAGAGAAGATATGAAGACATCTGGCATGACAGGTAGTCCTGACAGGTAAGTTTCCTTCCTTCCATTCAAAATGTGCAAACCCACACTGATAAATTTACTGATTCAGGCATTCATTCCCACATTCCACAAACATTCGTGATAGACTTCCTATATGTCAGGCTCTATGCAGTTGTGTAGTGGGTGGTGTCTAGGTTTCCCTTTCCATCTTGGAGAACTTAAGGCCCCAGATACCCTGTCATCCTATGCTATAGAATAAGGGCACTGTGGTTAAGAATGCCATTTATGTCTTTGGAAAATTTGATTTCTCGTGCAGAAGATTTTAGAGAAATTGTTAACATTATCTCACCCATTTACAAACTGTCAATTTTCTTTAGGAAAAGATCAGATTAGATCGTGTGCCAACCAAACAATCCCATCTATTTTCCCCCTCCTACTGAAATGTTTGTCTTCCTTTTATTGTTCTGCCTGTCTCCTCATTGTTATTCATATAGCTCTGTCACTCACAACTCCACCTTACCACAGATTACAGAAACATCAGTTCATTAAACAAGTTCTGCAACTTTGACTGAGAAGGAAATTCCTGTCTCCATGTACTGTCTACTAATAAATAGAGACAAACAAAAAACAAGTACACAGGATAAATATAACTCCTGACTCATGTACTTACCGCTCTGTTGTTTGGTATGATTACATTAATATTTTATAAATTCATTTAAAACAAATGTATTCATGACATATGGCTAAAGCCAGAGAAAATAAACTCCTCTTCTTTTGGTTCAATATGCCATGAGTTCCATAGGTTACACCACCCAGCAGGACTTACTAGAGGGCAGGTTATACATGACATTTCAAAGGCTTCTATCACACTGATTATTTTTTTGTTTGTTTATTTTTAACCATCAAGCACTAAAGTGGATGTGGATTTCCAATGTCAACAAAGAAAACGATTTGAAATCATGGGCCTTATACGTGCATTGCAGAACCTAAAAAATCAAAGAAGTCTAACGATTTTAAAAACATTGAGAATAAAACACCAGAGAAATATTCTCCCTTTTCTAGGCTCCTGGCCTGGCTTGAGGAGTACTACCAACAAGTACGCACACTACTGCCACTTAGGTTGGGAATTCAAACTTCTGAAGATTTGAAATCATATAAAAGGGTTATAGAAAAGGCCAAGATATTCCTCCAAAGTCCTTTTCACAATAAATACTCTGTTCTGTTTTGCTTTTACCATCTCTTCTAGTACCCTTTTCCCACTGCCCTCTTGACTCTTGGCATGACCATTGCTGGAAGAGCCATGAGGTGTTGATTTGTACTCCGTTTTCTGATTCATGCACTTCCCAAGCCCCAGCCCATTGGAAATCCTGCAAATGTGGTATGTTAGTTGGGCCAGCTTGCTCCTCAGAGTTGCAGCTGTACCACACGATTTCAAGCAATGTTTCCACGTAGACTTCCTACTACCTAGCAACTTGCACTTAACCTGGCAATACTATTATCCTCCATTCTCTGTATACATCTGAGCCAGGGAGTTACAATGGAGGCAAATGTCATTTCTATGCTGCTATCAGTCATCCATATGTCCATCCATTCAATATTCTGTGCCAGGTATTGAGGTTGAGGGAATGAGTAAGACAAAATTCTTGACATATACTCTACTTTGGAAACAGCCACACAAATGGTTATAATGCTGTATCATCAATGATTATCATCACCATAGTTGTTTATTGAGTGCTTACAATGTGCTACACTCTGTGTTAAGCATTTTATATAATCTCATTCTAATAGACCTGTGAGCTAGGTACTATTATCCTTCATTTTATAGATAAAGAAGCTGAGACTTAGAGGGGTTTACTTACTTGTTCAAGTTTACATAGCCAGTAAGAGGCAGACCTAGGATTCAAATTCAGCTTGGTTTAATTCTAATGCTCTTAACCAGTACAGTGCCTCTCAATGTAGTATAACAATTGTGCACTTACAGTAGTAACATTAATTGGGTGTTAGGCAGATGGGACGGGGGAGGAGGGGATGGGTATATTCACACCTAATGGGTGCAGCGCGCACCATCTGGGAGATGGACACGCTTGAAGCTCTGATTTGGGTGGGGCGAGGGCAATATACGTAACCTAAACATTTGTACCCTTGTAATATGCTGAAATAAAAAAATTGTTTTAATGAGTCAATTTAATTGCAGGTATAAAGTGAAACAGGTATGTTGAAAAACATGGCATATGAGCAACAAAATGGATCCTCTTTCTGGCTGGCTGGAAGCCCCTTCACACCCTCAGAAAGTGTCTGCCTGCACTTAATGATTTCTCTTCATCTAAGTCCCCATGGCCTCATAAAGGCATTTCTAATCTTTTAGGTGTTCCAGAGACCCTTGAGCCCCAGGAGGTAGTTTGTACTCACAGGAAAATGGCTGAAATGCAACCATAGATTATTTCAAAATAAGTGGTCCAAATAGGATCTAATTATATATGTATAATTAAGCTATTTTATAGAAAATTATGATTTCAATTCAGCTATATATTTCTGGGGCATTATTGTTATTTCTTTAGAGTTCCTACAAAATTCATTAGAAAATTAAAAATTATGCCTGGGTATTGAGAAATTTAACACACTAAAGTCCTCATTGCCTCTTCTCTACACGGATCCTTTAAAAGACAGCCAACTTGAAGAGAGAACACAGATTTCTAAGGTCAGCCTGGCTGAGCTGTGAGACAATGTCGGACTTATCACCAGCCCTCTTGGAAGTACAAATTCCCAAAGATTTGTACAATGACTCTCCAATTCTATCAACATTTGTCCTGCTTCCCCAGAAGATCATCAGAACACTTGTTTCAGCCCAGTTGGAAAGTTGAGGCAGGGCCTGGCTCATGTACAATGGCAAACAAACTAGCAAACTGGGCTTGGGTGGGTCATGTGGCACAATTTCAGTTCGCAAAGGTTCTCCCCAGTATATCTCAACTTTGATCCCAAATTTCTACTAATTCCTTTAATGCAAGGTTCTGCAAAATTTCCCTTTCTAGCCCATCTTCCTCTATCCTTTCTATTCATTACACTGTGTTCTTGCCATTTAACAGCTTTAGAGTCATGCTCTTGACTCTCATCCAAAGATGCTGTGAACACCTTTGGAGGGGCATTTCCCACTACATCTGTGGGATGTCCAGATTTCTGGATTTTGGAATTGAATAAAATAAAATTTTGTGCCTACATATATTTAAGGTTGCTAACCTCTTAATTTGCTAAGAAAAGTCATGGGGAATAAATAACAGAGAAACTAACCAATGTACCATTCATGCAGTTCATAAAAGATAGAACATTTTAAAACCAAAAATACAGGAAGTCTATAATCTCGGAATAAAAGGCAGGCAAGTCCTTTCAATCGTGCAAATTTAGATTCAGGACAAATTCACTATATTTTCAGTTTTTACATTTTACAGCAGACTATGGAAAGTAATATTGATCGGTCCTGAGCTGCAAACCAGTATTTGGGCTTTTGAGATCACTCAGTTGTTTCACTTAGTGTGTTCCCCTACACAAGAAACTCCCTGTGAAAAACTTCTTTCAGAACTAGAATGTCACACACATACATTATTAAGGGCCATGAAAGTTTGACTGTCCCCGAGGAATGGTATATTTTCTTTTCATGGAAAATGTAAATTATATAACTGGCCAGGTTTCCCCCTTTTTTATTTATTTTTTGTTTTGGCTGCCTCATCACAGGTGCAGCTCAACTTTAGAAACTGGATGGGATCCTATGACCCTCACATCTGAATTTTAATTAACCTCCCTGCCTGGTCTTCACCTTTTATTCTCATTTATATTTTCCCAGATGCTGATTTATTTTATTTGTAATTTTTTCATATATTGTAATCTTTCTTATAAGCTGCCTCAAAGTCTTTGTGGAATGAAGTGATGTAATTCAACTCAATAGTTAACCATTTTCTCCATACTATATACTCTTGCATCCCTTCCAGTCACTAAATGCACTGTTTCCTCTGCCTACATTGTTCCTAGTTCTTTGTTTTCCCTTTGACACACTCCTATATATTTCTGGACACCTAGCTCAAATGTTGTCTCTTCTGTGAACCTTCCCTGACCACCACCATCTACCTAACAGTCCCCCTCACCCCACTGTGGCTGAAACAATACTTCTGTATATGTTTCTACTATGACACTTGCTACACTGTAGTGTAGTGCTATTTACTTTGTTGCCTCTGCCACTGGACTCTGAGCTCGAAGGCAAAGATTGTACCATGCCAATTTTGGATCCTCTTGATGTAGCTCAATTTATTTTTAACGAATGGATGGATGAATAAAGGAACAAATGAACAAATTGGAATGGAAGCCTTTGAGCTGTTGCCAGTCAAGAGGCAGCTCATACCTGAGAATAGGTTTTATTAGGAAGAGAATATGGGGGTTCTCAAAGTCCTGGAGTCAGTATGAGAGCAGGAATCTTTGTCTTTTTTGTTCATTACTTTCCTCCCAGGGCTTCACGCATTACCTTGCATACAGGAGGCCTCACTCAGTCCCTTCCTAATAGATTCCATGGTGAGTCTTTCTTTTTTTTTAACAATTGATCTATCGCCATGTATTTATTTATTTCAGTGAGTTAAGGCCATGCAATCCTTATCTCAAAGGTTCTCCAGCTCTTGAGCTTCATGTACTTTTCCAAAGGCTTTAAATAGTTCAAAATATTTCCACATGAAAACAGCTCCACAACATTTATCTACACATACTGTGATGATGAGTGCCTCAGTATCTGTATTTTGTGGAAGACAAGACCAGGCCTCAGCCTTTATGGGCACCTCAATCCACAGTCTCTATTATGTTGACCATCTCCTATTTGTCCTCCATGGGCCAGTTAATCTTGTCATTGTTGCCAGTACCCAAGTCAATCATGATGTGCTTGTTTCTGAAGAAATACATGACAGTACATGGATCATGCATTTTGTTGAAGTCAGGTACTTCTGTAATATCCACAAGATAAGTAACTGCAAGATTTTTAACCTTTCCAGCTGTACTATATAGAACTTCATCCATATTCATACAATTAGTGTTCCAATCATGTCCAAACCAATCATGTCCAAACCATGATGACAGCTTGATCTTTCTTTGAAAGGATGACCTAATCTACCTGCCAGCCATTTGAGTAGGTGTGGGAGCATGTATGACATCTTGGAGGCTTAACTGGCTATCTCTAGGCATGGACGTGTTCCATGAGGAGTCTTGAGAATACTATCACTGGGTAGGATTCAAGCTTGTTTTGGAGAGACAATTCTATTTGGTATAATCTTTACATACTATTGGCTCTTGGTAAAGCATCTACAATGATGATGAACAATATTCTCCTTTCTCAGAATCTCAACTTATTCATCACTGAAAGAATATTCTATTTGTAGACAATATTAATAATAATACAGCTGGGCACGGTGGCTCGTACCTGTAATCCTAGCACTCTGGGAGGCTGAGGCGGGTGGATTGTTTGAGCTCAGGAGTTCGAGACCAGCCTGAGCAAGAGCGAGAGCCCGTCTCTACTAAAAATAGAAATAAATTAGCTGGACAACTAAAAACATGTAGAAAAAATTATCCAGGAATGGTGGCACATGCCTGTAGTCCCAGCTACTTGGGAGGCTGAGGCAGTAGGATTGCTTGAATCCAGGATTTTGAGGTTGCTGTGAGCTAGGCTGATGCCACGGCACTCTAGCCCGGGCAACAGAGTGAGACTCTGTCTCAAACAAATAATAATAATAATAATAATAATAATACAAACTCAAGTCCAGGCCTCCTTGAGGAGTTTATGGAGCAATGGTGTGTCATGTGTCACACAACCTCATTCTTTCTTTCTTTCTATTCCCATCAGAGTTGACCTGTTGTGTCCAGTGAGAACTATCTCCTGAAGAATGGGCAAGGTTTTGCTCTGGGAATAAGGCCCACAAGTCCATTTCCTATATCTCTCATTATGGAGTAGGCATAGTCAATATAGTGGAGATACCATAATGAGGGACTCTTCCTTTTGGACTTCACAGGCTCTACACTTGGCTGCTAAGGATATTTCAATTTAGGGGAAAATAAGGAAGCAGAAAGAAGTATTCAACAAGTATCCCTTAATGGGTCTATTTTTGGATTCATCTGGGATGACTGGGGCAGAACAATGCTCTTTAACCAGAAGGCCAGCCTATTTTAGGTGCCCTTCTTCATGTGAAAAGTAACATTAGTCTTATTTGACCAGGTTGGCAAAGCAAATACTCTTGCAGGAAACATAGCTGTCAGCCAGAGAGGACCTCCCGATCTTCCATCATAGTGGATTAACTTTATTGAACAGCAGCTGTACAAAACACCATGGTAGTTGAAAGGGAGCTCCACACTAAACCCCAGAGATGTCCTGTCTCTACTCCCCACTCAATGAATATAATAATTATGCCAGACATTGCCTTCATGACAAGTGTGTGTCCAAGAGACTCGACATCCATGATAGTAAAGACTTGAACTCTCTGGGGGAAGTCAAGGAGGCTTACGTATCATTTGTTTTTCATCAATTCCAAAAGCCTTTTCTCTTGTCACAGACAGGCCAGATGAGAGAGGACAAAGACAGGTCTGCTGTCGCAGGAGGAAGCTTCCCGGGGCAGAGGGGCAGAAAAGTAGCTGAATTACTGAGATATCAATGTGTGACTTCAGGGATCAGCTCCATGAGGCTTATTTGCTGCCTTTTCCATTTTAAGGAATCTTGGGAGTGGGATGAGGAGAGGATTAGGGAGATATTTTAACCCATTTAGTTAAAACATAACATTGTTAAAGATAGCAGGCACGTGTCCTCCAGACCTTGGCAAGAAGCACAGGCAGCATTGGAGTGTGGTGCCAACCTTCCATTCCGGTGGAAATCCCCACCAGATTTACAATGAGCAGGTGTTAGCACGTCAGACACATACTGTTATTACCTGTCACTGTCCGGTGTTTCACCAGGAGAAAATTTCACTCCTGCATTCATTGTCCTTCACTATTGTTAAGCGTAAAGATAATTCTATTTATTTGTGAGCCATATATCATATGTGAACTTGAAACAATAATAATAATAGCTGAGTTAATGGAGGGATTACTGTGAGCCAGACATCATTCTAAGACTTTACATGTATTAACTTGTTAATCCTCATAATAACTCTATAACATAGGTGCTATTACTATCTCCATTTTACAGATGAAGAAACTGAGGCATCGAGAGGTTAAGTAATTTGCCAAAGGTCACACAGCTAGTTAATTGCAGACAGGGATTTGAACTTAGGCAATATGGATCCAGAACCCATGTTCTAATCTCATGGTAAACTGCCTTCCTAAAATAATATAGAGGAGAAAAACCAGTTTGCACATAACTCAAGCTATTGTATACATAGTTTTACAAAGTATGCCTCAGCTCAATGTTATTGCCGCATGTACTTTAAGACAAGAAGGGAACTATTGAACTAATTATCAGCATTTCTAAGACCAGGTTTCCAAAGAGTAATTTTCCTTAGAGAATAGCAACAGGTAAGATCACTGAATCACAGGTTGAAGGGGACTCTAAAGAAGCCATTTCTTTACAGTCCTTAAGACAATAAGATATAAGGAAATGGGGCTAGAGGTAGAAATTAAAACCACTATTGAGGTTTCAAATGTTTGGGTTGGAACTGGATGGGCAGAACACTCATCAAAGTTGACAGTGGCTGCATAGCACCCAAATACTTTCAATTTAAGTGGGAGTTTAGCAACCATTTGAAGGAAGTATGCTAGTACTTTCTTTATGTCGAAGAGCATACAGTACTACTAATAGTAATAATAACAACAGTTAACCTTTATTGAGTGCTTATTATATGCCAAGAATTGTGCTAAGTATATTATTTAATCTTTACAGCAATCCTATGAAGTAGATACTATAATTATTCCCATTTTACAGATGGGGAAACTGAGGAACAGAGAGGTCAAGTAACTTGCTCAAGGTCATGTAGTTAGCAAGAGGCAGAGCAAGGACTCAAATCCAAGCAGTCTGACTTCAGGGCCTGTGTTGTTAAGCGCTAAGCAAGATACTATCTCTGTAGAAGAAGCCCTCTGAGCCACTGTGAAGAAAACCCATCCCTATTTTCTAGCTCTATTATTGACCCCAGCTCAAACTTTAGGCCTGTAATGATTGCTCAGAAGCATTTGTGTTTTCAGTGCTAGGCCTTTTCTGCTCCTTGTTATAGATGGGTGGCTAAGTACTGAAGATTACTTCGTGAGTATAGATTTATGCTTACATATGGTGATTTACAGATAATATGTTATCAGTTAACATTTAGTTCCCTTGGCCTCACAGCAGATGTGGCCTCAAGATTTTTCCAGGGACATCTACCCATATGGTCAAGACTGCCAAAAACTGGGAATATTTGAGCTAAATCAGGTTGTCTTATCGCCTTAGAGTAGAAGCAATTGTGACTCAGGACCACTCCACATGGAGCTATAAAATAATATAATGAATTCTATTATAAGGAAACAATAAACAGTAAATAAAAAGTCATTACTTCCATGAGAAATGTCTATGAGAAGTATATTAATTATTTTAAAAGCATCTTAATAGCTAACATTTTTGAGCACCTAGTATGTGCCAGGCATGTGCAAAGCATGATTTAATTTTCACAACAACCCTAGCAGTTAGGTATTATTAATGTGACTTTGTGGATGATGAAATTGAGTCTCAGAAGATATATAACTGCCTGAGATCAAACAGTGAAAGAAACTGGCTTGGAAGCCAGGCACATTGAATCCAGAGTCTGAGAGCTTAACCACTCTGCAATACTAGCTCCTATAGTAACATCCATTGATCCCAGATTGGCCCAACTAGTCATTTAAAATCTAAGGAGATCCATGGTCCAATCATCCTAGCCCTTTAAGGATCCCTGTTGTTCATTTCAAACATGGTTTGTCTAATGGAGAAAAATGTAGTTTAGCCAATTACAACCCATGTTATGAATTATACTTTGGGGAAACAGTTCTTTGCCTCTGCCATATATAGAATTTGGGCTTCTTTTCTCCCATCAATTTCTCATTCACATATCATTTTTTCTTCATGTTTGCCCACTTTTATGCTTGTTTCCTGGCTTTCAATGTAACAACATTTCTTAATTTATTATTAGTATTGCTGCCTAACCTTCTTTGCCCTCATTATAACCTATAAGGATTTAAAATCTAAGCTGGAATTGTGAATTTATTTTTTGGTGGGGAGGGAATGGCTAACTATATAAACAAATGGCATGGCAAAGTGGCATCACTCTAGATCTGTTTCTCAACTTCAATGTGCCTGTGAATCACCTGGGGTTTTTGCTAAAATGCAGCTTTTGATTCAGTAAGTTTGCTCTGGGGCCTGTGGTTTTGGGATTCTAAATAGTTCCCAGGTTATGCAGAGTACAGTTTGAGTAGCAAGGTTCTAGACTGCCATGGTCCTGTTGTGCTTTTAAGTAGGATCACAATGAAATGAATCTGGGGAGATTAATGTTTAGGCTGTTTAAAAAGCCACCTCAGGCTCCCTGAGATGGCAATTCCCTAATGTCTTCACAAACCCACTGTAATGGTTAAATAGCTCTGACTGTCAAGAAACATTTCTGTGCCTAAACTAAACTCTTCAGATTCTGTGATGTTTTTCTTCTATTTTTAGTGGAGATGGAGTTAGTCCACCAGGCCCATTCTCTTATGGGTCACATAATATATATGTATGTATATATGTGTGTGTGTGTGTGTGTATCTATATGTAAATATATACTTATTTACACACAGTTATTCAATGTTAAAAATAGTCTTTGGGCTATCCCTCACCATCTCCTTTCTTATCCTTTATGAATCTAAGATTTTAGGGATGTCTAAGTCAGTTCTCTTTCCATCTCCATGTTTATTTGCCTCCTCTATGAAACCTATAAAATTAGACAAACTTTGTAGTTCCTTGCCAAAATTCTACTTCAATGATATGTTTAAATGTGCAATGACCCTCTCTTGTGTCAGGTATACCCTGAGCTTGTCCAAAGTGCAATAGGGAGTATACTAGTAACTACTGGCCACCCAAGCTATAAAGCTCATATTACAAAAATGCACACTCTAGGCAAAGTCTGGTAAATGTCAACTTCAAAATAAATTGTGTCATACTGTTATATTTATTACCACATGGTCAATAAAAGAAGCACTTGTGAGGTGATTAAAAATAACATACCAGGTAAAATTGGTTGTCCGGCAATTCCCAGCGGTGCCATTCCAAGATTATTCATTGCTGTGGCCCATGCAGTTGGATCAGACATAGGTAGTGTCATTGCAGTGGAATCCACATTCAGAGTTCTATTACTATCAGCTAAAAAGAAATGACAAGCAAAATAATTTTTTTTGTGTGAAGGTTCTAGTATCTAGTTTACTTATCAACATAAATTCTGGCAAGCTCTTTACAAAAATGGCCTGATACACAAGTGGTAGATAAGACCTCAATGCCAGCTTTCTTACAAGGGTTAAAATAATACAGCTTGAACTGGAAATAAGTCATAGAATTTGAAAGTAATTTACCAGATGGTATTTTAATGTAAGTGTTTCCCTCTCTCTCTCTCTCTCTCTCTCTCACTCTCTCTCTCCCCCTCCCTCCTTTCCTTCCTTCCTTCCTTCTCTCCTTTTAATTTTCCAAGTATATACACTACAGGAGCTTGGGATGATTAAGAAGTTTCCTATTTTTCTCATAGTCTACCAGTATATGATTACTTTAGCAGCTTCCATCCAAACTACTCATGCATGGAAACCAAGGGAAAACATCCCAGGGCTTCCGTAGTTGGCAATAAAATGTGAAATTATACTCCTGATGTAATTTCATATCTTTGAGGCAGTACTATTGAATAGAGCCGGACACACAATCATAGACATCAAATTAGCCAAATGAATATCTTGGGGGTTAATACCAGAGAAAAAGCAGACGGGAATTATAGCCCCTGTCCTCAAAGGTTGTATGATCTAGTTGAAGAGATTGATGAAGACGGTGATGATTATTACCATTATCACTACTTTTACCACTTCCACTCACCACTACCACTAATTGTTGAACACTTGCCATATGCCAGGTCATATGCACTTGGCAAAGATTTATTCTCATTGAACCTTCAGAACAACCCCATGAGGTAGGGACTATTTATTTATATCTCCATTTAATAAGTGAGAAGTTATGAAAGGTCACATATATTGTCCAAGGTCATTTTTGGCCACTATGCTTTACTATCTCCAATTAAATAATTAGGAAACAATGAAAGACTTGAAAGGTATAGACCAGAAATGTCACTAAAGTTTAAGGAATGAAGTGCTACTGTGGCCTGAGTAGGTAGGAAATACTTTATGGAGAAGATAGGGCTTGAAAGAATGGACCAGATTTCTACAGAGCATGTCTTGAGTGATGGGTAGTTATTAGACAGGTAGAGAAGAGGGGGGAAGGAAGACATCCCAAGAGCAGGAATGACAAGCAAAGACACTGAAGTGGGTTATTTATGCATATGCATGTACATACTATTGGGAGAGATATGTCACCTGAGCACGGAAGACTTTTATTTTGGGAAATTTTCCTCTGACTACTGATAGCCACAGAAAAAACTTTCCATGGCTTTTCTCCTACCTCCCAGTATGCACTTCTACCAATTATTCCCCTAAAGGCAACTCTGTTCTTTTTTTTTTTTTGATATTATCTGAATATATTTTTATTGATTACAGGCTTTTTTTCTATTTTTTTTATTTCAGCATATTATGGGGGTACAGATGTTTAGGTTATGTATGTTGCCCTTGCCCCTCCCCCGCCGAAGTCAGACCTTCAAGCATGTCCATCCTCCGGATGGTGCGCATCGCACTCGTTATGTATGTATATACCCATCCCCTCCTCCCTCCTCCCACCTGGCCGACACCCAATAAATGTTATTCTTATATGTGCACTTATGTGTTGATCAGTGAAACCAATTTGCTGGTGAATAGATGTGGTGCTTATTTTTCCATCCTTGGGATACTTCACTTAGTAGAATGTGTTCCAGCTCTATCCAGGAGTATATAAGAGGTGCTATATCACCATTGTTTCTTAAAGCTGAATAGTACTCCATGGTATACATATACCACATTTTATTAATGCACTCATGTATTGATGGGCACTTGGGTTGTTTCCACATCTTTGCAGTTGTGAATTGTGCTGCTATAAACATTCGGGTGCAGGTGTCTTTTTCATAGAGTGTCATTTGTTCTTTTGGGTAGATGCCCAGTAATGGGATTGCTGGATCAAATGGAAGATCTACTTGTAGCTCTTTGAGGTATCTCCATATTGCTTTCCACAGAGGTTGCACTAGTTTGCAGTCCCACCAGCAGTGTATGAGTGTTCCTATCTCTCCGCATCCACACCAACATTTATTGTTTTGGGACCTTTTGATAAAGGCCATTCTCACTGGAGGTAAGTGATATCTCATTGCGGTTTTGATTTGCATTTCCCTGATGATTAGAGATGTTGAGCATTTTTTCATATGTTTTTTGGCCATTCTGTCTTCTTTCAAAAAGTTTCTGTTCATGTCCTTTGCCCACTTTTTGATAGGGTTGTTCGATTTTTTTCTTGCTGATTTTCCTGAGTTCTAAATAGATTCTAGTTATCAGCCCTTTATCGGATTTGTAGCATGCGAAAATTTTCTCCCATTCTGTAGGATGTCTGTTTGCTCTTGTGACAGTTTCTTTGGCTGTGCAGAAGCTTTTTAATTTGATCAGGTCCCATTTATTTATTTTTGTTGTTGCTGTGATTGCCTTTGGGGTCTTCTTCATAAATTCTTTGCCTAGGCCAATGTCTAGAAGAGTATTTCCAACATTTTCCTCTAGAATTCTAATAGTTTCACTCCTTAGGTTTAAGTCTGTTACCCAGCGTGAGTTGATTTTTGTGAGAAGTGAAAGGTGTGGATCCTGATTCAGTCTTCTACACGTGGCTATCCAGTTTTCCCAGCACCATTTATTGAATAAGGATTCTTTTCCCCAGTGTATGTTTTTGTCTGGTTTGTCAAAGATTAGATGACTATGTGAGGCACAAAAACAGAATCATTGACCAGTGCAACTCTGTTCTAATAGGAGTTTGCTAAAGTCCAAGGCAACATCAGGGATGACCTTAGCCAGGTTATTTATACATGTGCTATTTGGGTCACTCATTAGGCAGAACAAGCAAATGCAAGTGTCCAAAAACATTATTTCTGAAATATTGATTTTTGTCATTCTTCTGTGCTGCCTTTGCCTCCTCCCCCATGAACCACACACACACACACACACACACACACACACACACACACACACACACACATACACAGTGATTGGTGGTGCTAATCATTCATTTACTGCAGTAAGAAGTCACATTTCAGAATTGGTGATTTCTCCATCTGTAGGAACTCTAGTCCTCATATCCAGCTTTCAGTGCTCTCTCACAAAGTTATATCCAAAGACTAGAAATAACCTTCTTGTAAATATTATCAAGAAAACAAACATGGGGCACCAAATATCCTTTGGATTGAGAGTTTACATAGTGATAATAAGGTCCACGTGGACTCCCAAACTCCCTAGCTAGGAGAGACAAGATTTTTGGGAATGTTATAGCTGAAAGGGACCTTTAGAGATTATGGAGTCTGCACTTCTATTTTCTCTGGTGGTTGGAGAATGACTCCCAGATGACAGGTAGTTTTAAAAGGACTGGGCCCCAATGCGAAAAATAATTTCTTGCAACAGCTTGGCTACTCATTGGCTCTGCAGTCTTAGGAAACATAAGAAAACCAGGAACCCCTATCCACAAAGGATTCTGAGGTCAAAGAATGAGAATTTACAATGTACCAACTTAGCCAAACTATGAACTAATTTGGGGAGGGAGTAGGGGCTTCGGGGGAGACAATGCTTGAAATTATCAGGTTTTTTTTTTTGAAAGGACAACACAGTATTACTATTTTACAAAATGTATTATAGTTCCAAGTGCTTGTTAAAATGTTAGCAAGTAGAGTGTCTGTTAGGCTTGTCTATATAAACAGATAAGAAACATATATAATTAACAGCATTATTTTGCCTCAATGAATGCAGTTCTTAAATTCTTAAGCCATTCTGCCTTAAATGTCCTTTTCATTTCCCCTTCCACTCCCCCAACACTCATCTCCACCTGTCAAATCCTACTCATTTTTCAAGGGTCATCTCAAATGCCACCTTGTCTGTGAAACCACCTCACTGGAATTAATTACTCCTTCCTATGTATTCTCATAACATTTTATCTAGAATTTGATTTTCATATGTTTGCTTATGCTCTCACTCCTTTTCTCCAAACTAAACTTTTTTGGGTCTCACTACATGCCTGGTTATGTGCTAGTAACTAGGACTACAGAGATGAACAAAACTCATTTACTTCTCTGGAAGAACTTGAAATATAGTGAGAGTCACAGACATGTAAGCAACCAAATATATATTATTGTAATAAGTACTGTAATAAAACTATGAGTAAAGTGCTATGGGAACACAGAGGAGTAATCAAAGCTGCTAGAATGAGTTTGGGTGTATGTTTGAGGTTGGGGGTGGAGGAGATAAGGAATGTCACAGAAGCCTTCACTGGGAAAGAATCATTTGAAATGAGTCATTAAAGAGGGATGGGATTTTCTTCCAGGTAGTAAATGGAGGATTAGGCTAGAAGAACATCCCAGGAAGCAAGAACAACTGAGCATTTACTATTAATTGTCTTCAATTATAGTTATTGGGTACATATGTCTCTTCTGCTAGCCTACATGCCTCTTTTAGGTAAGGAACTGGGTTTGAGGCATCTTTGTCTCCCCATTTCTTAGTTTAGTGTCTGGTAAAAAGTAGGCATTCAACAAATACTTGAATTAATAAATAAAGAAAATTAACTTACATTGATTTGGGGTACAATAAACAATCCATTCAATGGCACTCATTGATTATTTGTACACTTTTTCAGAATGATAAATTGTCTTAAAAGAGATGGCATTGTTGCTAAGCTGATTCTTTCTCTAGGACAACTGAATACTGCAGAAATTTGCTTAGCATTATTAATACAACCAAGGATAGATATATCCAACTAATAATTCAGTTTGATCTCATTAGCTATAATCTTTTTACCATATAGGCACAATGATACACATAAGCAAAACTTGTAAAATTTTACTTTCAAAGAGAAACCCCAGATGATCATCTCTGGCAGCAATCTGGATTTAAGGTCCACACTAACAAAACATGCTGTGCTAAACATCTGTTTGTAATCATCACTTAGTGGTAGAAAAGTTGAGTCCCGGCCTGATTCACTTTCCAGACTAGAAATGGACACCTAACAATTTATTTAAGTCTTTTATCAAAGTAGTCCCACATCCCTAAAGGAGGAAATTGCTCATTTTCCCATGAATCCTACAACCACTGGCAGCAGCCAAGAATATTCAGAAGGCAAGTGCTAGCAGTTTTCAAATGGGTTTCAAAATGCCCACCCCAACTCTGAAAAACATGCCCTTCCATGCTGGTTCTCCTATTCTACTGTGTGACAATTCCTCAAGAAGTCAGATGTTGCAGAATGTTTGTGAATAAGTGCCTTCTAAGTAATTTGACTGAAGATATGGCACTTTGGAATATGAGTTCATTAGCACCAAAAGAATAAAAGATTTAGAAGTGATCATCCACTTTAACTTGATATCACTCCGTAACTATCAAATCACTGCCATCTGTTTATTTTTGTATTGTTTATGCATCACTGATTAACTCGTCAATTACTGTCAAAGCTATTTGATATTGAGGACTACATACACACATACACACACACACACACATATTCTGTGATATACCCATCCAGTAGTAGAGTTAATTATTTCAAAGATTTCCTTTATTTCCTCTTAAACAAGAACAGTACATGGTGCCATCTCTTCAACTATATTCTTTGATTAAGACAAAAACTCTCCTTCTCTGATGATTACTCTTTTATAATTCTCTTTATTATGTCCAGGTGTATATACATTGTTTTTTATGCTTATTGTAATTTTGTTATGCAGTATTGTGCAAAGTTGAGGAGAGGATTTTGTTAGGAAACATCTATTGAAATCCTATTAAGAGTAGGAAGCAATCCTGCATAGTGATCAAAAGCATTGATTTGGGAGTCAGATGGCTCTAGACTACAGTCTGGCTGTACTACTCAGTAGCTGTAACATACTCATTGTCTTTTTTTCTTTTCTCTTCTTGCCTTCCTGCCTTCCAGTCTTCCTTTCATATTTACTATATACTCACTGAACATTTTTTTTTGTTTCATTGAACATTTTCTATGCATCAGGCAGTATTTTAGATGTTGGGGACATTATGGTGAGTTAAACAGATCTCATCCTTGGTCCTATGGAGCTTACACTCTAGAGCAGGAGACAGTCATCAAAATACAAATGAATAGTTATAAAATAATTACACATTGTAAAAAGTGTTATGAGGAAAGAACTGGATTTGATAAGAAAAGTGGCAAGCTACAAAATTAGGAAAATGGTAGTATCTACTTTAAAGGTTTGTTGAATATTAAATTGGATAGTGTGGGTAAAGAATTTAGCATGGCTTCTGGCTCTAAGCATTTGGTAAATGGTAATAATAACTTGGTAACAGTTATTATAATGACAATGAAGTGGGCCCAGCCCTTGAGGAGCTCAAAGTGTACTGAGAGAACCAAGCATATACATGAATTTTTAGAATACATTATATGGATAATGAAACTGAGGCAAAGAGAATTTAAGTAATCAGCTCAGTATCACACAGTTAATAAGTGGTAGAGCAAGGATATAAACCCAGAAAGCTCTGATGCCAATGCTCACAGTCTTACTCATCACACTAAAGTCCCTTCCAAAGAGTCCTTTTTATTTTCTGTGTTCTCCTTGCTCACTAAACACATTGCTATCATAGACCTTACTATATTATATTTTTCTAACTTCTCTCTATGTTTGTCTCTCCCCCTAGACTCTCAAATCTTACTCCTCCTTGTTATTCTTAGTTCCTAGATACCATGTCTGACATAGAAGAGGTGTTCAGTAAACTATTTTAAACAAATGAATGAGAAAATATATGAGTGTATATAGGAGAGTCTTGCACAGACATTCTTTACAGAAGCAGGTGTCAAGCTATTCAGGATTGGATAATATTGTTTTGTTGTATTAAGATAAAATCTCTTTTAGGGGGTTTCTTTTGAGAGCTGAATATCAAACAAAAATTTTAAATGGAGAAAGAAAGGAAGATAAAATGGTGATAATTTGAAGTATTATAATCCTTACATGCTGATAATATAAGAAAGTAACAATTTCAGAAATATAAACTTCAAGAAAGATAACTCTGGGGATGGGGAGATAATTTTTATCACAGAACAATTCTTCATGGGTAAGAAGAATATGACTGAAATTTCTTTGAGAATTTAAGGTAATGAAATTTACTAAAATAGACATGCATGTAGCAACCATATTTTTTATTTCCTTGAGGGCAAGGGACATAAATAAACCTCATCTACTTTTGTATCTTCTACTGTGCCTAGGTCAAAGTAGTTGCTAATAAGTATGCTTTTAAATAAGAGAACTCTGCAAGAATGCAGCAAGTGTACAAACTGGTGCTGACCTTCATTGCCTATTTCATAGACCCACAGCCATCTAATATCTCTTTGCATTGTGTGGTCCTGAACTGTGGACTTAGCTGTCTAGTCATTTCTGCAGAAGGAAGACAATGGTCCAAAGCTGGGTGAAACACTGGACCTCTGGAACATACCAGGACTTAGATAAATGGTGAATAATAGTGTTAATGATAGTAATTATAGTAAGATCAATAACAGTTAACACCTACACTTACCTGCAGCAGACACTGTTGTAGGCACTTTATATACATTAATTTAAAACTCACAATAATCCTATGAAGTAGGTTCTCTCATTATCCCAATTTTTACTGATGAGGTAACAGGAAGAGAGAACAAGCTATTCATGGTTATACATAATATCTTATAGTGGAGCTGAGATTCAAACCCAGGCATTCTGGCTCCACAATTCATGTTCTTACCCAATATGCTATATTAAATGAGGGGAGTCATAAAGTTATGGAATATTTGAGCTTGGAGGGCCATAGAGCTCATCATTATACAGACAGGCACTCTCCATTTCCTCTATTGCAGTGGTTCTTAACTGGGCCTAAGTCTGCCCTCCTGGGGACATTTGGCGATATCTGGAGACATTTTTGGTTGTCACACTTCGTGGCAAGGAGTTGCTACTGACAACATCTAGTGGGTGGAGGCCAGAGATGCTGCTAAACATCCTACAATGTACAGGACAGCCCCCTACAACAAACAATTATCTGACCCAAAATGTCAGTAGTGCAGAGGTTGAGAAACCCTGCTCTACTTGCAACAATTTCTGTGTGTTCTTACTGGAGAGTGTTTCCTATCCCTGGTTTCTTCACAACCCTTTCCCATCCACCACATGTACAGCCAATTACAACTTCTATAGTTTATGTTCTACTCTCTTATGCTACTATGCTACTAAGACTAATCTGATCAACCCCCTCCACCTCAGGAATCTGTTACCATTTTTAGCATGGTTACTTTTATGCTTCACACCAAAGAAGTGATCCCTGTGGTGGGGAGTCTAGGTACCATGGAATGCTGATGGGGTGCTGCTTAGAGTGGTCCTAGAAACAACACTAGGTATATCATGACAAAGGAAAAAGAGAGGAAGTTTAGAAAATGCTTATGCAGAATACAGCAGAAAACCTCATCTCTGGCATATCACACAGGACCTTGTGTACAGTAGGTACTGAAGAAGTATTTGCTGTGAAAGATTATGATACAAGGGCAGGGTTGGGTATCCTACCACTGAATACCACTGTGCTCTCTGTTCTCTGGCTAAGGAAAGGAAACAGCAGAATAAAACACGTTTTGGGTCTGCATTAAGCCCAGGGCTCAAGGCTTTATCTTTTACTTGGTATTTATTGCTCAGGAAGCAATATACTGTACAGTACAGGTGTTATTTTGAATCTCCCTTTATTTTCCTTGAAAGTTAACAATCCATTATTGTTTGTGAACAATGCATTGAAGCCCCAGACATATGCCACTCTCGCTCCTATTGCAGACGTCACCAGCAGTGATGCCACAGCTTGCATCATGGTTATGCAGGATGAGAGGACTGGCAGCAGTTCTTATAAGACAAGGATCCCTGATGGCTTGAGAGAGATGATGCTATTAGACAAGCAAGGATGAATCAAAGAGCCACTCATGAGAATCAGGATGTCACAACATACTCTTCCTTGAGAAGGGAAGGGAAGGGAAGGGAAGGGAAGGGAAGGGAAGGGAAGGGAAGGGAAGGGTATTTCTGTTAGTCTATATAGTAGGTAGTCATTTTTACATGGGTAATGAGTGTGGCAGAGTTGGGGTAAGGGAGAGTAGCTTGATCCTTAAAGTATGCAGATAAGAAGGTGTTTTCACAAACTAAACCCCATCCTGGAAGATTCATGGTTGTAGTCTATAAACTGGAGGGTCCTGGAGATGGCCACCTCTGTATTGGAGCAGTTATACAGGTGTTCAATGTTTTTAATTAGATCAATAAAAAGCCAGGGAGTCAAGCCAGCCCTCCAGATGGCAGTTGCAGTTGGGTAGGGGGGTGTGGCATAGTGAGGAACAAGAAGGCCACAGGTTTTGGCATGTGCCTCTCCATGGAACTCACAGCACATACCCTATATTTATGAAGGCAACAAGGTATAGTGGAAGGAATATGGACCTTGGAGCCAGATAGATCAAAAATCAAATATTGGCTCTACTACTTACTAGTTATGTGACTTTAGGCAAGTTCCACAAACTTTTTAACCTGTTTATTCACTTGTAGCTAGGGATAATGATAACTATCTTTCATGTACTGAGACAACGATAATGACGTTGATTCCCGACATTAATTAAATTCTTATTATATGCTAAACAGTTTTAAGGCTTTACATGTATTATATAATCTAATCCTCAGAACAACCCTATGAGACAGGTGATATTTATCATTATACCCATTTCACAGACAAGGAAAATGAAACACAAAGATGTCCAAAAGTCACCCAAGAATATACTTAACCAAGGAGGTAAAAGATCTGTACAAAGAGAACTATGAGACACTGAGGAAAGAAATCACTGATGATACAAACAAATGGAAAAACATATCATGCTCATGGATTGGTAGAATTAACATTGTTAAAATGTCCATACTTACCAAAGTGATTTATAGATTCAATGCAATACCCATCAAAATACTAATGTCATATTTCACAGATCTAGAAAAAAATAATTCTATGCTTCATTTGGAACCAGAAAAGAGCCTGAATAGCCAAAGCAATATTAAGCAAAAAGAACAAATCTGGAGGAATCACATTACCAGACTTCAAACTATACTATACAAGGCTACAGTAACCAAAACAGCATGGTACTGGCACAAAAATAGAGACATAGACCAATGGAACACAACAGAAAACCCAGATACAAAACCATCCACATACAGCCAACTGATCTTTGATAAAGTAGACAACAATATACACAGGGAAAAGAAGCCCTATTCAATAAATGGTGCTGGGACAACTGGATAGCCACATGCAGAAGAATGAAACAGGATCTATATCTTTCACTACTCAGAAAAATTAATTCAAGATGGATAAAAAACTAAAGACACCTGCACTCGAATGTTTATAGCAGCACAATTCACAATTACAAAGATGTGGAAACAACCCCCCCCTTAATACATGAGTGTATCAATAAAATGTGACATATGTATGCCATGGAGTACTACTCAGCCATAAAAAATGGTGAACTAATACCTATTGTATTAACCTGGATGAACTGGAGACCATTATTCTAAGTGAAGTATCACAAGAATGGAAAAACAAACACCACATGTACTCGCCATTAAATTGGAACTAATCGATCAATGCCTATGTGCACATATAAAAATAACATTCATTGGAAATCAAGCAGGTGGGAGTGGGGAGAAGTGGATGGGTAAAATCACTTCTAATGGGTACCATGCACACTATTTGGGGGATGGGCATGGTACAAAAGCAATTTATGTAACCAAATCGTTTGTACCCCCGTAATATTCCTAAATAAATTTTTAAAAAATCCTATGATAAAAATATTATATGAATTTAAAAAAAACATAAGGCATGAAACCATAAGACCTCTAGAAGAAAATGTTGGAAAATTCTTCTAGATATCAGCCTAGGCAAATAATTTATGAAGAAGACTCCAATGGCAATCACAGCAACAACAAAAAAATAAATGGGACTTCATTAAATTTAAAAGCTTCTGCACAGCCAAGGAAATAATCAGCAGAGCAAATAGACAAACTACAGAATGGGAGAAAATAGTCATAAGCTATACATCTGATAAAGGGCTAATAACCAGAATCTACAGAGAACTCAAGCAAATTACCAAGAAAAAAACAAACAACCCCATTAAAAAGTAGGCAAAAGACATGAACAGAAGCTTTTCAAAAGAAGATAGACAAAGGGCCAATAAACACATGAAAAAATGCTCAATGTCACTAATCATCAGTGAAATGCAAATTAAAACCACAATGAGAACCTTAACCTAGTGAGAATGTCTTTTATTAAAAAGTCCAAAAACAATAGATGCTGCCATGGATGCAGAGAGAAAGGAACACTTATACACTGTTGATGGGACTGCAAATTAGTATAATCTCTATGGAAAACAGTATGGAGATTCCTCAAAGAACTAAAAGTAGACCTACCATTCAATCCAGCAATCCCACTACTGGGTATTTACCCAAAGGAAAAGAAGTCATTTTATCAGAAAGATACCTGCACCCAAGTATTTATTGCAGCACAATTCACAATTGCAAAGATGTGGAATCAACCCAAGTGCCCATCAATTCACGAGTGGATTAATAAAATGCAGCACATGTATACCATGGAATACTACTCAGCCATGAAGAAGGATGACTTAATGCCTTTTCAACAGCTTGGATGGAACTGGAGACCATTATCCTAAGTCAAGTATCTAAAGAATGGGATACACACAGAAGAATGAAACAGGATCCATATTTCTCACCACTCAGAAAAATTAATTCAAGATGGATAAAAGACTAAAGACACCTGTACTTGAATGTTTATAGTAGCATTCTGGTTAGTAGCCCCTTATCAGATGTATAGCTTGTCAATATTTTCTCCCATTCTGTAGGTTGTCTATGTCCCATTTTTTCAACAAACACCACATGTATTCACTATTAAGTTGGAACTAACCGATGAGCACATGTGTGCATAGAGGGAAGTATAACTCAATGGAAATCAAACAGGGGGAATGGGGGAGGAGGGGATGGGTAAAATCCTACCTAACGGATACAATGAACCTTATCTGGGTGACAGGTACACTTATAACCCTGACTCAAGGATCACAAAAGTGATCTTTGTAACCAAAAACATTTGTACCCCTGTAATACTTTGAAAAGGTAAAAGATTTATACGATCTGAAGAGAAACCAGAGTATTACCTGTAATACTTTGAAATTAAAAAAAAAAGAAGTCACCAAGGTCATGGATATAGTTAATGCTGGAGGTGGAATTCAAACTCAAGAAGTATGGCTCCAGAGCCCACACTTTTAACCACTGACTGAGCTATATACCATCACTATGCTGAGCCCAATATCTGACACAGAGCAAGTAACTGATCATGATTTTAACCCCACTTCTTATATTTCCCTTCCTTTTTTCTGATTAAGGAGGAAACTATTAAGCTGTCCTGTGGGGGTCTCTTCTCACATATCTCTGAGCTGGAGGCAAGGGCCTCCTTTGTTATTTCAATGTGGGCTGACATGGGCTGAAGAATCTCAGGGATGATACTTGTCACTTCGAAGTTATTGGGTGAATCTGAGCCAGGAGAATAGTTTGAGATTGGATCCAGAGATCCGGGAACATCATCAGGCCACACTGGGGAAACTTGGAGGGCTTCCTCATGTAGTAAGAGCAATGGCTGGCTTCAATGGAGAGGTTCCTTTGGACTTTTCTTGACTACAGTTCATAATTTTCAACACCCTAGCTTCTTGGACTTCTGAGATGCCAGTGAACCAATGTTACCTCGGTCTAGGGTGAACGGTTGACTGTGGCCCTCTAGTCTTTAGGATTGCATCATCACACTTATTCCATATTTCCTCACCTAATATTTTCAAAAAGAACACCAAAAGCATAGGTGAGCCTCAACAGTGCTACCTACCCCAGCTCCTTTAACATCTGCACTAATTGCTTGTTAAGCCACACAATTCTTTCCCTGGTTTTGAAACAGACACATTAATATTACTGTCAGGCCCCCAGATTTTGTAGCTACTGGTTTTCAACTAGAAATCTTAATGTTTAACAAATAAAGTAATTGAATTTCAGGTACTGAGCATGCTCTTTAAGTTAATGGCATGCCTCTTGGTGGTGGGGGTAGGGGATGGAGAAAGAAAAAATAGAAGAATAAACTCTGTAAGTTCCCAAAGCTCTGTGGTCTATGCTTTCTTGAGGTAAGTTGTGTAAGAGGTGACTTGGCAGCCCTGCTGCTATGCTGTTGGAAGTCTGGCAAGATCTCTTGCAGGAAAAAAAAAAAAATAAACAGTCTTGGGGTTAATCCACAGCCGTTTTGGTTTAGCCCTTGTTGTTGAATATCTTTCCAACATGTTTCAGTCCACTTCCTTGCCATAGGAGATAGAGTATGACAAAGACAAATACAGCATGAACTAGATCTGGAATTAGGAGGGCTAGCGTGAACTCTGGCTCTACCAGTCACTTGCTATGTAGCAATCACACCTATGCTTGTAAACGTGTGTTCCAACCACGTGCATCAGAATCACTAGGCGTGATTGTAAATAGGCTGATTTCCAGGGTCCACTGCTGAGGTTTTCATCTGGGTGGCACTGAGGAATCTGCCTGTTTACAAGTGCCCTAGGTAACTCTTACACTCATCACAAATTTGAGAAACGCAGAGCTTCAGTTTCTCCATCTATAAATAAGAATGACACCACCCCCGTCACATGGTGGTGGTGAAAACAACACAGGTGGTCAATATGTACTAGTTGTACCTGAATCTTTGAGTGAAGTTATTTCAGGGCTTCAGGATACTATTCTGAATATTAATTTCACAAACTTGTTAAATCCATGTACTATATGGTGGCACCCAGGTGAAAACTATGTTTCCCTGCCCTATGAGGGGCTCATAGACTAGTGAGGGTGGCAGATATGAAAACAAAAACTACTGTATAGTTTGATGATGGTTAAACAGAGATATGAAGAAGGGGGAGGCAGTTCCTTTGCTAGAGTGAGAGGAGATGGTGGAGGAGGGAAGGGAGCAAAGGGGAAGTGATGTGAAACTGGAGGAAGCGACTTTATATTGGGTGTAAAAAGAGAAGCCACTTATCATGGTACTTAGATATCTTAAAAGGTATAGAATAAGGCTATATTTGTGCTAAGTCTAAAAACTAGAATAGAAATTGTTCTTGTTTAGGGGGATGGGAGTGAATGTAGAATATTCTCCGTATCAGTTTTCTTATCATTCCTCTCTCCTAAAAGTAGAATGTGAAACAACTGGAATCATTTTGTATTCTCTAGAAGGTTGGACTCTGAGAGGGGATTAGACTATACCGTAGACATGCTGTGCAAGTCACTAACTACAAGGCCATAGTCTAAGTCAGGGGCGTGGGACCCTGGCCATGAAAACTATAAATAAGTCAAATGTTAAATCCTCCTGATAATCGGCCTGTTGGCTTGAGTACTAGCTGCCTCAGCAGGGCCATAATGCTATATATACACATACAGCCGTGGGAGGCAGTGACTAATGGCTCTGCCTTGGGCCAGCAGCCCTGGCCCTTTGCTAGCTTCTTCACCTCTGCAGGCAGCCTAACTGGAGTTTTCAAACTCCTCCCCAATTTCACAAATAACGAGAAGACAACAGCCTTTACTGTACAGAACTTCACAGTACCCCCAGCACCCTTCATGTTTCAAAATGGTGGATTTCTTTTTTTTTTTTGAAAACCACAACACACTCCTGTCAATCACTAGCATGTATTTGGCCAGACGAAGTATGATACACTTTTAACCCTTGATGCTGAATGAAGAAAAAAATGAGGTTATAACAGCCATTAAGATCATGGTCTTTGGATTAGAGCTAAATTCAAATTCTGGCCCACCACTTATTAGTTGTGTGATGCTAGGGAAGTGACTTAATGTCTCTGTGCTTCATTTTCCACATCTGAAAAATGAGGATACTGACAGTACCTGTCTCATAGGGCTTTAGTAAGGATTAAAGGAGAAAATATATGAAAAAGGTCTATTGCGATGCCTAGCTCAGTAAGTGCTTACATAATAATACAATTATTATTAATATATTGACAATAGTGGACATTACCTTTGATATCTTATGGAAAACAGAGACCATTGGTGGTGAGGAGAGAGGGGCATGTTATAATTCCTTCAGGTGAAAAGGACACGAAAATACCAGTATAGGATCAGCCATTAATAATAGTAAGGAATGTATTTGCAACAAAAAAGAAAAGATGGCTTCTCTTTAACAAATTCTTTACCATGAACACTGCCAGAAAGAACAGCAGGATTAATTTGTATTCTTCTCATTTGATTGATGCATTTTCTAAAAGTGGTACTGCTAATAAAATACTCAAAAGATTTTCCAGTGTTATCCTCCTCCTCCACTGTATATACCTCAAACCCATCAGACCTGCTGCCAAAACCCATTTGCTTTTTTCTCTAAAAACATGGGTAGCATTTGTATTCATGCTCTCTCTCCTGATTTCCCCATCTGTGGTGGAGGAAAGCCAGAATTATTTAATGTCACATGTAGATTATCCATGACAAGGTTGGAAAGTAGCGGGATAGGCAGAAGAACTTGCTTTTCATGGCTAGTTTTCCAACAAGACAAACGGAGGTTATGGCCATGGCTGTTACCTCTGTGACAGCTGGGCAGAAGACAGCCACTGTATCAGCCTACTCCAGGGACAATCCATATGCAAGTGAATTTGGTTAGCAGTTTGTGATTCTGGAACACTATTAATAATAGTGACTTTCCTGGAATCTATCTAACATATGATGTATTTTGCCCCATTTAATTCAATAGCTCTTCTGAATATTTTAATACATCAACAGTAGTCCAAATAGCAAACACATGTGAGTTATTGATTTTCTTTTATCCATACTGCTGTAACTTGAATTTTCTTCCTGAGTGAATCTCCGGACCACCAACTAATGGCATCACCTTTAATCCATTTGTGGTTTTTTTTTTTTAATTGGCATTAACATGGAGGCGACATAAGCTGTTGAAAAATAAAAGACATCTAGGTTGGTGAAGATCTCCAGAGCAAACCTTACAGGAATTGGTAGAGCAAATTTGATTTGAAAATGATTACAAAGGGTGAATTCCCTGTAAATAATGAATTGGAAAGAAAATCAGGCTGGGAGTATTTGCTTATCCACTTATTTCCACATGGAAGAAAAGCTGTAATTCCTGACAGCCTGTGCTTACAGTGTTGCCTAGTTTGGCCAGAGAGAAACCAACTGGCGATAAAAATAAATACACAAGCTCACCCGTTCCTTGCATTCTCTGTCAGGTCCAACACCAAGGAAAGCCATAAAGATAACAAGTCTTTGGATAACAACTCATAAATCCATGGTTACAATTCAAGCACTTAACCTCAAATTCCCCAATGACCACGCCACTGTTCTTGTCTCTCGCAGAAGCCAGAAGTTCACTGTCAGAAAGGAGGTGAGGTGAGGGGCAAGGCAGCTGAAATGCTCAAAGATCCTGGGAAAATTCTGGGAAAGCATGCCCTCCTCACAAATCACCACTTCTTGAGAAACTAACTGGTATGTCACTGGGAGACACTGGTGGAGAAAACTGGCTAAGGTTTTTATCAAAGTGTACCTAGTTTTTGAGAGCAGCTATCTTCCTTGAAAATGTAAAGCTAATTTCTGTATATCAAATCCTATTTTTCCACCGACTTACACTGTATTTTTCTAATTTTTAAAATTACATATTGAGTAGGTACAAATGATGAATTTATAAGAGACAAGTGTAAAATATGAAAAACAAGAATGCAATGAAAACTGTGTATCCAATAAGCAGTTTAAGAAAAAGAATATAAATATTACCTTTAAAGTCCACCACGTACCCCTCTCTAATCCCTTTGCTCTCCCCTGAAAGACAACCAGTGTTATGAGTTTTGTGTTAATCATTCCTTGCTCATCTTTACAGCTACTACATATGTTGATGCTGTCTCTTTAGAAATGTTTAATCTCAATTTCTAAAGAATCCTTTAGTTGCCAAGAGCTTTCTGTGTTGTTCTCCTTCACATTCCTCCTTTTCCCCTCCCTTCCCTTCTCTCTCCCCCACCCAGCTAGTGGAGGAGTTAGTGATCTAGGGACAAACATGAGTGCCAAGGATATCATTCAGCAGTAAATCCGTATGTAAAGACAGAATTCTTTTATAACATGGCTACTTGCCCTTTGTTTTTCAAGTCAATCCCTGAATAGGCCTTAATTTGTTTACCTGGAGGTTCAGAGGTGGTTAGAGGACATTGAGGTGGCAGTGAAGTAGAGGTAACGGGGCTGTGAGTATTGCCTAGCATGGGTACCTCAGGGGTTTGGAGTCAGAAGACTATGCTATTTACTGGCTGTGTAACCTCGCGCAAGTCACTTAATGTCTCTGGGCCTGGGTTGCCTCATCACAAAAAGGCAGACAACAATAATACTGATCTTACAGGGTTGATGAGATGGTTAAACAAGGGATATTAAATGAAAAAGTGTTTTGAAAGCTATAAAAATACTATGTAAAGGTTAGTTGTTGATGCTGCTGTTCTGCCGCTGTTGATGACATAATATTAGTTCTATTAAAGTCAAGGTAAAGTACTAAATGTTTTATGAATTTTCTGTCTGGAGCTAATCCACAGATTTATCGTTGCCAGCTGCCTGGCAAAGCTGGCACAGCACAGACAAAATTAAAATTTCTTTTCCCATGCTGTATTACTGTTCTATGTGGAAACTTTCCATCCTCATATGTCTTCCTCAAATCCCACTGTACCTGCCCAATCTGCGTGTGTGGGAGTTGTGTTTCTCTGGTCTACATCAGTGTTGGAGCCCAGGGCAGAAAGTAGTCACACATACGGGCATGAAACATTTTCTCTTCCTAATCATTTCTCATAGGATGATGCAGACTCAAATAGAAACGTATGCAAGATGCGCTCATCACCTGATCAGTTTGCGCCTGAGGAACCTTCTGAAGGTCCTGACTTTTGCCTGTGTGATATTAACATAACCATTTGCATGTCATTTCCATTTTGTTTTTAAAAGGTTCTCTCCTTGAAGATCTAGGAGAATGAGAGTAAGCAGTGGAAGGCCACGTTTCCATTCTGCAAATGATATAATGAAATCTGTAAATGCACAAAAACACACACAAGAGACGCTCCATAAAACTGCTGGCAATTATATCAGAGAACAGACGCAAGTTGTGTAGAATTCCCCATAGCTGCCTCAGGTGTTGAAGGAAGAGATTCAAACAACAGAGGGGAAATACTGATCATCTTTTTGAATATGGAGTTAGGCTACCTGCTTAGGTGCCCAGGAGCGGCTGAGGGAGGAAGAATGCTGGTAATGTTCCCACACATGTTTCCCAGCCTTGAGGCTGTACATCCACATGCCCATCTGCTGCTAAGAAAAAACATAATAGACAGGGCTTAAGCACACAGAACAGGCTGTTTGACCTCTGAGGTTGCAAGGCTCTTGCCCTCCGCCTAACAGCTGACGCCTGGAACAAGCAGGCCAGCCCCACATGGCCTCTGTAGGGGCTAGCACAGGGGCTCCAGCTGAGGAGCGGCTGCAGCTATGGCAACAAATGCCCAGGAATGAGTTAACACCAGCCACAGGGGGTAATGGGAGAGGCAAGAGCTTTTATACAAATGCATTAGGGAAAGAAACACGATACAGCTGGAATGAGGTCCATTTATAAAGCTGAGTGATAAAATCCACCACCATTCTTAAATTGGACTTGGCTACTTAAACTGCTTTTCCAAATCCGTCTCCTGTGTTCTAGCTGTTCATTGAGACACTAAGCTTCTTTAAAAAAAAAAAAGAATAAAAACAATACTACAACATGCAGTGTAAACGGAGAAAAGGGATAGGCAAAGTGGTAAAAATTAGACTTGCAAACAAAAGGAAGAGAAACAGATGTGTACAACTATGTTCTGAGTATGTTCAAACAGCTTGTTATTACTAACAATCATCACCTGACAATAAATTACCCCCCTACATGTGGATTACAGGCTGCATTATTATGATGCATTAGAATCAATCCGAGTACTAACGATAATGGGTGGTTGGGTAGCTAGCCATGGCCCCCAGTTACTGCTGAGTGCCCTCTCTTTTTGTGGCTACAAAACAACTGTCATCAATATTTTCTCATAGAGAGTGTTTTCTTATCAGGATTATATCTTCAAAACATTCCTGGAAACCAGGTTGATATTGATGGGCTTTTCTGAGGAAAACAGGGAGGCTTGGAGAGGTTAAGTGAAAATCAGCAGAGGTGGCCCCACCATTCCCTAACAGAATTTGGGTTCTAAAGGGAGCCAAGGTAAGGAGGCAAAGGCCTTTGGGCTGCTCTTTCCGTCATGGCAGCAACTATGGAATGCAGTGGCTCAGGGTTTCCAGTCACTCTCTCAGCTACAGTGAAAACAACATAATCCTTAAACCACTGCACTTGGAAAATCTGATTGCAGCACAGAACCACGGAGTACATTTTTACTTCTGGCAGAGTAAAATACAATCTCAGAGTAAAAGTTTACAGCTGAGAAGAAAAAAGAGCATATCTGCATTCAGAAACCAGTGCAATCCACTGGGATAGCATTTCCTAGTTCCTAATAAACTAACAAGTACTTACTGAGCTGCTACGATGCTTTCTGTTAGTGGCTGAGAGAAACACAAGAGAAGCAGAAGACCCTCAGAAGACTGAAGCTCTTCCCTCAGAGAGCTTATCATTTACTTGGGGGTGGGGGTAGACAAATTACCACACAAAATAAAGACCAAACAAGAGTGTATGGAAAGCCTAAGTATAAAGTGGCAAGACCAGTTTGTCCTACTGGTCAGAGGGAGAAAAATGACAAAACCTGAAAAGTGGGATGTTGGCAAATTCCCCCGTGAATGTTACCAGTAGAACTTAAACTGCTAAGCGTAGTAGATATTTCCATCAGCAGTAAATGCACTCACAACAGGAATGGCTGAAGGAGATGAACAAAGAGAACGTGAGGTAAATTAGAAGGACAGGTGTGGTTAAATGGAACCAGGATGGAGGTGTCTGCCATTACCTGAATATGATCATGTCATTTTTGAACCAAACTCCACTGATAGGGCCTGCTTCCCAGGGGACAGTGCTTCTCAGGCAAGTACTCCTGGTTGGCATGTTCCTATATCCAAGAGCTACATGGCAGCTAATGCAACATTGAGTGCTCTGGTGAGCAAAGGGAAGGCAGATAGTCTGTCTATGTTGTGGGCTGAAGAGAGAGAGCCACGTGTTTTAGCTATTAAGACATATAAAGTGGCCAAGCTGTCATTCTGTTTCAGAAATTAGGGCATTTGACTTGTGTGCTTGTCCAGATGGAGTGTTATTCCATTCACAGGGCATCTGCAGGAAGGGCTTAAACTTTCCTCAAAAAAGCACTTTGGATCCATTTCAGCACCTTTTCTGGTGTTCATGGTAACCCAGATGAAGCCTTCTTGAGCCACTTCACTTTCCATTCTCCTCTGCTCCACAGCCACAGGCTGCACACCTCACCTTGCCTGGTCTTGCAAATACTACTGGCTGTAGGAGACATGGGCATGGGATGTAGATTGTTCTAGGGAATGCAACCACTGACTACACACATTATCCTGGATACAGTGGGTCAGCAGTGTTATTGTTACAGGCAAAAGCTGAACTTTGTAACAAGCAACAGACTATGAAATGTCCCTAGATCTACTTGTAAATTTCTCACTGAGAATAATAAAATTTAGAATTGCAAGCTGATTGCATTTCCCTCCATAGGTCCTATTCTCTGGTGTAGAAAATTGACCACTGCTACCTCTTTTTAGGATACTTGAAAAAGACTACAATTATGCCCAAAGGAACTATCATGCTGTAAGAATTCTGTCTGTGACCCAAGCGCCTATAGCTTCAAGGTACTGTAGCTCTGACAATAGCCTAGGTGCTACTTTATAGCCTCGGAGTCCATCTTTGGATTTTTCCAGGAGTATGAATGGCAGGTTATTACATGAATGTTACTTGTAGAGCTTGAACTGATGAGTATATTAGACACATACATCAGGGGTGCATGAACTCACAACAGGGTTGGCCAAAGGAGGTGAACTGGAAAGAGAGAGCCTGTGGTAAATTAAGAAGACAGATGAAGGTGAAAGGGAGCCAGGATGGAGGTGTCTGCCATTATCTGAATATGATTATGTCTTTTTAGAGCCAGACTCCACTGATAGGTCTTGCTTCCCCAGGGGCAGCACTTCTCAGACAAGCAAGCTTAGAAGTCATTTGGGAAGAAATATTTCTTTACTCTGACATGAGCAACTAGGTGGAAAAGATGAGCAGACATTTGCTTTGGGAGCAAGAGGTGCTAAGCTTAATGCCCATCATCTCCTGGAGATGATGATGTATTGTATATACAAACAAAATCACCGCAGCTGCTTGCTGTTTCCAGGGGGTCAGAGTACACAACCTTTTATCTCCAAATGTCTGGTTTTCAATCTGGCTATATCTTGAAATCTGTTTTGAATACAGCTCAGGCAGAAAGGTTTTGGTCAAGCATGCAGTGACTAACCTTTAAGCACAACAGAATGCCAGGAGAGCAGCCTGACCTTTGCAGTAAAATTAATTTGATGTTTATAATCTAACCTAGAGTCCATAGCCTTTATTCATATGACAGAGTCACAAGATAATTTAGCAGGGATTATTAAATTCCACTTAAACTCATCAGAGGAGAGAATTGAGGCTGATACATTTCAGGACAGCAGTGAATTGGGCAAACCATGTGGGGAAAGGAAAGGCAGATAGGCTTCTAGGAATAAACTATAAGGGGCTACACTTGGTGCATAGTAGGTGAGAACTGATTCAGTAAATAAGGCAAAAAAGTAAGAATAATCTGATGTCTGACACCTAGGGAGCCGCTTCCCTTCTGCCCACAGATGCAACTTCAATCCCCATGAGCTTCCCACACAGGAAGCCATTTAGCAAGTGCCACAGATCCTGGGGTGAGGACAGCAGGTGAGTGTGTTGGGACTGGTATGAGACATACCATCCTTCTGCATTACCCTTCCTATTCTAGTTGGTGGTAGGAAGTCTGGGGCAGGAGACTGCTATTCGGAATCAAAGAAAGCAAATGGATACCAACAAATCAGGAGGGATGCAGCTTCCCCAAATTGGCTAAGAGAACCTCAATAGGAGAACTCTGTTGGGTTTCCAGAAAGCCTTTGCAACAGTAGTACTGACTACAGTACTACCCAGGAGGAATCAGTGTTCCAGTCACTGCACTTTAACAAACATGTTATACACAAAGGCCAAAGACGTTTGCAGTGGGAAATCCTGGTTGGTTTTATTTAGGCAATATAATAATATAGCTTTCTGAATCTGAAGTTCTTTTTTGAACATTCATTATAATGATTCATCTGTGCTCTTCTTTCTTTACCAATGATACTTGCATTCTATTAGCAAATATAATTCATAGAGGATGATAAGGGAATCAAAATTATCCAATTTGTTTCCCTCATAGAAGCAGAAGGAATCCTACAATGGTCTGTTTTGCATCATTGTATTGATTTCAATAAGTTTTTCATTAATAGTCAGGGTTTGTAGCATTAAATATTACTCATCATTGCAGTCAGTACTAATTTAACATCACAGGGATAATCTGGTTTTGTCTAAGGGAACCTCTCATTTTGTTTCCCAGTAACAGAACATTTTCTAGTCTTGGGGTTCTTCTGTATCACTGAAAATACTTTGTACCTCTCTAAGAGATACTTAGCACTAACATGATTCTTTAAATGGCTATTAGCATTTTACCTTGTATGAATAGTTAACCTGGTGCCTGTGATATTTCCCCTGCTGGACTGAAAAAACTTTGAGGGCAGGAATGGCACCTAATATACTATCGAATTACCTTCCAGAATATGGCATAGTGAATAAACAAATAGCCAGCATATAGCTCTATCACTTTTTATCTCCTTCAATCTGCTCACAGTATTGTAATACCTGACAGTAATTGTGGCTAATTTTGCTAATATTTTCCATATTCATTCTCTTTTTCTAAGTGAACTTAGCCTATATAAGAGCAATAAACTCTACTAGGGGTCCTCTGGTAAGCTGGTTGATTCTGCCTACAAAAATGGCTTCAAGTCAGGGTATAATATCAAGGGAATCAGGAATGATATTTAAAATATTCAAACACCAGTATGACATGGGCTGCCAAACAGAATTGTACACTGAACCTTAGCACTGGAACAAGGTCTGGGAGACTCTTTTCTGTGCCAGGGGTTAATCCATTATTGCTAGACTGTAGGAAAACCTGGAAAATACCAGGTGGATCCGTGTGGCCTGGGTGACACGTTATCACTTGGGGTCTTCTGGCAGTGCATATTTACCAACTGGTACTGAAGTTTTTAAATATTTTTAAGCTGATGGCCATCTAGTGAACATTGGCTGAATACTGGCCTGGAAGTAGAGGGCCTACTTTTCATCTGAATATGCAGCATAAGTAAGTAGATACTACTACTCATAGCTGAAGTCTCCTTAAGAAATCTGCCTCAGCATTCAAGGAAATCTTTATGATCAAAGTTATTCCATATATTAAGCCCAGATGCAAAAACCTATCTGTCTTCCCAGCGGATTAACTTCTAATCACTTTTTAATCTGTTAAACATTTTTCTTTAAAGAAATTGTTATTTAAAATTGCCTCCCACTTGTTTTTGAGCCTAAAAAGAGAAACAGATCCCAACATCTGTAGCTTTTCCAGCCCACGCAATAGGTGAGTCAAGTATGGGTAGCTGGCAAGGTGAGTTATTCCTATTTCTCTAGAGGTGATGACTGCAGCTATTGTGAATAGATGCCAGTTGCAAAGTTCCTTAAGTATAGGCTGGGTAAAAGAGTGAGTTTTTAAATTTCTGCCTGTAGGGAATGTCTAAACAACATTAGGCATGAGGTGTTCATCATACCCTAGTGCTGGGAAGTCAAACCTGAGATTCCTGCTTAGTGATAACATCAAATGACAAAATAGGAATTTTCACAAATGCATGTTTAAAAGAAAAGCTTACAGCATCATGCATACCTTACTGTCTGGGACACTTCTCAGGTTGCAAGCTGGACAGATAAAGGAAGCTGGTGTACACAACAATGAACAGTTTCAAATGGCATGCTACATAGTAGCTTAGAGGCAGGAGACCCACTAGAAGTCTTCATTTGTGAGTTCCAAGAAAATATCGCAAAACAACCCCCTTGCCTCTCTTTAACCACAATATAAAGAGATCGCCAACAAAGCAAAATCCTTTCCCTTATGGGATTTCCTCATGAAGCAGAGGCTCCTTGGGTAGGATCGATGCCTACGGAATACACACTGAAAATAATGGCTGGGGGTTTACAGCATAGAAGAGGTCTGACAGGCATGCCTAGTGAAGAGACTGACTGGACAGGTACAGGCTACTTCAATTTTCATGCCTACCCCTGCCTCCTGCTATGTTGCATCAGCTTCAAACACAAAGGTTAAGATGTCTTACACCAGGACTTCATTTATGCAATATACCAACCAAACATTTATAGATGAGTACAAATTATTGCTTGTGAAGCACCTGAAGTTTTTCCAATAAAGGAGGAATTTGGATGTGTTACTTGGTTTGCACTCTGCCAGGGGCATATTGTGCTGACATTAGAAAAACATGCTCTTTTCAACAAGATTTAGTCTCATTTCCCTTTGCTTCCACGTCTCTCATTAATGACTGGAAGTAGAATGAGACTTCGATTTTATGATGATTTAGAGATCTGTGGGTTGGCTTTCTTCCCATGGTATGTGACCAACTTCAAAGAAGCAATTGTATAACTACCAACAAAATTAGTTCTTTTCCAAGGGATGGAGATCTTTTGTCATAAGCCAGAAGGAATAACTAAGCCCTCCAACTTGATCTCAAGAGGGCCTCTGGGCTGAGGGGAGTGTCTGGCTGGTGCTCTAGGTTTGCTCACAGGAGCAGAAGGCAGTCAGCTGGTCAAGAATATTGCTCATGTTCCTTCTGTAGGCAGAAGCTCTGGAGTAGGGAGGCAAGGGTGGGTGAAGGGAATACAAAGGAAATAAAACAGTAAATAAATTAACAGATGTAAGGTATATAGCACAATGCCTGACAGGCGCATCTCTACATATAGCTACCACTTTCTGAGCACCTCCTATGTGTTAACTACTGCAATAAGCACTTTATATGCATCCTATCTTCACAAAAACCTTATGAGGCCAGTATTGTTATGATTCTCATTTTATGGGGGAGCAAACTGAGTCTCAGAAGTTTATGTAACTTGCTCAAAGGCTTCACAACTAGTAAAAGATGGGGCCAAGATTTGAAGCCAGATTCCTTTCTTTTGGCCCTAGGTGTCAGGCATCATGTTTGGTACATTACTTATGCCTAATCCTCACAACACTCTTGAGTTGCAGGTATGATTATTTCCATTTACAGTTGAAGAGATGAAGGTTCAAAGAGGTTAAGCAACTTGCCTGAGATCACACAGGCACTAAGAGGCAGAGCGGGGATTCTAATCCAAGCCTCACTCCAAAGCCTATGCTCTTTACCATACAACTCTGCCACTTCTACTGAAATCTAATGTATTTTAGACATTCATCAAATGTGCGTCCCCATCCTGACTAGTACAGTGAAGGTATATGGATGACAAAGAGTTGAAGGTAACCTAGACTTGGTAGTCAGAACAGGAGAGGTTGCACAGTTTAACTAGAACTGTATCTTCTGTTTTCTCCCGGGGCTAATGTTAAACAGGATATGGGGAGGGAAGATAAAAGACATAGGGAGATAAGGGGTAACTGATTTTATCCCCTCATACCCAAATTATAAGAGAAAGAGAGACCACTCAGAATATGAGCTAGGGCTGGGAAATAACACTATTAGAGAGTTACTATTACCTAAGGACTATTACCTGACCTGTGTAGGTGTGCCAGTTATCAATTTATCGCCTTTTAGCTCCAAATTCACCCTTGTTGCCTGCTCTCTGAAAAGGGTTCTGGACCCTTTAAATATTTTTCCTTTGAGAGCTGGCACAACGTTAAGTTTTGTTAGGAAAGAACTTGCTTGACAGGAAAGGCAGCTGGAGTCTGTGGACTGCCTGGGGCATGGTACTGAAAGGGTTCATGATCATTCCCAGTCCAAACAGTACTTGAACATCTATAGCTCAGGTACTCTAAAGGGGAAGTGAGTATTTGTGATGATAGCCTCAGAATGACAACCACCTTTATTTTTAAAAATTTTTATTTATTATTTTTAGAGACGGGGTCTCACTCTGTTGCCCAGGCTGGAGTGCAAAGGTGATCATAGCTCACTGCAATCTCGAATTCCTAGGCTCAAGCAATCCTCCTGTCTCAGCCTCTCAAGTACCTAGGACTACAGGTGTGTACCACCAAGCCCAGCTAATTTTTAAATTTTTTGTAGAGATAGGGTCTTGCTATGTTGGCCAACCTGGTCTCAAACTCTTGGCCTCAAGTGGTCCTCCTACCTCAGCCTCTCAAAGTGCTGTGATTACAGGTGTGAGCCACCACACCCAGCAACCACCTTTAATTAAATGACTAATATTGCACCCAAAATATGTATGATTGCTCACACAACCCTTCTTCAAAGCTCAAGTTTGTATACCCTCCACTGTAAGAGATCAAATATTTTCCTTTTATTTTTCCACTTTGCTTTCCCATGGATGTATTTATACAAATTTTCTGACAGATCAAAGTATCACAAATTCTGGAAAAACTTCTTAAACCTCAGGATAGAAGTTAGGTGTCTGGAGTTTGTGTGTCAGGATGTTTTCCAAGTACCATAAGGAGAAATGGTTTTCACCAGTGACAGAACACCATCATAATTTTTATATTACTCATGGATTTGTGCAGCTGAGTTATTTTTGAATTCGAGTAATATATTTTCCAAAACATTTGTTGCTAATTAACCACTACCTTTCTACTTTTGTTCTCTTTATGCCTCCCCCGCTCCAATCATCTCAAACTACAATACTCTCCAAAGCTCAATGAATGCAAAATGGAAGGCAAATAGTTAAATAGGCGAGAATAAAGAAATGTAAATCTCAAGGTCTGATAATCAACTAAAATGCTCCCTGTACATGATACAAGTTCATCTTTGGAGTGTTTAGGAAGCATTGGTCCAGAACAAATTCAGAGACACTAAAGGCATCATAGTTAATCAGATAGCCTGCTCCATCACTAAGAAGTTTCCGATATACACCTCCCATGTGTTGGGGGCCTCACAGCAATAATAACTACATTAGGAGCCACAGCAGCTTTTAATAAAGGGTGTTTAGTCAGAGTGGCCTGGAATATCTACAGTCTTTGAAAGGCTTCCAGATGGTCCTCCGGATCATCCAAGGCACTGTGTGTTTATGTGTGGGTAAAGGTTCCAATTAGCACAGGCAAAAGAGAGGCTTGAGCCACATAAATTTGATTCTCCTGATCAAAAACTAATCAACTGAAATTTCAGAAGGTCAGTCCAACTCTCTGCTTTCCTTCTTGTGTTTGCTCCTTCCAATCTTGGCCCTAGTCACATGTGGGCCATATGTGACAAGCCCACAGCTAACATCATACTCAATAGGGAAAAACTGAAGGCTTCTCCTCTAAGATCAGGAACAAGGCAAGGAGGCCTATTCTTACCACTTCTATTCAACATAGTACTGGAAACCCTAGCCAAAACAGTTAGGCAAGAAAAAGAAAAAGAATCCAAACAGGAAAGGAAAAAGAAGTATCCCTGTTTGCAAAGGACATGATTATATATAGAGAAAATCCTAAAGAATCCGTTAAAAAAACTGTTAGAACTAATAAAAAAATTTAACAAAATTTCATGATATGAAATCAACATAAAATCAGTTACATTTCTATACATTGACAATAAACTATCTGAAAGAAAAATTATGAAAACAATTCCATTAGCAATAGCACCAAAAAGAATAAAATCTTAAGAATAAACCTAACTAAGGAGGTGAAAGATTTATACAATGAAAACTACAAAACACTGATGAAAGTAATTAAAGAAGACACAAACACATGGAAAGACATCCGTGTTTACAGATTGGAAGACTTAATATTGTTAAAATGTTCATACTACTGAAAGTGACCTACATATTCAGTGCAATCCCTATCAAAATCCCAATGATATATTTTTCACAGAAATAGAAAAAGCAATTCCACAATTCACATGGAACCACAAAAGATCACACGAAGCCAAATCAATTTGAAAAAGAAGAACAAAGCTGGAGGCATCACACTTCCTGATTTTAAAATATATTACAAAGCTAAAGTAATCAAAACAGTATTTTGCTACTAAAATTAAAATTACAACAGGTGGATGGTTAAACTTGTAGCACATCCATATAATGGAATGCTATACAATCAACTACCGACGCACACAGTTACCTGGACGAATCTCGAGGGAATCATGCTGAGTGGAAAAAACCAATGCAGAGGGTTATATACTGTATGATTCCATCTATGTAACATTATTGAAGTGCCAATATTCTAGAAATGGAGTACATATTAGTGGTTGGTAGAAGGTAGGGAGATAGTCTACATAGGGGATCCTTGTGGTGATGGAATTGTTCTGCATCTTGACTGCACCAATGTCAATATTCTGGATGTCATATTGTACTACAGTTTTGCAAGATGTTACTGAGTAAAGGGAATATGGGATCTTTGTATTATTTCTTATGAGTACATGTGAATATTCAATTATCCCAAAATAAAAAAGTTTCATTTAAAAAAAACAATGAAAGGGAAAAAGATGAGGACAGACAGAAAGAGCAAAGTAGAAATAGTCCCTGTTGTTTGCAATACAGTTCAGACATGTGTCCCAGATTATAGCAGGGTTTTCCAACTTGGCAGGCTAATCCAATGTACTGCAGAGATCCTCTTGGTGTAGGGAAGCAAGGCAGAGTTTTCCTGCAGAGACAGCACTTGCTCCTTTCATTTGGATGTTAGTTATTTCTCTTACAAGCTTGGAAACCAAGAGGTATATCACAATTAATGAAGGTTAGGAAGTTCTGGGTTAGAGTCAGAACTACTAAAGTTCTTGAAAGTCCTCCAAGCAGCTCTGTTGCTGGGCCCTAGGCTGCTGCTACAGAGGCCTCCTTAGAGATAATTTAAACAGAATTGATCTCAGGGAAAATAGGGGAATTATTTTGCTGTGCTTCTGAAGAACAGAGACAAGGGAGACCAGGCCATACGATAGCTTTCTATCTGAAGATAGCATGGAAAAGGAAAAGAGAGGCCTGAGAGTGGTAGGGGAGAAAAGACTGAGAATCATAAGCTTTATAAGGAAGAAAGCAGAAATATCTCTGCTTCCATGTGTATGGGTAATTGGGCATCAATTTACCTATCATGGATACCATGCAGTACTTCAGGCAACTTGGAAGAAAAGTGTTGGGTAAAGACCAACTGAGCATTGACATCTCATTTTAAAAGGCTAACTGTTCACACATGAATGATTGCACAGAATATTAAAGACCAGCTTCATTTTCCATCTGGATGATGGATCTACAAGGAAAATGCCTTCACATCACTGGCAGAGTATTTTCAAATAGACACAATAATCTGTCTTGTTGCACTCTTCTCTTCTGTGATGTCATTAAACATTTGATTAACATTGACTTTCAGGTCTTCCCATACACTGGCACCCTGTTTATCAAATCCATGGAAAAATGCCCAAGCTGCCTACCTACAATCAACAGAGATCCTTGGGGTCAGGTAAACACCCAATGTGTCTGAATTAAGACATTCTAAGGTGAACTGACAATCCCAGTCACGTGAATGCCTCCTACAGCAATCGCGATCTGGCTGTTCTCACAGAAGCAGTAGAGGGATATCTCCACCTCTGCACCCATTTCCCATCTTCCCTAAAGCTCCCAAGGCAGAGAGGAGAATCTTGGGCTTCTGAGTACATTTTGTGTTTACCTCATTTCCACAGGGCATAGAAACTTCTTGCTGTTCCCACCTTATCTTCTGGCTGCCAGCTCTATTATTTTCATTAGAAATTTGATCCTGTTAGAAGTGCTGTGTTTTGTTTTGCTTTTTTTTTTTTTTTTTTTGGTCTATTTCTTTAACAGAGCCTTCCAGTTTCCTTTGGGCCATTATGTTCTGAAGCAGTGCTTTGCCTTCAGTTATTAATATTTAATGTGACTAGAAGCTTTCACAAAAACCTATTGAGATTCACATGCTTTAGGTGGCAAAGCTGTTATTTAATGATCTCGGGTGGGTACACTAATTCAACCTACCCGTGAGGGAAGGTGACCTCCTGGTCCCTCTGGCTTTGTGTATACATTAATATAACGGAAACCTCTTGCCATTTATGAAAACATCCATTCACTACAGAAGAGAAGACTATAGGATTTTTTTCTGACATCATAAAAGTAACTGATGATTTCTAAAAAACTGAAAAAGAATATAAAAATACAAGTATAAAAAGTTGTATATGTGATGAATGTCTTCTTATAGCATTGCTATGAGAAGAAAATAAATTAGGAACAACCTGACTGTCCAACAATAGAGGATTGGTTAAATAAATTAGATGACATATTTATATAATGGAATATTTTGTAGGCAGTAGTAATGATAACGTAGATGCTAAGATACATTGAAAAAATCAGGCTACAGAATAGTATGTATTATACAATATGAGTCATTTTTTTAAATAAAAAAAAGATACACAGGCAAAAAAAGCAAGAAAAGTTATACAACAAAATGTTAGTAGAGGTTCTCTCTGGGTGTTGTGATGGTGAATGATTTTTCACATCTTTCTTCACATTTTTCTTCACTGTCTAAATTTTTAAAAAGCATGCACAGCAAAATTATTTTTTAAAAAAATACTGTGGGATTGTAGCTGTACAACTTACAAATTACTTTTACTTGAAATTGCAATTTAAATGACCTTTATCTTTTCATTCAAACTCTGCTTTTAAATCTAGAGCAGAGGTTGGCAAACTTTTATGTAAAGGGCCACATAGTTAAGTATTTAGGCTATTCGGCCCATGTAGTCTCTGTTATATATATATGTGCACATAAATGTTGATCAGTTAATATCAATTTGATGATGAGTACATGTAGTGCTTGTTTTTCCATTCTTGTGATACTTTGCTTCAAAGAGTGGCGTCCAGCTCCATCCAGGATGATATATGAGGTATTAGTTCACCATTGTTTTTTAGGCTGAGTAGTACTCCATGGTATCAATATACCACATTTTATTAATCCACTCATGTATTGATGGGCACTTGGGTTGTTTCCACATCTTTGAAATTGTTAATTGTGCTGCTGTAAACATTTGAGTGCAGATGTCTTTATTATAGAATGTCTTTTTTTCCCTTTGGGTAAATACTCAGTAGTGGGATTGCTGGATCAAATGGTAGTTCTACTTTGAGTTCTTTGAGGTATCTCCATATTACTTTCCATAGAGGTTGTACTAATTTGCAGTCCCACCAGCAGTGTATGAGTGTTCCTATCTCTCTGCATCCATGCCAATATCTGTTGTTTTGGGACTTTTTGATAAAAGCCATTCTCACTGGAGTTAAGTGATCTCTCATTGTGGTTTTGATTTGCATTTCCTTGATGATTAGAGATGTTGAGCAATTTTTCATATGTTTGTTGGCCATTAGTCTATCTTCTTTTGAAAAGTTTCTGTTCATGTCCTTTGCCCACTTTTTAATAGGGTTGTTTGATTTTTTTCTTGTTAATTTTCATGACTTCTATACAGATTCTAGTTATTAGCTCTTTGTCGGATGTGTAGCATGCAAATAATCTCTGTTATTAATATAACTATTCTACTATGCCTTTGCAGTGCTAAAACAGCAATAGACAACATGAAAAACAATTGGTATGGCTGTATTCTAGTAAAACTTTATTTACAAAAACAGGCAGTGGGCCAGATTTTTCCCACTGTCTGTAGTTTACTGATCCCTGTTCTTGAGTGCTAAATAGAGGAAGCTGGAGTCCCAGGTGACTTGAGAATTAAGCTAGTTTCCTCTGCTATCCTGGGTCAATACAGGTAATATTACTCATTGCTGCTCTCTAGAGTTGAAGCCAAAATGGAACATCACTGGAACTTTTCATTTTTGTTACTTGGGATGAGAATTTTCCTACTCCATACATTGGCCATCCTTTATCTAGGGTTACCCTGCCGACAAAAGCTTTATCTGCTCTGCCACAGATAAAGCTATAGTGAGAGAAACCCCTAAGAGACTCAAAAAGATTGAAGAATTCACAACTGAAGCACCGAGTGACATTAGCTAGAACCAGAAAGTCCAAAAGAATCAGTGCTTCCTATAGCCCACCAGTATTAACACACTCCATTAGCCGATTTTCTGAAGAGACGGATTATTATAGTCTATCTGCAGAAAAGCTTTTAAGGAGTCTTAAAATGTTCAACAACAGCCTAATTTAGGAGTTTTTAAGAGACTTACATAGCCGAGCAAAATACACATGGGGAAAAAGAAGGACATCTTAACTAAAGATAGTCAGGCACTCCTAGTCACAGACAGCACCCTTGACTCTCAGAATAATAGTGGAACAAGGTTAACTGTGAATTTAGTTCACTCTTTTGTTTTTGCCTTAAGTGACAATCAATGGTACAGTTCCTTAAAGTAGTTTACTTGACATGTCCAATCTATAAAGAATATTTTCCACTCTTTCTTTTCTCTTCACAGTAAGGAGGATTAAACTATTGCACATGCGTGAACACACGCACACACATACCCACACACACAACCACCCACACACTTCTGAAATGCTTCCAAATTACACAGCTTCCAGATCACCACATACTGCCATCAAAAATATTATTAAATCACATTTAATATTCTGGTTACTCAAAGGTAGTCCAGGATTCAGGGAACCAGAGACAACTACTCAGGATTCTGGGCTACGGCAGAGCCAGATGTCCTGAATTCCTAACCTGGGAATTTCTGACATATAGTATTAAATATTTATTCATCTCAGGATTTACAGGCAGCCCAGAGCACTTGTGGAACAGCCCACCACAGGCCATTCGGAAGAGTAGGGAGTGGGTAAAAGGTGGGCTAAGGTGGTCAAAAGAAAGGGAAGCAGGATAAAGTCTTCAAGGGAACCAAGAAAGTTCAAAAGACAATGTTTGAAAGGTTCAGAAGGGGAGAGGGGATAGAGTCAAGGTGCTGGATGACATAAGCGTGATCTAAGGGAAAAAGAGAGGACCGGAGAAGGAGCACAACCGTGTTGCTAGTACTATGGTTTCTATTTGACAGGGGCAGGTTAAGTGACTTGTTCAAGGTCTCTATCAATTATCTTGAAATGTAAATTCACTCTTTCAGTTTCTACTCTGATGTTATATCCCACCATATCATCCAGCTGCTCATGAAGCTGGTGCCTTTTCATTTTCCTGAAGATTTAAACAACCTAAAAATATTGCGTAGTATGTAGGTGTGAAGTGGTTGCTTAACTCCTCTTGTGGAGATGGGAGAAATATTAAGGTGTGCAAACTGATTGCTCTAAAACCTGGAAGTGCTAGATTCTGAATTAATGGGGCTGTGACATTCCAGCTGTTCTCAGCTAGTGGATTAGAGACAGCATTTCCATTTTAGAGAATGACACTAAAATCTCTATAGCTACTTAAAAAGTTTCAAATGTGTAACTTAAATGAACTGACGTAGAGGAAAGTAAAGTTAACAAGAAGGACAAAGACTTGGGGAAAACTGGCTTCTAGTGTCAGCTCTGTCACGAAATTTACTGTGTGATCTTGACGAAGTCATTTCCTTTCTCTGGATGTTAGTTTCCTTGCTTGTGAGATGAGAGGGTGGGACTTGATTATCTCTAAGGCAGTGGTCCCCAACCATTTTGGCACCAGGGACCAGTTTCATGGAAGACAATTTTTCCACCGACTGGGGTGGGGAATGGTTTTGCAATGATTCAAGTGCGTTACATTTATTGTGCAGTCAAACCTGTCTGCTAATGATAGTCTGTATTTGCAGACACCCTCCAGCACTAGCATCACCACCTCAGCTCCACCTCAGATCATCAGGCATTAGATTCTCATAAGGAGTGTACAACCTAGATCCCTCACATATGCAGTTTATAGCAGGGTTCATGTTCCTGTGAGAATCTAATGCTGTAGCTGATCTGACAGGAGGCAGAGCTTATGCAGTGATGTAAGCAATGGGGAGCAGCTGTAAATACAGATGAAGCTTCCCTCCCTTACCACTCAAATCCTGCTGTGCAGCCCGGTTCCTAACTGGCCACGGACTGGTACTGGTCTGTGGCCTGGGGTTGGACACCACAGCTCTAAGGGATCTTTTACCTCTAACATTTTATGATTCTGTAATTCCTGGTATGTTTTCTCTTTTGACAGTTATTTGCAAGGGCCATTCTGCCATAGGAACAATTTAAGTTTTTGGCAAATCACAGATGGTCTAAAATAAAATCTCCCCCTTGAAGAGGGGAAAAGAACAGGATGTTTGTGCAGAAATGTCTCATGTCAGGTATGACCTTTTTAATTCAGAGCAGCTCTCTAGTGGTTCATTAACTCACCCCACGGGCAGCACAGCAAGCATGTACTATTACAAAAGGTCCCAACTGTGCAGCTAGAGAGAGCTGCTCTATTACCTAGTGAAAACAAAGTGGTTTCCTCTTTGTGCCCACACTGGTCAATTTTTAGATCAGGAACATATGGTTCTATCACTGAAGGAATCCTGGCCAACTCACAGAAACCTTGTGCCAAGTCTAACACTTGCTCTGAGGACTAAGCTGGAGTCCCTTCCACAAGGAAGTGATGGAATTACTTCTAAATACAGAGGTCCCCAACTTACTATGGTTTGATTTACAATTTTTCAACTTTACGATGGTGTGAAAAGTGATAAGAAGTTAGTAGAAATCACATTTCAAATTTTGAATTTTAATCTTTTCCTGGGCTAGTGATACTTGGTAGGAGACTCTCTTGCCACGGCGGTAGCAGGAAATCACAACACCCAGTGAGCCACACCATCATGAGGGTAAAGAACCAATACTCTACAGCATAGTGTGTTGCCAGATAATTTTGCCCAACCTGCAGGCTAATGTCAGTGTTTTGAGCACGTTTAAGGTATGCTAGGCTAAGCTAGGATGTTTGGTAGATAAGGTGTATTAAATGCATTTTTTTAATTACAATGTTTTCAATTTACAAAGGGTTTTTTTGGGATGTAACCCCATCTTAAGTCATGGAGCATCTGTAATTGATAAAGTCGTTCTCTTTTCTAGACAATTAAAAATGCTTAGAAAATATAATAGTAATTATAATAGCCCATTTTTGCGTAGTGTTTTACATTTTACAACTTATGCCAATAAATGTATTTTTTCATTTACATTTTCTTAACAACACACTGAGGTGAGGAGAATAGATATTAATATCTCCATTTACCAAATAAGAAAACTAGGGCTCAGAGGAGTTAATGATTTGTCCCAGGTCTCAAGTAAGTGGCAGAGCTGATAGTAGAATCCCCATCTTGACTAGTTCAGCTAATTCATCAATACACTTTTCCAACTACCTTGTCATACTTGTTAGGTTTTGGGGAGTGAAAGTTAAAAATCAGAGATTTTCGTACTGTGTCTAGATATTGCAAAGTAATTTTACACTCATGTGGAGACCTTCGACATAGGTACCGAGGTTTAATTTCTCATAATGGGATCAGTGGTTAGGAGGGATCTGAGAAAATACATATTAGACAATAAATTTGATTGATCATTATGTATTTATTAGAGTCAAGGCAAATATTTACTGAACATTTATATAACTGAACTCTGTGTGAATGTTATGGGAATATACAAAAATATAAAACATGGTTCCTGACCTCACAGAGATTCATAAGCACTAAATAGTGTATAATGAAATGCTAAATACTGTAGTTGCAACAGTAAATGCTATAGTAGCACGGGGAAGAGAGAAGTCAGTGAGGAAAGTATCCATGAAAGAAATGCAATTGAATTAAGCATTTAGGGGATGGGCAGAATTTAATTGGTGGAGAGGAGGGAGAGGGTGATTCCAGATTAAAGGGCGAGTAAAGCGTGTGGGAAGAGAACAGCATGAGCTAAACCAGAGTGGCAGGCACACATGGGATCGCACATCTGTGAGGATACTGATTTCAGAGAGAACAGTAGGAGAGTGTCTGGTAGAGACATGATTCACCCTAAGTGCTTGGGCAGAGGGCTGTCTGCCTTTCATAGCATTCTGTTCTGTTCATTCATGAATAAAATGGCATTGAAGGTAGACATAACGATGGTTAAGAGTTTGGGTTCTAGAGTCAGACAGACCTGGGTTTGAGTTTCCCGGATTACTACTTCCCTGCTGCATTATCTTGGGTTAATTAATTAACTTCTTAGGGCTTAATTTCCCCTTCTGTAAAATGGAGCTATGATATAAATCCCATCAAGTACTCAGCAAAGTGCTGGTACATGGTAAGCACTCATTAAATGGGAACTATAATAAAGGTGATCCAATGAATGAGACTTCATTTTTATATTTTTTATTAAGTCTTTTCATATGGATAAACTCAAAAATAAAAAAAAAGTGTGGCCCAATCACTTGCTTCCACCTTTTATTCAAATTTTGATCCAGAAAACCATGATGACCATAGTTGTGGGGATAGAGTGGGAGATGGTGTGGCATAGGAAAGTTATGGTCAGATCTTGCAGGACCTTCATGGTCGGCCTGAGGAGATTGCCTTGTGGGGAATACATATGCCGTCTGAATAAGGAGAAAGAACCATAGAAATCAGCTCAGAGGCAGTTAGCAAACTGTTGGCAAAAGTGGTCCATGCCAACAAACTGTTCATCCTTATTTCCATCCACTTGATACTCTGAGCTCCTTTCATTTTCTCCTTCTAAGGGAGGGAGAAAGGCATGGTACGCTGGGCACCTTTACCTTCCCTCATATACTTTCTGATGATGAGAACTTTGGACCAGCATTTTGCCCGGAGGTCCTGAGTATAATCACTTTCTAATAAGAGGTCAGGGACAACTAAGCAAAGGCTCAAAGATACACTGAGGAGTAGGCTGAGAAACTCAAGAGAAGTAAATCCCTGGCTTGAGTGAAGTAGGAGGAAATAACAGGTGCCAACAACAATAAGCAACAGAATCCCAGGAAAGAGCAACTGTTACCTGAGCCTGGAAGGTCATGAACGTGGAGCACGCTTTCAAAATAGGAGCCCGGGGACATTGCTGTAATTACCAACCAATGAGTCTCCCCTTAGTACCAGAAAAACAGATGGATACACTAATTAAAGGGGGAAAGACAGAGGACACTGTAATGTTTAAATGTGAAGAACTCAAGAGAGTCAAACTAGCTCTGTTTCTGATAAAGAAAATTATCCTGTTAACTCTGGGTAGCTCTAACCACCCCCAGAAACCTATCCCAAATCAAGTGCTTTTGACTAGCCTTCAAATATAATTTTCCTTTGTCCAGGGTAGACTGCAGTCTTGCTTTTGAAGTAAAGAAAGCTCAGGAAGCAACCTTCTATGACCACATGCGCCAACATGCTTATGTTTTTCTCCCTTTTCTTTTTCAAAGAGGGGAAACTCAGATTCTAAAATTGACAGCTTGCTGAGCTTGTTGGCTGTCACTGTTTAAATAATGGCTTATTAAACAGATGATGTATAAGCACTTAGGAAAGTAAGTGCTGGCCAGTAAAGCCAATGTGAGAACATGTCTAGTTAAGTACAGATAATTTATTTTTTCTTTGACAGGACTACTAGAATGACAGCAAATCTTTCATAATTGCCTTATAAGAAAGGATAGAGAAATGTAGATCAGATGGTAACTTAGTTAGCTGGATTCCGAACTGGTTTAAAAATTGTGCTCAAAAAGTGGTGATGAATGGGCTGACAACAACTTGGAGGGAGGTTTCTAATAGTCATTACGGGGCTCTCTACTTGCCCATGTCTTGTTCAATATTTTAATCTACAATTTTTGGATAAAGGTATAACGAACTTGCTGGTTGTAACTATAGATAAGACAAAACTGGAGAGTATATTCAACTTTACTTGGTGATAGAATTGAGTTTCAAAAATAATTGTTACTATCATTTATTAAGTGTCTTATAGGCACTATTGTACATAAACTGTCTCATTGAAATCTCGAAGCCACAGGAAACTAGGGCTTAGAGAAGTTTTAAATAGCTTATCCAGAGTTACAGTGCTAGTAAGTAGCACTGCCAGGACTTAACACCCAAGTCTGTCTGCTATCAAAGCCCATGCTCTTTCTAATACACTACATTGCTAGCCATTACTCTACATTGCCATCACAAACTAGACCAGAATATGCTTTCTCCTGCAGATAGAACAGAACTGAGCAGAGGATAGAGGCTCTGGGAAACAAGAAATAACTAGACCACATGGATTCAAGAGAGCTGACTGTGGCTTTCCTGAATATCAGAGTGGTGTTAAGGTGATGGTAAAAACCAGCAGCTGGACTGATAAACTGCTGAGAATATTCTGAGCTGGAAGACAGTGAATGTTGCTACTTCCTAGCTTTGTTATTATATCTATCTTTATTTTTATGAGAAAAAGTAGCCAGAATGATGGGCCTAAAACTACAAAAATTGAATGGAATATAGGAAAAAAAGGGGAGTGACTATAGAACAGAATGGAAGAAATATGACTTCACTGTATCTCATGTTATAAAGACATAGGGGGTTTAGTTTGTAACTTTAATATGAGCCAACAACATGAAATGGCTTCCAGAAAAGCAGATATAACTCAGGCTGTATTATTAGAAGCACTAAGTAGACTCCAGAACCTGAGAAGTAACAGCCACATTGTCTTCTGATTTGACCACTGTGTTCTGCTGTGATGGGCAGATAATAAGAGCAACATTTAACATCATTAGAGGGAAGTGACTGGGGTGAAGTGTTTGAAAACCATTTCCTAGGAGGGATATTTTGAAGTAAGCAGAACATTTAGCTTAGAAAGGGGAAAACTTGGGAACATGGGAGCTGTACGCAAATATTTGAAGGACTATTGTGTAGACAAAAGATTAGACTTGGTCTGATGTGTTTTATATGACAAAGCTAGGACCCAGGAGGCAGCTTTTGGTTCAATATAAGAAAGACATTCCCAAGAATTAGCATGCTCCAACCACCAAGTGATAAGGCTAATAGGTTACATTTAATGAGTGCTTCCTAAGTGCCCAGCACTATGGTTCACTGTTGACATACCATCTTATAGAATCCTCACAAGAGCCCAATGAGGGCCGCAGACAGGGGAGTGGCTACATCATAAAGCAGTGATCCCTGCGGAATATGTCATATGTAATTTTAGACTGAGGTGGTGGTAGAGGGAGTTGAATTAGATGGCTCTATGAATCTCTGTCTAATGTAAGACTCAGTAAATATTCTACATTACCTGTTTGCAACTTTATAACATTAACCATTGCAAGCTGATGGTCCAAATATAGCATTTTGAGCTCTTCATAAGATTGCTGCTATATGTCTCTGTGTGTATATGCACACATACATACACACATGCACACATTTATTTTTTTAAAATCACGTGCCAGGGTATAAGGAGAAAGATAAAGATAGCATCTGTATATATGGAAGGTTTGCAAAGTTTGGAATCCTAACAATACTCAATGTATTAATTAAGGCACGCAACAAAGTGAGAAAATAGCATATGTTGCATTTATGATGGGCAGAAATTGAAATATATATCATGTTGTCAAAAACAGAAAATGAGAAAAATTTAGAAAATGTAAATTTCAGAAAGATTTCACCAGAATGACTAGATTACAGGATGATTCTTTTGCTCTCTGTGAAGCACAGGCATAAGAATTTATAGAGCCCTAACTTCAACTTTCTATCCATGATTATGCTAGAAGATTGAAGTGTATTACCACATTTAATCCTTGCAACAACCTTACAAAGTTGGTATTAAGATGATATTTCCATTTTACAGATGAGGAAAAAGTATCTCAAAGAGAAGCAACTTATCTAAGATAACACAGTTTAGACATAGCAGTATCTGGATTAGAACACAGGTATTTCTGCTTCATAATGTCTCCTATGCTAAATCAGTACCTTCCTTCTCTTTTCTATCCTCTGTTAACACAAAGCATTTTTTTCCTTTTATTTCAGCATATTATGGGGGTACAGATGTTTTGGTTACGTATGTTGCCCTTGGTCCCCCCGCCCAAGTCCGAGTTTCAAATATGTCCATCTTTCGGGTGGTGCGCATTACACTCCTAACACAAAGCATTTTGAAAACGTCAAGTAGAGTACAAATGGTAATGGCTATCATTAATAAACAACTATGATCCCTGCCTTGAAAAAAATTTCATTCTAACAGAAAGCTTGGTCTCTTTAGCACAGATGGGGACATATTTGGAGGCTCCTGGCCTGTTCTATAGGTTTGACTTCAGGATCAGAAGAATGTGTATGAAGAACTATTGGAGGCAGAAGGCACAGTAAAAAATGCTGCTCTATTTCCCATAATCTAGATTCTAAATTGCTGAGAGATGAGGAAGAGAGGATACCAAACAGTCCATGTGATATTGCTTATTGCTTGTTCACTATATGCAGAACCCTGCAATGGCTATTTATGAAAACCCAGAGAAAGAAGACCAAGTTCTCTCCACAGGGGAGCTCCCAGTGGAAGAGTGCCCTTAATGAAGGTTGCAAAGCAATGGAGTGAATTTTATGACCAGTATAAGAACGAATGCTGTAAAGATAGTCATCTTTTTGATGGAACTTCATGTTCACCCTCCCTCCCCCATTAATATAAATGATTAAAGTTTAGAGAAAGTCTTGAGTTCAACTTGTTCTTAATCAAAAACTTAAAGAAGGAGAGATAAGAGAGGGCAGCAAAGTACTAAATACTGCCAGGAAAGAAGATTTGGTTGGCCAGTTTCAACTTTAAGCCTTTGATCAGAACCTGTCATTTATTCTCCACAGCCTGTGATGAACTATAACCTCTGAATCAAACAGACCACAAGTTTTCACTTCCAAGAAGCCATCCATCATGTGAAGAGAAATTGCTACTGTGATGATTCAAGCAACTGGTGAAAGGCCAGTGCATTTCCCAGCTTACACATTCCTCTTAAGCTTCCCGTTAATGAGCATCAATGGACTTGCCAGCAGACACTACTCACCATTTTTCCCATCCAGACAGGATACTCCAGGAACAATTACAGAATCATGAACTTGAACCACATCTGTTGTCTGACATAGCTTCATTTCCCTGGTGGACTAATGTGTAACTGCTTCACTGCCAACACAGGAGTCCTCATAACCTCACAGTCTCATCTTTCCTTATATTGAGACCTTGCTTTTTGCCTTCTCTTGTGCTTTAGTTAAGATTCCCTCCTTGTTTTAGATATTGAGGATAGTAATGTAACAGTTGCAAACCAGTTCCTGGTGTCTACCAGAAGTCAGATTTCTTCCTGCCTTAATTAGCACTGTTTTTAAATATCATTGCCATCATCTCCAATTTGATATGGACCTGGGATTCCCATTTCCCTTCAACAAGAATTTCCCACTGCCTAAACTGCCTACCATGAGGGAAAGCCGAACAAACAATCAAACTAGTCTCCAAGCACAAAGCAATCCCATTTCCAACTAGCTGATGAGGAATGTGAAAGTGAGACAAAGATCTAATCAAGAGAGGATGGGAAGATGATTACATTTTGGTCCATTATCTGAAATCCCAAACTAAGCTGGGTAGTTGTGTGTGTGTTGTGGGGAAGACACTGGCACAGTCAGAACCAGGGCTCTAGTGAGGATCTTCTCTCTCCATCACGATATGACAGCTATGTGTAAGCCAGAGATGAATAAACATCTGGAGGCCAGGAGGCCAGTTAAGAGGCTTCGAGAGTATGATATGGGCTGGTGATAGTGAAAATATAAAGGGACACAATTATCCATGTTTATCTCTCACTCTTAAATGTTAACTGGAATATGAAGGAGGCTGATGCCATGGAGTTAATCCAAGTTGTTTGATAATTGTAATACTAATAGTAACTTGTGTCATCAAACCTAAGTTTTTCAGTTTATGTAGAAGGGTGATTTGAGACATTTTCCTTGGCCATGGAGGAAAGGGAGTCAAGTTATGAAGAATATCTGTGAATCACAGCTTAAACAAGTACTCTAAATGAAGCCCTTATAAGTTACATGAAATCTTAGATTGTACTCTCCTAGAAGCCAGTAGACACGTATATCAAGTTTCTGTTTTTTTTTCAATATACTTAAGATAGCAATTTCATACTTAGCAGAAAGTTTGAATTCCCCCAAATCTATTTATACAGGCAATAGCCTTTCAAATGAAAGAGGCTGGACTATAAAAGAAATTGGAATCAATTATTTGGCTTAAGACCCTTTAAATACCAAGAGTTTCAACTTATTTTCAGAATTTAATTTCCCTGTTCAACTTCGTAATAGTCCATGCGTATAAAAAAAGCTCAAGTGCCTCCTGGTTTCAACAGAATATTGATTATTATCTCCCTGAATTTACTTTGCAGTTTCACCCCTTGGGTGACTCCTAATACTGTGTACAGATGACCTGTTTTAAGAAACAAAGCAGCTCTGAGCTGTGGGCCTTGTGGCCCTGAAGCAGGGCTTTTCAAAGAGCTGCTCTGCTGAGCAAGCTCTTTGCACATGGCAATTAGGCTCAACCAGAAGACAAACAGTTCTCCACCGTATGTGTCTTCTAATAACAAAGATTTGCAGCAATGTGTACCAGACTTGGAGCACTACTCAAGTCTACCAACTCCCCAACTTGGGTAAGTAACTCTGATTGAGTTTGCAGTCTTCAGTGTCTTTGGACAGATGTATTTATTCAACATGTGGAGGCCTGTGGGCAATTTGGATTTTAGCTGAGGCTGTAGCCACCATTTTAAAAGGCCTGCAGACAATAACAAAGATTAGAAACAAATGTGGAGTGATGTAGTTAGAGGAAAATGCTCATTAGTCTCTTGTTTTCCCCAAAGTTGTGAAAATTCAGAAAAATAACAACAAAGAGCACAAAAGACTGGGACTGCAAAGTCAGAGTACATATTAAGTACATTGCTACACATTCGGTTCATCCTGGTTTTCAAAGAGAATGGGACCAGGAATCAGGAGGCCGTAACTATCAAGTCACCTCTTTCTAAGCTCATAAGAGCTAACATATTAAATACCTGTTATGTTCCAGATACTGTGGGAAGCAGATTACTCCTTATTTACATTGTCTCATTTATTTCTTCACAACCACCCTAGGAGTCCTATTATCAATATCTTCCCTATTATATAGGAAGTACAGAGAGGTCAAACATTTCCTGATGCCATATAGGTTACACAGAGCCCAGGTTGATCTGATGCCTACACCTGTGTTCTTAACCTCTTTGCATCACTTCCTGTCTTCCACACTAAGCTCCTTAATTAGTAGTCTACTATATTTACTAAACTATATTGCCCCTCTTCTTTAGTTTTTTCACTTATTGGTGGGACATTTGAACTGTATGATCCTAGAATCCTTCTGATTCTAAAAATCCAGTAATTTCACAAAGAGTGAGGGGGGAAAAAGCTATCTTTTTCCCAGGCAAGTGTAGATACAATTCTGGTAGACAGCATTCCAATTCGGATCTTAAATCCTATGCTGTGTGACTTTTTCTCTTGCGAATGTTAGGTGCTTTGATGCTCTGGAGTACTGCACTTCTCGATCATCTCTCTATAGGGTGGAGCAACCTCCACAAAGCAGGCTGGGGGATTTTCCCGGAAATCAGGCCACTGCTGTTCCCTGAATGCAACCTTAGCAAAACACAAACAGTGCAGACTCATTCTCATTTTCCAGTTCCCTCAGGACAAATGGCAAATGCCCCCATGGTTCTGAAAGGGCAGCTGAGCCTGGTCCTCAGCATTTAGCTAGCTCACTTTTCATTGCTTTCTGGGCAGTAGCTGGACTGACAAAGATCACCTGAAAGTCTGGCACAACAAAAAGGCCACCTGTGGAGTCTACCTTCTTATTTATTTCCACATTTTTATACAGCTGGGGACAGCAAATATCAGATACCAGTCATACTTTTTTAAAAAGCTGTAAGTCCCTTGAAGACATTTAAGGTGACATGCCTACAGGAAGAAGACAGGTTTCCCCTAGATTTTTTATTTAAAAAATGAAAATAATGTTAAACTTCTTGGTGCTGCAGCTGAATATTAAATAGAAACATCTTAGAGAAACTTGCCTGAGAGCTATATGAATTCCAAACTATGAAAACAATACATTCAGTAGAAACTGTAAAAGAGAAAAGTGATAAGTTTACTTTATCAAAGAAACAAAGCATTTGCCTCCAGGGAGAAAGGAAGCATGATGGGAAATCTACAAACAATGGACTTCTGAAAGATTTCAAGTGTTTGCTTAAAAACCAAAATAACAACAATCCAATCTCACAGTATTGACAAGGGACAAAAGCTCACAATATTGACATGGGACAAGTGTTCTACATAATAGCACATGGGCCATGGGATATTTCCAGAAGGAAAAGATGTTCAGACTTGGTCCCCTTCTCAGCATGATTTGAATGATTTTTGCTAGACACCATCTTCCCCCAAATCTCTACCATGATCCAGGCACAGTGTTAAATTCTCCCTGTTTGCACTCATCTAAGGCTCAACGTCTAAGGGCATTTCTAGTGGTGATGGTGGGGAGAGTGGGGGTGAGGGATGAGAGGGTACCTCTCCATTTATTTTGCAATTTGATTCTCTGCCTGCATTTTTGTCTGTCTTTGTGTCAGCATGTCTGTTTTTCTGTCTGTTTTTTTCTTTTGTTTCTCTGTCAGTCTCCCAGGCTGTCCATCAATTTCCCTCTCCCTGTCTGTTCTTGTCTGTTTTGACATTCCCTGTGTTTGCTTACCTTCTTGCTTCCTGTCTCTGTATGTCTCTCTCTCTCTCAGGTTCTGTCTCTCTCTTGATCTGTCTTTGTCTGTCACTCTGTCAGTTTCTGTCATGCATTTTCTCTCTCTCTCTCTTCCCCCTCCCCCCTTTCCCCTTTCTCCCTCAGCCTGTTTACATCTGACTTTGTCTAGCTGTGTCTGTGTCTCTTTCCGGTCTGTTTCTGTCTATCTCTGTTCAATGGCCTCTGACCATTTCTGTTTTTCTCTCTCTGTTTGAATATCTGTCTCTGTTTAACTGTCCCTGTCTGGTTCTCAGTCTGTCTGTCTTTTCGTAGGCCTGTCTGGTGCTCTATGTCTTCCTTCCTGTCTGTCAGTCTCTCTGCCTCTCTGTGCCTCTTCATTTCCTTTTCTCTGTTTTTCCGTCAAGATTTTGCCTCTTTTGTCTTTCTGTCAGTCCCTCCGTATGTGTCTCTTTGTTTCTCTGTCTCTGTGTCACCCATATGTCTGTCTGTGCTCTGGCTATCTGTCCACACTGTATAACTATCTCTCCATCTGCCTATATCAGTCTTCTTCTTTTTCTGGATGTCTGCATGTATTTATTGCAGTCTTTTTTTTTTTTAATTTCAAAAAATTAAGGGTGTACAAATGTTTTAGGTTACATAGATCATTTTTGTAATGTTTGAGTCCCGGCTATAGGTGTGCCCATCACCCAAATAGTGTTCACAGTACCCATCTGGTTCATTTTTTCCCATCCCTTCCCCTGTCCCCAGATGAATTCCATTGAATTTTACTTCCCTCTGTGCATGTGTGCTCATTGGTTAGTTCCAACTTAATAGTGAGTACATGTGGTGTTTGTTTTTACATTCTTGAGAAATTTCAATTAGAATAGTTTCCAGTTCCATCCGGATTATTGCAAAAGGTATTAATTCATCTTCCTTTATGGCACAGTAGTACTCCATGGTATTACATATACCACATTAATCAACTCATGAATTGATGGGCACTTGGGTTGATTCCACATCTTTGTAATTGTGAATTGTGCTGCAATAAATACTTGGGTGCAGGTGTCTTTCTGATAAAATGACTTCTTTTCCTTTGGGTAAATACCCATTAGTGGGATTGCTGGATTGAATGGTAAGTCTACTTTTAGTTCTTTGAGGAATCTCTATACTGTTTTCCATAGAGGTTGTACTAATTTGTAGTCCCACCAACAGTGTATAAGTGTTCCTTTCTCTCTGCATCCATGGCAGCATCTATTGTTTTTGGACTTTTTAATAAAAGCCATTCTCACTAGGGTAAGGTTCTCATTGTGGTTTTAATTTGCATTTCACTGATGATTAGTGAAATTGAGCATTTTTTCAAAGGTTTATTGGCCATTTGTGTTTCTTCTCTTGAGAAGCTTCTGTTCATGTCTTTTGCCCACTTATAAATAGGGTTGTTTGGGGGTTTTTTGGTGATTTGCTTGAATTCTTTGTAAATTCTTGTTGTTAGTCATTAATCAGATATGTAGCTTGCCAATATTTTCTCCCATTCTGTAAGTTGTCTATTTGCTCTGTTGATTGTTTCATTAGCTGTGCAGAAGCTTTGTAGTTTAATCAAATCTCATTTATTAATTTTTGTTGTTGCCATGGTTGCCATTGGGGTCTTAGTCATAAATTCTTTGCCTAGGCCAATACTTAGAAGAATTTTTCCTACATTTCCCCCTAGAATTCTTATGATTTCATGCCTTAGATCTAAGTCTTTTATCCATCTTGAATTAATTTTTGTGAGTGGTAAGAGGTAGGGGTCCTGTTTCATTCTTCTGCATGTGGCTATCCAATTTTCCCAGCACCATTTATTGAATAAGGCTTCCTTTCCCCAGTGTATGTTGTTGTCTGCTTTGTCAAAGATCAGTTGGTAGTTGCTCTATGGTTTTATTTCTGGTTCTTTATTCTGGTCCATTGGTCTATGTCTCTACTTTTATACTAATACCATGCTGTTTTGGTTACTATAGCCTTGTAGTAGAGTTTGATCAGGTAATATGATGCCTCCAGATTTGTTCCTTTTGCTTAAGATTGCTTTGGCTATTTGTGCTCTTTCCTGGTTCTAAACGAAGTGTAGAATCTTTTTTTCTAGATCTGTGAAGTATGACTTTGGTATTTTAATGAGGATTGCATTGAATTTGTAAATCACCTTGGGTAGTACGGACATTTTAACAATGTTAATTCTACCTATCCATGAGCATATCTATATCTATATCTATCTATCTATCTATCTATCTATCTATCTATATATATATATATTTGAGACAGAGTCTCACTCTGTTGCCCGGGCTAGAAGGCCATGGCATCAGCCCAGCTCACAGCAACCTCAGACTCCTGGGCTTAAGCAATCCTCCTGCCTCAGCCTCCCAAGTAGCTGGGACTACAGGCATATGCCACCATGCCTGGCTAATTTTTCTATATATTTTTAGTTGTCTGGCTGATTTCTTTCTATTTTTAGTAGAGATGGGGTCTCGCTCTTGCTCAGGCTGGTCTCGAACTCCTGAGCTCAAACAATCCACCTGCCTCGGCCTCCCAGAGTGCTAGGATTATAGGCGTGAGCCATCGCACCCGGCCTCATGAGCATATGTTTTTCCATTTGTTTGTATGCTCTGTGATTTCTTTCCTCACAGTTTTATAGTTCTCTTTGTAGAGATCTTTCACCTCCTTGGTTAAGTATATTCCTAGGTATTTTATTTTATTTGTAGCTATTGTGAATGATATTGAGTCTTTGGTTTGATTCTCAGCTTGATTGTTATTAGTATATAGAAATGCTACTGATTTATGTACATTGATTTTGTATCCTGAGGCTTTGCTGAATTTATTTATCAATTCCAGGAGACTCTTGGTGGAATTTTTGGGATTCTCTAGATATAAGATCATATCATCAGCAAAGAGCAATAGTTTGACTTCCTCTTTCCTGATTTAGATACCCTTAATATTCTTCTCTTGCCTAATCGCTTTGGCTAGGACTTCCAGCACTATGTTGAATAGAAATGGTGACAGTGGACATCCTTGTCTTGTTCCATTTCTAAAGGTAATGCTTTCAACTTTTCCCCATTCAGTATGATGTTGGCTGTGGGTCTGTCATATATGGCTTTTATAATTCTGAAATATATTCCTTCTATGCCTAGTTTGTTGAGGATTTTTATCATGTAAGCATGCTGAATTTTGTTTAGTGCCTTTTCTGCATCTAGTGAGATGATCATATGGTCTTCGCTTTTGCTTTTGTTTATGTGGTGAATCACATTTATTGATTTACATATGTTGAGCCATCCTTGCATCCCTGGGATGAAGCACACTTGGTTCTGGTGGATTATTTTTTTTTAATGTGCCATTGAATTCACTTTGCTAGTATTTTATGGAGGATTTTTGCATCTATATTTATATGGGACATTGGTCTGTAGTTTTCTTTTTTTGTTGTTCCCTTTCCTGGCTTTGGTATCAAGGTGATACTGGCTTCGTAGAATGAGTTGGGGAGGATACCCTCCTTCTCAATATTATGGAATAATTTATGTATTATGGTACCAGGTCTTCTTTGTAGGTCTGATAGAATTTGGCTGTGAATCCATCTGGTACAGGGCTTTTTATTTGTTAGGAGGTTTTTTTATAACTGTTTCGATCTCACTGTTCATTATTGGTCTGTTCAGGAGTTCTATTTCTTCCTGGTTGAGTCTTGGAAGGTTGTGTGTTTCCAGGAACTTTTCCATTTCCTCTACATTCTCTAGTTTGTGCATGTAGAGATTTATGTAGTATTCATGTATGATATTTTATATTTCTGTGGTATCAGTTGTAATGTCACCTTTGTCATTTCTGATTGAGCTTATTTGAGTCCTTTCTCTTCTGTTCTTGGTTAATCTAGTAAGAATTCAATTGATTTTGTTTATCTTTTCAAAGAACCAACTTTTTGTTTCCCTAATCCTTTGTATTGTTTTTTTTTTCTTTTCCAATTCATTTAGTTCTGCTGTGACCTTTGTTATTTCTTTTCTCCATTGTGTTCCCCTGGGGGTGTCAAAGTATTTTGTTTTTTGATGTTGCCAGGGTTCTTTTGCTGGTTTCTTCTCATCTGGCTCCTCTTCTTTGGCTCTGGGTTAATAGGATTGCAGGGCACCTGTTCTCCTTTGCTGCAGACTCTCTCAAACCAAGTCCAGGAGTGACAGCTGCTCAGTGCTGGGGGTCCTGAGTGAAGCGTTAGACCTCAGGGAGGTTCTGCCAACCCAGCAGTCATGGTGGGGACTCAGTAGTGGGGTCTTGGGGAGGACGCCAAGTCTGGAGTCTCAGGGGTGGAGTTGCAGGTCCAGTCAGGATCCAGGAGCTACAGGGGAAGAGCCTCGGACTTGGCACGGTGAGAGTTTTAGAGCTGGCTCTGGGGATTTTGGTGGTAGAGCCACCCACGTGGAGGACTGCTGACGCCCAGTTGCACAGGCAGTGGTTTGTCTCAGTGGCATGGGGTCCACGTAGGTGGGCCAGAGCTGCTCGACGACCAAGGTTCTCCCCCCAAGCATAGGACCCACTGAGGCAGTAGCCCCAGGCTTCCCAAGTGGTGCCTGTGGCATCTGGGGCTCCTCTGTTCAGCTTCCACTCTGGCGAGGAGGCGTGCTCAGCCCCCAGTCACAGGGCATGATATGAGGGAGCATCTGTTTCCTCCCCAGACTGGCAGGGGTAATGCAAAGACTACTGCTGGAAGGCTGGGTCCTGAGCAGACCTGGCTGCATATACCAGAGTGATCAGGATATTGTTGTTTGCAGAAACCTGGGATTGGCAGGCACCAGATCTCTGCTGCACCTGCTTTCCAGTGGAATGTCTCTGCACAGACTCTGAGCAGCTACCCGATTAGCCCAGAGGTCTGCAGTGGAAGAGGGAGACCCCTCACAGATCAAGCTGCCTGTAACTTTTGTTTCTCTCTTAAAATGCATTGTCCCAGTGGGTTGCCTCTGTCCTGCTGTCTTCACCTCTTCCCAGCAGTGTGAATTGTATTGGGACCCTCAGCTTAATCTTTGAGATGATGGGTGGTACTTGTGAGTAAGAATCAGCCCCTTCCTGTTTGATTGAGTTGGTAGATGCTGTAATGAACTATAGAGTTGTTCTCCCTGTCAGCAGTTGATGCTTGCAGGAAAGAGCCAACTGCCGAGATGTTCTTTTGTGCCTGTGATAAGCTTTAGTCCCTTAGATGGAGCACTTCAATGCCCCACGCTTTGGGAGGGGCTCTGTAGCTCCCGGGGGATTGCTTGATATCCACCACAGCAGGGGTAGGTGGAGGAGTGAGGCAGGGCATGGTTAGGTTGTGTGTGCCTGGAAGGCTTTACAAAGCCTTGGCAGGGCTCAGAGTTTATTTTCCTGGCCATTAGGGGGAGCCAATGGTGGGGGGGGGGGTCGGTCAAGGTACACTCTCCAGACCGGGAAGACTGCTTGTGAGGAAGGGGCTGCAATTCCCCAACAGTCTGGGAGCCTGAACATGCGGCCCTTGGTTGCTATGTCACCTTGGACGAGGATATGCCCCATTGGGAGACCCTCCGTAGTTTGACAGTACAGCTTTGAGCCTCAGCAGGGCTCCAAGTTTGCTTTCCCAGTCCATAGGGAAAGCCACTGGGAGCAGGATCAAGGCAGGCTCTCCAGACCAAGAACGCTGCTCGTAAAGAAGGGACCACAATTCCCCAACAGTCCAGGCACCTGAACATCCCGCACTTGGTTGCTGTGTCACTGTGGGCTGGCATTTTTCCTGCCAGAGGACCTGCCCTAGTCCAACAGAGTGGCTTTTGTGTGAAGGGGGGATGGATGCTCTCCCAGATCGCCATGTCTCAGATCCCTGCATTATTCTCCCATCAGTTCTGCCCATGTGGGCTCCCTGGACTCCTGAGTCCAGCTCCCAAACCTCCCCTTTGTGTCCCCCAGCAACCTGCTCAAGTCCTAGGGGCATGGTATCTGGCCTGCATATCTGACCTGCTGGCATGCATTTCCAAGAAATGCTGGCAGGCAGGGAACTCCGAGATCGGGCACCCCGGATCCACTTCACTTCAGGTCCTCACTGGGAAAGGTGTGTGCCCCACTCCCTGTGTAAATCTCAGACTGGAGGATACACCCACTGGGGAGAGGTGGATGTTTGCCAAATTCTCGGCTCAAACTGCTCTCCTGATTGCAATGGGTTGGGGAGGGACAGGGAAAGATAAGAGTATGAATGGAAGAAACCCAGCTCTTTGGCCTCTTGGGTCACTCTCCTTGGAGGGGAACCTTGCACGGAATGTCCAAGCTCTGGGATCATGCAAGTTCTCTCCACAATTCCATGGTTGCAGCAGTGTTTGGGCTTGTGGGAGTGGAAAAGCTTCCGAGTAACTTGGTAGCCCACTGATCAGCAAAGGAGTGTGGGAAAAAGGGATTCCCCCTTACCCTTTCACTGGGCTCTGAGCCTCTCTGGGTTTGATCCTTGCCAATATCTTTTTTTTCTCCCTTTATCCTCTTCATTCTCTGCTTCACGATTTTCCCTGGTGAGGTCCCTGGCAGGCGCCAGTACTTCTCTCCATGACCTACATCTGAGCTGCATCCCTGTCCCCTCTCCTCTATCTGAACCCCTTCCTTCCCTCTGGGACAGTCCCAGCAAGTGACAACGGGTCTAGTCAGCCATCTTGCCCCTTCCTCTCTCAGTCTTTACTTCTGTCTGTCTCTTTGTCTAGCTATCTTTCTCTATAAATTTTTTTCTTGCTTTCTTCCTCCTTCCGTATCTATCTGATTTTCTCCCTGGCTCTTTCTTTCATTTCTTTCTCTTTCTCCTCTCCTCTCTTTTCCTTTCTCCTTTCTCCTTCAGCCTCTGTTTGTTGTTCTGTTTCTCTCTCTGCAGGTCTCTTGGTCTTGCTGTGATTTTCTCAGTTCCTGTTTCTTGTCTTTTAGTCTATCACATATGGTATCTGTCTGTCTCTGTCAGTCTCTCCTTTATCTTGGCTTGTCTGTTGGTCTCTCTTTATAATAGTCTGTCTCTCTGTTTCATGGTCTGCCTCTTGGTCTATTTACTTCCCTCTGTCAGTTTTCCTTGTTCTCTCTGTTGGTTTTTTCATTTCTCTCTCTCCCTCTCTCTGTATTGGTCTGTCTCTCTCTGGCCCCTACTTTGTGCATCTCATCACATTAATCTCTCTCTCTCTCTCTCTGTATTCTTTCTCTGTGTCTACCTGTTTTGTCTATCTCCATGTTTTGACTCTATTTGTTCCTCTGTTTCCATAAATATCTCACTTCATCTGTTGGTCTCCCTCTCTCTGCCTGCCTGTCTGTCTTGGTAACTGTCTGTGTTTATCCTTCCCTTTAGTAGTTTATCTGGCTGGCTCATTGTCTCTCAGGCTGTTTTCTAGTCTCTCTGTCACATTGTCTCTTTCCTTCCTTTCCTTCCTTCCTTTCTTTCTCTATGTCTCCCTCACTCTCTGGTCTCACTTTCTCTTCTCTGCCTCTCTCTTTTTACTGAAGTGAGATTTATATAACATAAAATAACCATTTTTAAAATGAACAATTCAGTGGTATTAAGTATATTTACAATGTTGTATATGCAACCACCACCTCTATCTAGTCCCCACACATTTTCATCACTCCAAAAGGAATGCTTGTATTCATTAAGCAGTTGTTACCCCTTCCACCCTCCCCCCAGCCCTTGTCAACCACCCATCTGCTTTCTGTCTGCATGGATTTACCTACTATGGATATTTCATATACATGGAGTCACACAACCTGTGATATTGTGTGTCTGGCTTTTTTCACTTAGAATAATGTTTTCAAGGTTCATCCATGTTGTAGCATGTATCATTGTTTCATTTATATATTTTTTTTGAGGATGAAATATTATTTTTTTCTGATGCCAAGCAGTTTATTTTGGCAGTGCTTTTTTAATTTTTTTTTTTTATTTCAGCATGTTACGGGGGTACAAATGTTTAGGTTACATATATTGCCCTCTTATGGCTGAATAATATTCCACTATATGGATATACTACATTTTGTTCATCCATTTATTCACTGATGGACATCTGGGCTATTTCCACCTTTGGGCTGTCATGAATAGAGCTGCTATGAACACGTACTTGTCTCAGTACCTGTTTTCAATTCTTTTGGGTATATACCCAGGAGTAGAATTGCTGGGTCATATGATAGTTCTATGTTTAACTTTTTGAGGAACCACCAAACTGTTTTCCAAGTGGCTGAAACATTTTACACTCCCACGAGAAATTTAGGAGGGTGCCGATTTCTCCACATCCTTATAAACAGTTGATATTTTCCATTTTTTAGATTCTGGACATCCTAGTGGATGCAAAGTGGTATCTAATTGTGGTTTTGATTTGCATTTCCCTAATGACTAGTAATGTTGTACATCTTTTCATGTGCTTATTGGCCATTTGCATATATCTTCTCTGAAAAATGTCTATTTGAGTCCTTAGCTCATGTTTTGATTGTTTGTCTTTTTGTTGTTGAGTTGTAAGAATCCTTTATATGTTCTAGATGCTAGACCTTTAACAGATATATGGTTTGCAAATATTTTCTCCCAGTCTGTTTTCTCTCATTATATTTCTCTCTGTCTCTTTCTGACAGATTGAATCTGTTAGATTGTCTCTTTCTGACTACTTCTTTGTTGGTGTCTTTATATCAGCCTGTCTCTGTCATGTCCCTGTAAAGCTCTGTTTTTTTCTTTTTGCATCTCCCTCCCTCTCCTCTTTTTTATTTTTTTAGTTTCTCTCTCTCTCTCTCTCTCTCTGTGTCTCTCTCTCCCCCTTCCCTGCCTCCCCTGTTTCCCTATCTCTGAGTCCGTTTTTTTCTCACTATTTCTCTCTCCCCTCATTCATCTCTCAGTCTCTCTCTTTGTCTATCCATTTAGTTGGCTCTCTCTCTAGCTCACTGTTTTTTGTCTTGCTCTTTGTGTCTTTCTGATTCTCTCTTTGTTTGTTTCTCTATCAGGTGGTTTGCTTATCACTCTATCTCTCTCCCCCTGTCTCTGCTAGTCTGTCTTTCTCCATCTGCGTCTCTCTCTGTATTTGCCTTTTCTCCTCTGTCTAGTCTCCCTCCCTCTCTGTCTCTCTGAGTGTTTGTTTCTCAGTAATAATCTCTGTCATGTTCTGACTCCCCTGATAATTTTTCTGTGTCTACCTCTCTGCAACAGTTTCTTTTGCCTCTTTCTGTTTTTCTCTCTCCTTGCCTATCTCTATCTTTCTCTTTCTTTACCTGTTAGTCTCTAGTCTGTCTCTGAGTCTTTCTTGCCATTTGTCTATTTTCCCATTTCTCTCTCTCTCTCTCCCTGCCTCCTTCCCTCCCCCTTGCTTTTAGCATATAGCTCAGTCTGGCTGACTATCTCTGTCTGTTTCACTGACTCTCTCTTAAGATCTCACTGTCTCTTTTCTGTCTATCTCTTACAGTGTCTGTTTCTTTGTATGTTGATCTGGCTCTGGCTCTATATGTGTCTTTCTTCTCTCGGTCCCTTGCTCTTTCTTGCTCACTCAGTCTATATATTCTCTCTGCTTCTCTCTCTGTCTTCCTGTCTCTCATTCTATTTCCCCCTCTCTCTGCAACACCCCAACCCCACTTCTCTGATTCTCTCTCTCTCAGGCTCTGTCTGTATGAGTGTGATTCTCTTCCTTTCTCTTTCTGTGTCAGTTTCATTCTCTCTTTTCTCCTTGACTTTCTTCCTCCCTCCATTTCTGTTTCTCCTTCTGTCTCCCTCTAGTTCTTTTCATTTCTTTGGGTCTTTCTCTCTCTCTCTACTCCTTTCTCTCTCTCTCTTTCTGACCTCCCCATTCTATCTTTTCTGTCTGTTTCAGTCTATCTCCATCTCTCTCTTTCTGTTCCTCACTGCTGTCTCTGTCCCTCCTTTTTCCTCTTTCTTTTTGTGTCTCCTTGTCTGTCTGTCAGTCTGCCTGCCTCTCCACCTGTCTGCTTCTTTGTGTCTGTCTGTCCATCTTTCTTGATGTACTTCTACCTCTCTATATTTATCTGTTGATTTCTATCCCCTTTATCTGTCCATGTTTTTCTCTGCCTGTTTTTCCATCTGTCTGTCTCTATGTCTCTTGGTCTAACCTTCCCTGTCTGCCGATCCCTGCTTCTGTTCATCTCTGTCCATTCCTATCTCTGTGCCTGCCTGTCTGTCTCTCTTTGGCCATCTGTCTGTGTGTTTCTGCCTCCTATTTGAAAACATTAAGGAGATCGATGTGAATGGCACTAATCTTTCATAAAAGCTGAACTGTAATACCCACGATTTTACTGTCTACTTCCATTAGCTCAATTTTTTTGGTCCCCATATATGAGTGAAAACATG
>NW_012149952.1:6823053-6823946 GCF_000956105.1 Propithecus coquereli
TTTTCAGTTTATTTTTATATAAGGAGTGGGGTTTAGATTGAGGTTCATTTTTTTGCCCATGGATGTCCAATTGCTCCAGCATCATTGCTTAAAAAGGTTATCCTCCCTCCATTGAATTGCTTTTGTACGTTTGAAAAATCAGTTGGGTACATTTATGTGGGTGCATTTCTCTGTTCTCTATTCTGTTCCATTGATCTATGTATCTGTCACTCCACCAATACCACACAATCTTGATTACTGTAACTATATAGTAAGACTTAATATCGGGTAGAATGATTCTTCCCACTTTATTTTTTCGAGATTGACTTAGCTCTTCCACAGCTTGTACCTTCCTATATAAATGTTAGGATAAGCTCTGCCTCTAAAAATACCATGCTAAAGTTTTGGTAGGAATTGTATTGAACCTAAAGATCGATTTGGGGAGCACTGACATCTTTACTGTGTTCTGCCTTCCAATACATGAACATTGGGTGTTTCTCCATTTATTTAGATCTTACTCGATTTCTTCCATTAATGTTCTGTAATTCTTAGCATACATATTTTGTACATGTTTTGGTAAATTTATACTTAACTATTTCATTTTATTTGGGTGGTTAAATGATATTACATTTTTAATTTCAGCATCCATGTGTTCATTGCTAATACAGAGAAATACAATTGATTTTCATATGCTCGTCTTGTATTTTGCAACTTTGATGAACTCACTTATTATTTCTAGCAGTTTCTTTTTTTTACTTTCTTTTTTTTTTGTGTGTAAATTCCTTGGAATTTTCTATGCGGTTGATGACATCTGCAAACAAGGACAGTTTTACACTTCTGATCTATAAGCCTTTCATTTCTTCTTCCCACCTTATTTCATTGAATAAAACTACCAACGTTCTTCTTCAAGAATT
>NW_012149952.1:6823996-6827135 GCF_000956105.1 Propithecus coquereli
TATGAGACATAAATGAGATAATTCACGTATAGCTCTTAAGACAATGCCTAGTATAGTAGGAGTTCAAAAAATGGTAGTCATTATTAATTTTATTGTTATTATTACAATTGTTATCAATGTTAATATCATATAAATATCTAAACAGCACTGGAATGGGAATCAAGAGAGCTATGTGACTTTGGTCAAGTGTGCTTTCTGTGCAGTTTCCTCATCTAAGAAATGAAGATGTACCTCTATGATCTTTATGGTTCTATGGTTCTAGCATCCACGTGTCTGAGTACTAAGCACATGGGGTCACATTTTAGGTCAGGCTCTATGATGCAATTTTTATCCTCAAAAGTTTGTCAGAGCTGTAAGTTACAAAGGAAAGAAAAAAGCCACAAGAGAAAACTTCTGATTTTCAAACATTTCTAAAGCTAACCCGACATCTACAAACCTCTGCTTTTTCTTTGACTTATTTACTTCTTATGGGATCACAACAAAATATATAAATTCAGGAACAACTTTCATTCTAATTCTTTCTCCAATGCTGCCCATATCAGACAGTTGGTGTAGGTGACATTTCCACAAAGAGATGTGGACTTGGACGCCTGATAGCTAGAGTGCCACACTTTTTAATAAGGATGTTGTACCTTCTTTCAAATTGCTACCTGTGGATGTTGTACTTTTCCTGGGAATACTCTTCATGGATGTTGTATCTTTCTTGGAAAGGCTGTCCATGGATATTACACCTTTCCTGGAAATACTGTCTTATGTATGTTGTTTCTTTCTTAGGAATGCTGTCCATGGATATTCTAACTTCCATGGAAATCTTGTCTGTAGATATTGAACCTTGCCTCTGAATAGTGTCTATGGATAGTACACTTTACTTTGGATATTCTTTGTGGCTAAACCATCTCCCGACCTAAGAGACTCTCTAATATTGTTTGTTCAACATTGATTTCCTCTTTGAAGCTACTTTTCCTGTACAAGTTTTGAGGGAGAACTAAGAATATGTTTCTGGTACTTTTGGGTTTGTAATTTGACTATTGGCAAGCTCATTAATACTTTCTTCAGACTGAATGGTTCTCATTCTTAAAACCTGTTCAATAAATATAATCTCTTGGCATACTCTGCCCATTTTCTGGATGGATAAGCTGGAGGTGGGGGCCTACTGGGGAAAAGGAAGAATATTAATCAGCAAATTGACCTTGGGCCTCAGAAAATAGCCCATAGCATAAAAATTCTAACTTATTAGCAAGGCTAGGCAATTGGCAATGGTTGCCTCTGAAAAAGGTGAAAACTGTGGAAGCACAAAGCATATTTATGCAGGCAAAGGCTGTTACTTCCAAATGTCTTGGCATAATGTACCCTACGCTGTGGTAAATGAATTTTCACCTTTGGAGGCACAATGCTACATAATTTTTCACAATATTTCCTGTGACTAAAGCATAAAATTTCCATATTCTACAAGAATTCTGAAATCTTAATTACCCATGCTTTGAGTTTCTTCATCTTCAATGTTTTTCTTAGAATAAGGATGTCAAATTCCCTGTGGGGATGTGGCAACATGTATCTGTCACTAATATCTGTCTTGTCTCTGCTCCCCTAACCTTGCCAGCATCAGCATTCTCATGCTCATTCATGCACATGCTGCTCCCTTACAAATTCATGCCTCCCACCCCTGCAGACATGCAGAATGCATTTTGTCCAAGCGTACAGGTGAAAGAACAAGGTCATGTAGCTAAGGAATATTGGCTTTGAGGGGCAGAGCTATAGAATTTACACAGTGTAGCTCCAAGAAACATCCTGCTTAATTCTTGTACTTTCACATTCTCTGCACAAAGGTATGACAAGCAGCAGAAAAATAGCCTCTTGTGGCTGAATTCTTTGTTTGTGCCTTAAGATGGCCAGGAGGAAAGGGGTATGATGAAGAGGTCAACAATTCAAAAATGGCCCTGTCCAATTCCTGTTGTTTCAATTCTTTTACCACTGCTTTTCAGAATGGGGATTTAGCTGTATTTAAGTATCCTGACCCTTGAGTGATCATTGGTCTTAATTTTTTTCTTTTTTTTTTATTTCAGCATATTATGGGAGTATAGATGTTTAGGTTATGTATGTTGCCCTTGCCCCCCAATTTTTTTCTTTTTTAATCAAACTTTTAATTAGAGATAATTGTAGATTCACCTGCAGGTATAAGAAATAATACAGAAAGCTACTATGTGTTCTTTATTCTTTACCCATTTTTCCCCAATGGTAGCATCTTGCAAAACTATAGTACTATATCACAACCAGGATATTGACATTGATATAGTCAAGGCACAAAACATTTCCATCACCACAAGAATCTGTCGTGTTGCCCAACTGTTATAGTCATACCCACTTCCCTCTCTGACACTCCCTTCTTAACCACTGGCAACCACCAATCTGTTCTCCATTTCTATAATTTTGTCATTTCAAGAACGTCACATAAATGGAATCATATAGCATGCAACCTTTCAGGCTTGGACTTTTTCACTCAGAATAATTCTCTGGAAATTCATCTACTTTATTGCATATCTCAAAATTTTTATCCTCGTTATTGCTAGTTAGCATTCCAAGGTAAGGATATACCACTGTTGGGTTGTTTGTAGGTTTTGGCTATTATGAATAACAATGCAATAAACATTCATGTACAGGTTTTTGTGTGTATGGCGGTCTTCATTTCTCTGGGATCAGTGTCCAAGAGTACAATTTCTGGGTCATATGATAGTTGTATGATTAGTTTTTTAAGAAACAGCCAAACTTTCCCACAGTGGCTATACATACCATTTTATATTCCCACCAGCAGTGCATGAGTGATTCAGTTTCTCTGCATCCTGGCCAGAATTTGGTGTCATTATTTTTTTATTTTAGCTATTCTGATAGGTGATATCTCATTGTCACTTCAATTTGCTTTTCCTTAATGGCTAATGACATTGAGTGTCTTTTTAAATACTTATTTGCCATCTGTACCTACTCTTTCATGAAGTATCTGTTTATGTCTTTTGTCAATTTTCTAATTCAATTATTCATTTTTTAAGTTATTTGAGAGTTCTTTATATATCCTAGGTATTAATCCTTTGTTGGATGTATGGTTTGCAAATGTTTTCTCCAATTCTATAGCTCATCTGCTCATCCT
>NW_012149952.1:6829132-6830803 GCF_000956105.1 Propithecus coquereli
GAGCTTTTAGTGTGCCCATCACCAGAATAATGTTCATTGTCCCCAGTAGGTTAAGTTTTTACCCCTCCACCCTCACACTGTCTCCCCATCTTGGTTTCCATGCCTCATCGTTTAGCTCCCAATTATTAGTGAGAATATGTGGTGTTTCTTTTTCCATTCCTGAGATACTTTACTTGGGATAATGGTCTCCAGTTCCATCCACGTTGCTGCAAATGACATTATTTCATTCCTTTTTATGCAATGAGTAGTACTTTATGGTGTGTGTGTGTGTGTGTGTGTGTGTGTAACACATTTTCTTTATCCATTCATGAATTGATGGGCACTTAGGTTGATTCCAAATCTTTGCAATTGTGAATTTCTCTGTGATAAACATTCAAGTGCAGGTGACTCTTTGAAAAAAATGACTTCTTTTTCTTTGGGTAGATACCTAGTAGTGGGATTGTTGGGTCGAATGGTAGGTATACTTTTAGTTCTTTGAGGAATCTCCATGGTGTTTTCCAGAGATTGTAATAATTTGAAGTCCCAAAAATAGTGCGTAAGTGTTCCTTTCTCTCTGCAACCATACCAGCATCTATTGTTTTTTGACATATTTATAATGGTGATTCGGACAGGGGTAAAGTGGTATCTCATTGTGGTTTTAATTTGCATTTCCCTGATGATTGGTGATGTTGAGAATTTTTTGTTTCGTATGCTTGTTGGTAATTTGTTTATCTTCTTTTGAAAAACTTTTGTTCATGTCTTTTGCCCAATTTGTGATGGGGTTGTTTTATTTTCTTGATAATTCATTTGAGTTTTTTGTGTATTCTGGATGTTAGCCCTGTGCCAGATATATAGTTTGCAAATATTTTCTCCCAATCTGCATGGCTGTACAGAAGCTTTGTAATTTAATTCTCATTTATTTATTTTTATTGTTGCTGTATTTGCCTTTGGAGAATTATTTACAAATTCTTTGTCTAGGCTGATTCCTAGAAAAGTTTTTCTTACATTTTGTTCTAGGATTTTTATGGTTTCATGCCTTACACTTATGTCTTTTATCAATCTTCAATTAATTTTTATAAATGTTATGAGAGAGGGTTCCTGTTTCATTCTTCTGCATGTGGCTATCCAATTTTCCCAGCACCATTTATTGAATAAGGCTTCCTTTCCCGAGTGTATGTTGTTGTTGTCTGCTTTGTCAAAGATCAGTTGGCAGTTGCTCTATGGTTTTATTTCTGGGTTCTTTATTCTGTTCCATTGGTCTATGTCTCTGCTTTTATACCAATGCCATGCTGTTTTGGCTACTATAACCTTGTAGTATAGCTTGAAGTCAGATAACATGATACCTCCAGATTTGTTCTTTTTGCTTAAGATTGCTTTGACTATTGGGACTCTTTTTTGGTTTCAGATGAAGCTTAGAATTGTATTTTATAGATCTGTGAAATATGACATTACTATTTTGAAGGAGATCGTGATGCATCTGTAAATCTCTTTGGGCAGTATAAACATTTTAACAATATCGATTCTACTAATTCATGAGGATGGGATGTTTTCCCATTTGTTTGTTATAATCTACAATTTCTTTCATCATTGTTTTGGAGTTCTTCACGTAGAGAACCTTCACCTCTTTGGTTCAGTATATTCCTAGGTATTTTATTTTCTTTGTAGCTAGTGTAAATGGTATTGAGTCCTTGA
>NW_012149952.1:6832393-6866936 GCF_000956105.1 Propithecus coquereli
TTGTTATTACAATTGTTAAGAGGGGATGTTGAGGTACCTAAGAATCATTATGTATTTGTCTGTTTCTCCTTTCAGTTCTACTAGTTTTTGTTTTACACATTTTGCAGCAATTTTTTTTGGATACATAAGCATTTAGGATTACTATATCTTTTTGGTGAATTGATGCTCTCTTTATTCCTAGTATTTTTCTTTGCTATGAAGTCTACTTTGTCTTATATTAAAATAGTCACTCTTGCTTTTCTTTGATTGTTTGTCCATATTTTTCTTACTGTGTTCTTTCTTCCTTCCTGATGTTCCAACGTTCCTTCCTTTATCATTTCTTTTATGCTTAGAGAACTTCCTTTAGCTCTTTTACAGTAGGTCTGCTGGTGATAAATGCTCTTATTTTTCCTCCATCTGAGAAAGTCATGATTTCCCCTTCATTTCTGAAGAATATTTTCACTGGGTATGGGATTATGCCAGTTCCTTCTAGACTCTATGGTTTGTGATGAGAAATCTGCTGTCATTTTTATTGTTTTTCCCCTGTAGGTAAGGTGTTATTTTTCTCTGTCTTCTTTCAAGATTCTTTGTCTTTACTTTTCAGAAGTTTCATTATGATGTGTCTTGGTATGAATTTCTTTGGGTTTATCCTGTTAGGAATTTGCTCACCTGCACTGCTGAAATTTGTAAGTTTATATCTCATGTCAAATTGGGGAAGTTTATAGACATTATTTCTTCAGGTGCTCTTATTAGACCCATCCTCGTACTCCTCTCCTTCCTGTACTCTGATAGCATGAGTATTAGCTCTTTTGTTATAGTGTGACACATCCCTTAGGCTCTATTCATTATGTTTTAGTATATTTTCTCTTTATTGTTCAGCTTGATTAATTGCTATTTTTCCATCTTCCAATTCACTGATTCTTTCCTCTGACCTCTCCATTCTGCTATTTATCCCATTCATGGAGCTTTTTGTTTTAGTTATCACTAATATTTTTAGTTGTAAATTTTCCATTTGGATCATCTTTATGTCTTCTATATCTTTGCGGGACTTTCCATTTCTTTGCTGAGACTTTCCATTTCTCTACTGAAGCCTTCTATTTTTTCATTTGTTTCAAGTGTGTTCATAATTGCTCATTTAACAATTTGTATCATGGCTGCTTTAAAATCTTTGCCAGATAATTCTAACATCTCTGTCATCTCAGTGTTGGCATCTATTTACAGTAATTTTTCATTCAGTTTGAAATCTCCTGGGATCTTGGTATGATGAGTTATTTTCAATTGAGATGTGGACATTTTGGGTATTATTTTATGAGACTATGGATCTTATTTAAACCTTCTGCTTTGTTGGCGTTGTTTAACATCATTCTAGCAGGGGATGGGGGCATTGCCTCATTACTGCCAGATGAATGCAGAAGTCCAGGTTCCCCACTTGACTTCCATTGACATCTGAGGGAAATGGTCTTCTTGTTATTGTTAGGCAGGGGTGGGAGTTCCAGCTCCCTATTAGTCTCCAATGATACCTTGTGGGAGTGGGCTTCTGGATTATGAAGACAATCATGAATCTCTACTAGGTCTCCACTTACATCACCTCAGTGGGTAGGAGTGGCTTCATGACTGTCAATTGTCAGGGAGGAGTAGAAGTCCAGGCTCCCCAAATACTCTTTCCTGATACATTGTGTGTGTGGTGGGGGGAGGTTCATTGCTAGCTAGTGAGGATGAAAGTTTCAGCTTGGTACTTTGCCTTTTCTCACAGTACCCTGGTGGATGTCCCTGGCAGGGGTATTGATATGCCTCATTAGAGCTTTGTGAAGGTGGAAATCTAGGTTGCTCACTTGGTCACAGTTCTTTTATGTGGTGTTTAACTGGAGTAGAGAGCTTAGCTATCATCTACAAATTTTCCATCTCACTAGGCTTCTCTTTCCTGGTCCTTTGGCTAAAGAACATGGGCTTTTTTGGAGCTTTTGTCTATACCCGCTGGGGTTTCTGAGATATCAGTTTTTTCACCTCCAAATATAAGATATAGGAGGCAAAAGGGAAATCCAGGGAACTCACCAACATGGCATTCCTTAGGTTCTGAGGTGCCTAGACACTCTGCCTTCTCGGTAGCTTTCAGTCTTCTTGCGATCTTTAAATATATAATATCCAGTGTTTTAAGTTGTACTTAGTGGGAGAAATAGGAAAAAGCACATCCAACTCTGTCTTCCTGGAAGTAGAAGTTCCCCTATTTGTCTTAAATTTAAAGATGCTCATGCTTAAAGGGACATATATAGTCTAATCTCTTAATATGGTTTCATCTTCTGCTAGTCATTCAGTTTTCTCTTTCCTGTTATGTACTGAACCCTTCCCCACAAAAGAACACTGAAATCAGACAACCAACTCCAAGTCAATTTTTCTCCACTGTGACATTAAAAATGTGTTCTCCTAAAAAGATATACTCCAGCTATTTTAATGGTAGGAATAGAGAAATGTTTGTGGGAAGGAATGAAGAGAAGGTACTAGGTAAAGTCTAATAAATAAATAAATCATAGCCAACAGACTTACAGATCGAGACTAAAAGCACGATTTTTTCTCTAACCACCCATTCATCATACACTATAATCTTCCAGCAGAGTGCCCTAATTCAAGACCATCTGCCACTATTAGATTAATATACTATTATGATTTTGAGTACCAAAGTCATAATATGCAGAGGCTAAAGCTTTTGGTGTTGGTAACATCCTAAAAGTACATGTGCAGAGTACTTTCAAAATGTTTAAAAAAGTACAATTCAATGAAAGAGGTTTAATGCATTTATAAGACGTTGAAAATTCAGGAACTATTAGATTTTAAACCTAATTCTCTTAGTCATTTGGGGCAACCTCATGCAAATTAATACTTCTCAGAATCATTATTTCTCAGGCACAATAGGAAGATAATGATTGCTTGACAGAAGGAAAATTGAGGAGGAATAGGAGGAAGAAATGCTAGCAATGATAACTGCCATTTACCCAGCCTTATTTTGTATCACAAGCACTGGACTAAACACTTTATTATTTATGTATTTATTTTAGGGTCTTACATGTATCAAATTGGATTAACCATGACACTTGGTTCATGACACACTCTCAGCACTGGTCTCCTAGTTATTTAGCCAGTTATTTTTAATAATGTAATAAGCACCCGCAAACTCACAACCCAAAATAAAAGCTAAGATGTTGACAATAATCTATAGCTAACTTTAAGGGTCCCTCTACTCCTCCCCCAACCCACATGCTGCTTCTCCTCCCAGCTAAGGTAACCATTATCCTAAATCCTATGTTCATTATCCCTTTGCTTTTCTTTTTAAATAGTTTAATTAGACCTATAGGTAATCTCAAAATTACATATTTCTATTGTATTTTTAACTTTATAAAAATATAACATGCTCTATGTAATCTTTTAGGGTTTTCTTTTGCATCTAATATTACATTGCTAAGATTAATCCATACTTTTGTGTGTGACTGTAGTTCATTTGTTCTGAATGCTATATAATATGCTTACTGCATGAATATACCACATTTTATTAATCCATTATTAATGTTGATGGGAATTTAGTTTGTTTCTAGGATTTTGTATTTTGAACTGTGCTGCTATAAACATGCTTGTACGTGTCTCCTGTTATACATGAGTAAAATGTTCTCTCGGGTATTCAGGAGTAGAATTTTGGGGTCATAGGGTATATGAATGTTCAACTTTCATATGATAACACCAAAATGTATTCCAAAGTGCTTGCAGCAATTTATATAAATATTCCTACCAATAACATATTAGAAATCATGTGGCTCCTCATTTCTGGGCTATTACATTCTGAAGAATTTTACATATCTAACACTTGGCTTTTTCAGCCCTGGTATCTCATCTGAACCACAGGACTCAGAAGATATTTGAGTGATTATCTCCTCAATTCTCCAAGGATAGTATATATCTAATATCATTCAAGATGCATAGGAGAGAAGTTAATTCTTTATATACAATGGATGCCTTAGGGCATTAGCAATTTGTTCTTTCCAGGAACCCCAATTGAGAAAGGCTGCCTGGTATTGTCATTTTTTATTTTTTGTCAATCAGTTGGGTATAAAATGATATTGTGATTTGATTTTCATTTTCTTGATTCATACTAATGTTAAATCTTTCTTCACAAGTTAATTGGCCATATGTGTCTACAATTCTCTGAAATGTCTGTTCATGTCTTTTGTCCATTTTTCTATGGGATAGCTTATCCTTTCTTAATAATTCCTACAACTTCTTTATGTATCTTTGATATTATTTCTTTGTTAATTGTGTTTTGTGAATATTTTCTTTCAGTTTATAACTTGTCTTTTCCCATTCTTTAAGGTGTATTTTGGTGAACAAAGTTTTAAATTTTAATATAGTTAAATCTATCAATTTTTTATTTTATAGTCAATTCTCTTTGTGCCTTAAGACATCTTTCACTATGCCAAGGTTAGGAAGATATTCCCTAACATTTTCTACTAAAAGTTTAGAAATTTTGTTTTTGAAACTTATACTCTTAATTGAACTTGTATATACTATAAGAAAGGATTTATTTTCATCTTTTTCCATAGGGAAAACCTTTTTTCTACTTCTGGGCTGTTTGTTACATTCTGATGAATTTTACATTCATTATTTCATGTAGTCTTCAAAATAAGCAATCTAACATTGATTATTTCATGTAATACACAAAATCATCTTATGAGGTAGGTGCTATATTCTTCATTTTGCAGATTTAGGAAACTAAGACTTAGAGACTCTAGTTACTTGTTCAAGATCACAGACTAGTTTATGGCAGTTCCAAGCCCAGGATTCCAGAGACCAAACTTTAAAGCCATAATCAATACTGGCTCTTATCCTACTACCTCATATGGATGTTGTGAAAGTTAGCATATTTCACAGGCAGTAAACTATGTGTTTAGCTCTGTACTAGCTACTGGGAGGTAGGGTCAGGGGTAGTGTTGTATAAGAAAGTCAATCAGGCTTTCCCCAGCCACCCTATCTAACTTATAGCCCTTGTTCATTTTGTGTACCCTTAACCTCCTATATATTTTTTTTAGGCAACTAAGTACCCGAACTTATATATCTATTTAATACCTGTCTCACTCTCTGGAATGTATACTTCATGATGGCAGGGACAGACATTGTTTTATTTATTGCTGTATATCTATCACCTAAAACAGTACCTGGCACAAAGTAGGCAGGTGATACGTATTTGTGGAATGAATGAATGTATGAATGAATGGATGGATGGATGAATAAACAAATGAGGCTTCTGTCATTGCAGAATGGGCAATATAGCAGAGAATATGTTGAGTTCAAGAAAAGAAATCCTATGAAAATAAGAAAAATTTACTCATTCACTGAATATATTTACTGAGTACCTACTATACATGTAACACTGTGACTGGTACTGTGATTGGAAGACATAAAGATGAATAAGACATGGCCCTTGCTTTCATGAACTTATAAGCTGGGAGAATCTACACGTGTATATAAATTCCTATAATAAAAGACAAGCAATAATAAGTGCTATAAAAGGAAAAAAAAAGCATTATATTAATTTGAACATGGGAGAATTTAATTCAGACTGGAAGATAATGGTAGAGGTGGCCATGTTGGAGGGCTGGGTCTTGGCAATGTTTTTCTTCAAATAAGATAAAAATTGTGGAAGTGCAATGCATATTACTGCAATGTTACTATTAATACTTGCAGATATCTTGGCAAAAAGTATCCATGCTATTGTAAATCATTTTCATTCAGGGAAGCAAATTAGATTTTGCCTGGTTAAGAGAAGGAGGATATTCTGGGTAGAGGGACTGGACTGAAAGCACAGGGCACATTCTAGCAAGGAGTCCACTGTTACTGTAACAGGGCTCAAGGGAGGTTGCCTGGTAAAAGACAACAGTGGTGGGATTTGAAGTCAAGGGCCTTCACATGTGGCCCTCCAAATCCCCAGCTATGGCCCCTCCACCAAATCCAAACTTCACAGAACAAATCCCTTTATTAAAAGGATTTGTTCTATAAAATTTGGATTCAGTCAAAAGGCTGCACTCAAGGATCCAGAAGGCCACGTGTGGCCCTAAGGCCGAAGGTTTCCCACCCCTGGTTCAGGCTGTTTGAAACTTTTGTGGGACTAAGTGACAATGGAGGCAGGCACACTATTACAGGCAGTTATTTTTTTTTCCCTTCTTTCTCCCCTGCTGTCTTACTTCTTGTCTCTTTTCTTTTTCACATAGTAGAGTACAACAAAAAAGAAAAGGGGAGTCCTGAGACATGGGCTCCAGTCATCGTTAAGCCACTGAATTGTTGTAGGATGTTTGGAAACTTAGTTCAATTAAAAGCTGAGGGGAGGCAGTTTTCTAAAACTAAACATATGCCCTTCCCCTGAAAATATTTTTTATAAGCTGCACCAGTAGGAATAACTGCTTCTAGTCACCACCAACCCCTCATAAGGATGACTGCTGTAGTGCCAAACAGATACAAATGTGTACCTCTCAGGCATGTTGGTTAAAACACTGAACTAGATGATTGCTCTTTCCCATCACCCCAGCCCGCTCCCCACCACCTTGTTGTATTCTCTGATTGTTTTCTTATTCTCAACTAAGTTTTCAATCTAATAGTAGACCTCTCTGTGGGGATTTCTTGGCCCTTCTGGAGATGCTCAGAGCTACAGATTCTTGTCCTGGAAGAAAACTAACCACGAATGGCCAAAGAAATCTGAAAGACTTGAGCACCTGCTCCACAGGGAAGGGGAGAGAATTACTGGGCTGCTGCTAAATTGTAAAAATAACTCAGGGGCTCTCTTGGAAGCAAAGATCCTTTCAAAGAATAATTGTGAGAAATGGTATGAGTATGTGTGTTGTGGGGAGGGCAGGGTGCAAAGAGACAGAATTCAAAATTATAGGACCATCCTTGAAGATCTGATTCTCCAGAAGTTTCTTCACTGGGTCTAAACCTCAAACATAGCTTGGATGGGGCTGAGAGGGTATGGATAGAGGGGAAGATGATCAGTTCAATATTCATAGTCATTTTTTAAGCTGACCTACTCTCAAGAAAGTTTTAAATTGCACACAAATGAAAATGTACCCTCAGCATGACACTCTACGGAGCCTAATTATTGGAGCAAATGTTTACTGAATTAATTTTGGAAGTACAATACCAACACTGCCTGTTTCATAATCTAGGGGAAGTACTTTCTTCTCAGGCCACATTCAGTCTACAACAGGAAGTCAATTATCACACCAGAACATTCCTCAGTGAAAAATATGTCATTTCTTAGGACACTTAAAGCTTAAGCAGGCTTAGGACCTCATCTTACCTTTTTTTTTTTTCTTATTTTTGCCATCTAAATACCCATCAATCCAAACAAAGATTATTTCCACTTATATAACCGAAAGGTGTCAGTAACACTTGGACAAAGGAAATTTGGAAAAGGACAAGGCATCTTTTTTGCTTACTTGAATGCCCACATCAGCTTTTCCTGAAAACAAGAGTATAATAATGGGGCTCTTGAGAGAAAAATTCAGGAAAGAGGCACTGGTAGTGATTAAGTGAGGGTGAATTCAGCTTTATTATTTTCATGTAAACTCAGTAATTCTAACTAAAACCCAACAAATGTGGTCCCTTTAGGATTCCTAGGGAAGTGTTTTTCATCAATGGAAGGGAATAATTTCTATTCACCAGATATAGGCACCTTATAGACTGAAGCTAGGTCTTATTCAGGTCTCAGTTTCTGCTAGAAATTAGCATATTTATCTACCCTTCTATCCAACATCACCTGACACACACTAGACATCCAATAAATGTTTGCTGAATAATATTAGCATATTACTTGTTTGCAATTGTCTCCTGCTGAGAATACTTCCAAACTGGTTGCATAAATAGGCTCAATATTATCCTGACAGTTTTTAAACATTTGATTAGCAAACTCTTTATTTCTTAGATGGTCTAATTTTTATAGCCCTAAATAATATGAATGGGAATTTAAGAGATTTTCCATGTGTCAAAAGAAGATGTTCCATTTCCCTTTATAGATAGCAGACAGAACTTTTCCAGACCTCATTCTATGTAACCAAACACTTTCATGTGGCAACCAAACATTCCGAAGTGCCTAAGTTGTCTGAGTGTCATAGCAGAAGACAGCTGGGGACACAATGTTAGAATGACCGGAGTTTACACCATATTCACATTCCCTTTAGCACATACCAGATTCCACAGCAATAAGACAGGTGTGTCCTGCTACCCTATTTTTCTCTCAAAGAGCACCTGGATCCAGTCTGGAAAACAGACCAAGCTGGCAACGATTATAGGTGGAATGACTAAAATTTCTGACTCTACAATTAGGAAAACATAATGTGATGTATGTACTTGTACTTTTGGAACAATGGAATTGAATGTGATACTGGGGCTGCTCTGAAAAGTCCAGAAGGTGTGATTCTTCCATACTTACAGGAATGACAAAGAAATCTACAAGAGGGAAATAACTTTATAAAACAGACTTGATGCGAAAGACTACATCATAAGCAATGTTAAAATACATGAAGAAACATTTGTAACACATTTAACAGAAAAAGCATTAATTTCTATGACTTTTATGTCATAGAACCTTCACAAGTCCATAATAAAAAAAACCACAAATAATCAAAGAAAAATGGGTAAAGGATATTACAAATGATTGATAAAAGAAACACAGAGAGTTAGTAAATATTTGAGAAATATGCTCAATTCCACTATTCATCAGAGAAATGCAAATAAAACAATGAGGAGCTGTCATTTCTGACCTATCAAATTGGCAAAAATTCATAGGATTGATGATATCGTGTGCTGGCAACAAGATAGGGAATGACTCTCTCAAATACCACGGTTGGGAGTGTGACTTGGGAAAGCCTTTGCAGAGGTCATCATGGTATTATTATTAGTCATCAAAATGTACAAAGCCCTTAACCCTTCAACCCTGCAATCTTACTTCTTGGACTCTGTTCTAGAGTAACATTTGCTCACATGTACAAAGAAGAATGCTCATGGCTGTTCTTTGCAGCACTGTTTGTGGTGGCAGCAAATAGACAAGAATAATCTAAATATCCATCAACAGGAGGATCCCTATAGTAAATTTCCCAATCCCTGACATGGCCCATGAGGCAGTTATTTAAAAGAGGGAGAGAAAGTCAGGGTAGAAATTATCTTTGTGGGAGAGTGACTGGAAAAGGACAAAGGAGTCTTCTGGGGTACCAGAAATACCTGTGCTTTGTTTCAGGTGCTTGTTACATGAGTGTGCTATTTGTTAAAAGTTCACCGTTGTACACATATGGTTTGTGTACTTTTATGTACTTCAGTAAAGATATTTTTAGATAAAAAACCAGATGAACAAAAACAGATTTGGGAAACTTCATGCTTTAGTGGAAAGAGGACTGCAGTAGGAACAAGGAGTTGTGAGTTCCAGCTCCTTTCTGTCCAAAACAGCTTGGGACTTTGGACAAGTCATTTAGGCTGAATCACAGTTGAGTTGACTTACCTATAAAAGTGGGCATAATTATATTCTGCTTAAAGATAGAGAACTAGGCCAGATGATTTTAGTATCTTTTTCATTTCATAGGCTTTATGACTGTTCAAGCCCTACCAGTTCAGGATGATATACCTCCATTAAATTCCTTGGATCTACCCCCTCTTCTCCATCCCTATTCCCATAACACTGATTCAGGCCCATATTTCATTTCTGTGGGCTATTTCAAAAGACTTTAACCTTGTCTCCACATCTCTAGTTTTGCCCCTTTATAATCCATGCTACAGATACTTCAGTTAGAGTATCTCCTGAAATTACAGCTCAGATCACAGCATTGCCTTCTTCAGAAACTATAGAAAGCAGCGGGGCACGGTGCAAAGTGCACAGGACCCACTGTCATCTAGAAACACAGGTTTGAATAGCTTACTGGCTGTCCACTCTTGTGCAAGCCAGTGAACCTCTGAATCTCATGTGTAAAATGAGAGTACAAATAGGACTTTCTTCACAGAGTTATAGTAAACAGACTTTCACCTATTGGGGTGTCGAGTCCTAAGTCACACACAACTTCATCAGCTAGGGGCCCGGAGGGAAGGCAGATAATCAAGTTCCTTAGCTACCACTACTTGATTCAACCCCAATCAAGGCGTAAAACACTTCTGGGCAGTCTGAGCTGCAACACAAAGCTTTCCAATCAACCACCTGGCTGTTTGACAGGACAAAAAGTAGAAGTCATCTCTGTCTTTGTAGGCTGTGCCAAAGAGAGAGTGGCACCCCACAGCAAAGGACAATAGTCTTAATTGATGGCAAGCCCTAGCCTGTAAGATCTATAGTCGTCTCTACACACACCTAATGTGGTAAGAACTGCTTAACAGAGACTTGGCACAAAATCAAGAGAAGCTGAAATCTTGTGGTAACCTTGCTGAGATAATTCAGGATGCATTAGTCAATGTTTCTCAGGCTGTTCATCCTAGATCAGGGTAATTATGATGGGGAATGAAAAAAGCCAGATTAGAAAACAAATTCATCACTTAGCATTCATCTCAGAGGGAAAGTCTTGTCCCTGTGGTTTGTCACATAAGCCTCTTAAACTCTCTCTTGCCAGATCCAAAGGCCACACATGCTAGGTATGCCCCTTACATTACAAGACTTACAGAATCTCTAGGAACTAAGGGGAAGGAAGGCACACTTTCAACTTGATCTGTTCTCTTTCCAGTGAAATAAACTAAGCATATTCTGAAATTTTACTTCCTTCCCCCAAAGCTTCCTTGATTGATGAGAGGAAAGCAGATGGCTTCTTTAACCTCACACCGATCTGACACACAATTTCACGAAATGCTTCCACTCTTCATCCCAGTTGTGCACTTGCACTCAATTCTCTACCTGGCGTAGTGCCCAGCACATAATAGCCCCTCGGTAAATATTTGCTCTTATTTAATAGGAATTCACTATGAGTAGTCACTTTTTCATAGCACTCAGCATAATTGCAAATAATTCATTATTTATATAATTATTTGCTTAATGACTGGCTTCCTCACTATACTGTGAGCATCACAAGGCCAGGGTTGGTGTCTGTCTTATTCACAGCTTATTAGGGTAACTTAATGCCTACCACAATGCCTCACACTTATTAAGACTAAATAAATGTTTATCAAACAAAAGAACACCGTGTATTCATTTTCTCACTGAATCCTAAAGCAACCCCGTACACTTGGTATTATTATCTTAATTTTGTAGGTGAGGAAACTAGGCTCAGAGATCTGTAATAACTTGCCTCAGGTCAGAGCCAGGAATCTGAAGCCATGCTCTTAACAACGGTTACTTGTAGCCTGGGAAAGTTTCCTAAGTTTTCCAAGCCTCAGGTTTTTTTTAAACTGTAAACAAAGGAGGAAATGGTATCTATCTTATAGATTTATTGTGAAATTTGCTTGAGTTTATATATGTAAAGCACTTGGTCATAGTGGTTGACTTATAATCAATATTTAATAAAAGCTGCTGCCACGATTATTGTTGCTATTGAATCAAATATGCAGAAGAAAGTGACCGTGGGTAGGGAATACCACCTGATGAAACCCGCTCCCTCCCACAAAATTAGTACACTTCATTTCTTCAGTTAAGCATATCTATAATGGCTTTGTGTGCCATTCTCATCAACTCTCACCACATTCCATAAAACAGCTTGCACATGAAAGTTGTTTTTGCTTAAAATTCAAATGCAGAATAAGCAAAATATTTTAAAATTAATTCTATTACACAAGCAATTGCTCAATGTGAAATACTACAACCTACATGGCTTAAATTGAATAGCTTACATTATAGAGGATATTGAAGATTGGAAAAAAAAATTAAGACTGTTCTCTAGCCCACGAGAGGGAATTTCATCATCCTGGATTTTTATTTTTATAGATAATAAATGGGTATCAGGAAATAGAACAGAACAAGAGGAAATTGCAAATTAGGTGGTCTCTTCTTTCTGTGTTGAGATACCTAGAGAGGTCAACATTTACACAACCACTTTATTTACTATCTTTCGGTCTACTCCTTCATTGCCACTTCTGTCACTTCAGTTCTTAACAGAGGACTCTACACACATTCTGTCATAGAATACTACAAACATCTAACATTCGGAAACACAGTGGCCTAGGTACACCCAGTTCCTCTGATACTGTATAATTAGCTGCACTGCTTCTCAAGCCTGGCTGCATATTGGAATCCTCTCGAGTGCTCTTAAATAACGCTGACACCTGCCCCCATCTCCATTCTAATTTAATGGATTCTGGACACCAATTTTGAAGCTACACTCCCTAGGTTTAAATCTCACCTCCTCTACTTATTATTTGGACAAATTAGCCTCTGTGCTTAAGTTTCCTTATCTGCAAAGTGAGGATAATAATTATATTTACCTCACAGGGTTGCTGTGAAAATCAAATAAGTTAACACATTTGAAATACTTACAACTCTCTGGCACACGGTAGGTGTTCCATTGGTATTAGCTATTAGTAGTAAAACAGTATTTTAATTGTTATACTTTGGTGTCATGGAAGAGAAGGGAAGACTTGTAGAGTTTGCAACCACATGCAAATGACAATGCTGAAATAACAGCAGAAATACTCTGTGTTTAAAATTCATGAAAATGCTGGCTGGGCACAGCGCCTTGAGCCTATAATCCTAGCACTCTGGGAGGCAGAGGCAGGAGGATTGCTTGAGGTCAGGAATTTGAGACCAGCCTTAGCAAGAGTGAGACCTTGTCTCTACTAAAGATAGAAAAAAAAATTAGCCAGGTGTGGTGGTGCATGCCTATAGTCCCAGCTACTCCGGAGGCTGAGACAGGAGGATTGCTTGAGCCCAGGAATTAGAGGTTGCCGTGAGCTAGGCTGACGCCACGGCACTCAAGGCCGGTTGACAAAGCGAGACTCTGTCTCAAAAAAAATAAATAAGTAAAAATAAAATTGATGAAAATGATATCTCTTCAGTGTAACGTATTATTTTGAGGCTATATTAGATGATATGAAGTTGGTTCATTTGCAATTTGTCTTGATTTTATATATGGAAAAGTAAAAATCTAAGTGTAACATATGTGTACTAGAACAACTCTACTTATTTATACCATACTATGGACCATTATTGCCAGTTTCCCCTGCTATAAAAAAATAAATCCCAGGGATAGGACTTTGAAAAATCAAAAGTCATGTTAATCTTAAAATAAACAGTGATGTTGGAAGTTGTGGGGATTCTTGTCTCACTTGTCACCATTCCATAGGGAGGAGGAAATTTCCATTGTGTTTGTGAATGGGGACAGAGTACTACGGAAATTTCTCTGGGCTTTCAGCATGGCCTTGCCTGATTGGTAAGATTAAAATAAAGATAAGTGCTCATTCATGGCCTACCCTGTGCATTCTGGCTCTCAGGTCTGAATATCTTCCAACTGAGATGACCCTCTTTCTCTGATAAAGTGAGCAGAGCTTAGGGCACAGGCACTCACGGTCTTCTAGAGGCAGGCCTACAGGTCCACTTTGCTCTTAATTTCTAGCTTCCACTGAGGTGTGACACAGGCCATCGTTCTCAGTAGCACTGGGAAGGTAAGTGGTCTGCCTTGAAGACTCAGTCTTCTCCACAGTTGGGTATCAAGGTATGCATTTGGAGCTGGAGGTGGTAGGAAGTCTCATGAGGCCTTAGGTAAAAGCCATGTTTTTTAATCCAGTTTTACCTATAATAAGGCTCATATCATATTTTGTTCCTCACATGGCTTTTTGTGCTTTTTCTCAGTTTGGTTCAAAAGTGGAAGGAGAAAAGCAGTGTGGTTACATCATGCTCTCAAGCCCTCACAAGCAGAGCAGTAACTATAAAAGTATTACCTGACAGATTTCAAAATGCTTTTCCCATTAAACAGATGTGGAAACTGAGGCTTAGAAATGGCTTCTGTGATTTTCCCAAGGTCAAAAGACTAATGATAAGTGGCAAATCCAGTACTAAGCCTACAGTCTTCAGTATACTTTTCACTACATGTCTGAGTGTGTTCATTTCTCTTATTAAGGTCAGGGAGGCCTGTACAGACCCCAAGGATAAGGATGACAGTTGCTTTGAGCACTTTACGAAGCTAACAAGAGATAAAAACAACCTCCCAAAATCTGAGAATCCTCTTACTTTGAAATTTAGTTTTTCTCACCTAAAATTGATTTTTTTCAGATAAGCCTTTGCCCAAAAATCAAAAAATTAGAAGATATACTCTAGACAAAATTATGCAACAAAGTTTAAATCACAGACAAAACATAATTATAAAATGGTTTCCTATCTAGATGGAGTGGCCTTAAGAGTGGGCTTGGATGAGATACAAACTGTCCCCTGCCAAGTAAGCAGGTGTCACAAAGAGTTTCTTCTGTTATTTGCTGAGCTGTCTGAGTCCATCTCTACAGAAGTGATTCCCTCATACATGTTTCCCAGTCTCAAACTCCTTTTCTATCTTGAGAACAAAGGGCCTTTCCCTGTGTGCAACCAGAACGGATATGGAGCCTCATATACCTCTGGGGTAGCTTGCTACAAATCCCATAATACTATTAGCATGGGGAAAGCTAGCACTTTTAGGTTATAGATAAACTTGCTACAGTAAAAATGAATCAATTATGTGCCACAGTCCTAGCCAATTTGAAATGATTATATGGGTCAGGTAATAACTAGTTCTCATTTTGCCATGAATTAACCATGTGACTTTAGACAAGTCCCTTCTCAGGGTCTCAGTTTCTTAATTGCTAAAAATTATAAGAGTTAGATGAGGTTGTCTCCAACTCTCAAATACTAGGACTAAACATCTACTCACTAGCCTCTATATTACCAACATATGAGGCTGACTTATACTATATGGCTATCAAGAGAAGAACTCTTAAAGACTTAAGTACAATGAAGTTACAAAATCATTCCAAAGCTATTCCAATAATTGGAGCAACTTAAGAGAGATGTATTTGCATTTTTCTATCCTGCCTCTTTTGTGGAACCCTGTCTCCCCTCCCCCGGATAGTCCTTTAAGATGGAAAATTTCACACTGACTTTCTATCAGACCTGAGAAAGAAGGAAGTCAGCTTACTTTTTTGATCCTCTAGTTATCGAGATAATGATTTTATTTCTTGAAACTGTAATCAGATAAAAATGTCTAAAGGACTAAAGAAACGGAGTAGGGCTGTTAGTCTACTCTTTTTCTTATTTTAATTCCATCTGAAGGAACAATAGGCTCTTCTTGCCTTTGGCAATATAATAATTCGGCTGACATGCTAGAAATACCACACACCAAGATATAAAATGGTGGAATTTTCTCTCTTTAAAAACAATCAATGCTTTCATTTGTGGATTTCAAAGTACATGTGAAATAAAAGGCTCAGCCCTGTGAGTCTGAGGTAAATCAAAGGGCTTTAAGTGTCATAGAAAAGTATCCTGGTTCACAGCCCTTCTAGGTAAGAAAGGAAACAAAAGTACTCCCAGGCAGATGAGTGTTCATCTCATTTTTATATTTCTCTTCCAAATGAGCTTAAACAACTTCTCTGATAACACAGTCTGATATAGTTCTTTCTTTTTTTTCTTTTTCTTTTATTTCAGCATATTATGGGGGTACAGATGTTTAGGTTACGTATGTTGCCCTTGGTCCCCCCCCAAGTCTGAGTTTCAAATATGTCCATCCTTCGGGTGGTGCGCATTGCACTCCTTGTGTGATATAGTTCTTTCTTATGTCTAACTGAATGTCTTCTTGCTGCTCTGCAGGCCCACTTCCTATAATCTAGCCTTGGTAGTGCTAGCACTGTCTTTATATAGTCAAGTCTCATTTTGACTTTGAGAAATTCTAAAGGAAACCTTGAGAACTGAGTTAGGAGGTCTATCATCAAGTCTAGATACCTTCTGGGGATCCTTATCTTAATATAACATTCTTGGTGATGCTAGTCCACCTTAGGCAAAGTCATTTCTCCTCCCTGGTTATTAGCACCTCATCTGTAAAATGCAGTGAGAATGAAAGTACATTAAGAGAAAAAGAATCACCATGCCAATACAAACTATTATTGATTTGAAGGGTCTTCCTAGAGATCTTGAATGCTTATGATTTAATTATTATTGCAAATGGAAAATGGTTGAAGATCTCTCTTTTCATACTGAGCTATTCATTATTCACATGAACTTTGGCAATACTACTCAGTACTGGGTATCGTGTATTTAAGTGCAAATCTATCTTTTAACACAGGCCTATCGAGAAAAGACAATGTAAATAGGACTACATTCACATCTGTATGCTCACTTTGGTACCATAATTATTCCTAGTTAGTTGCCTACTCTTCCAGAAACAAAGCTGACACTTGAGTATCAATGTACCATGATGTTGTTTAAAACAATGTATTTGATTTTAGTCATCATTTGTTTGGCCTGTTGACTCATGGATTCTTCCACTTTAGTGGAAGTATTTGATGAAAGGGTTGGTATCTCTGCTTCTACAAATCCACGTGACTCTCAAAGCAGGATGCAGTTGGTATCTTTGGGAAAGGAACTTAACATTGTGATTTTACATGGGTTTAACAATCTTCTACTATTTTTCCATAGAGTACTATCTGAATAAGTGGATTCACTGCTATTTTAGACAATTTGTACAGCTGCAGCATCGCCGAGGAAACATTTCCTTGAGGAAAGGGTAAAATTTGAGAGCAAACACACTCTGAAGAATTCTGAGCTCACCTTAGGATAAAAGTTATATAGCAGCCAGATCCACAAAGAAAGAGTTTATGGTCAGATATGGCAGTAATATCTAATCCAGATTACTGATCTACTTCATAGACAGTTGAGGCAGGATACCCAAACTCCACCTATCAGTTTCCCTTGGGCACTTATGAAATTTCATCTGGTAATGAGGCAAGGATTCCATTAGGGCCAGATATTCTTTTCACATGCACCCAGATTTGATTTGTGGCTGCTCGAGTTTGACCTTTAGAGACAAGTGAGCCTGTGATCAACATCAGATACCAAGTGCCCAGTTCTGTGCAAAGCTCCACTCTGAGAGTGACAAGAAAATAATAAAAATAAAAAATATAAAGGCAGAGAGAAAGCAAATACATGATCAATCAATAATTATTTCTTGAGCATCTATTGTGTGTAAGACACCAAATCTGCTAAAAGACACATAAATCAGGGACCCTTCCAGTAAGGGGCTGATGACTGAGTTGAAAGGCTAAGACATATACATATAAAGAGATAAGCAATCATTTAAGGTGGTCTGTAATCAGTGTCAAGTATTATATGAACATAATGACCAAGGGATTTCAGAGGTGCAAGAGAACACTTCTAACTAGAATGATTCAAAAGGCTTCTTGGAGAAGGCAAGACTTGTATTAGGCACTGTAGTTGGACAAGATTTTAACAGGTGAAAGAAGAACATATGAGGCAAGGGAAATGAATGGCATAAGCTAGGTACTGAGGTAGGTAAGCACAATGCCTCCGAAGAAAAGTAGTGGATCAGCTTGGCTGAAATATAAGACTTGTTTTGGGGAGTAGCAGAAAAGAAAAGAAAGCTGAAAAGAGAAACCATGAGATCTCAGAGCTTGAAGAGATCCTAGAGAATATCAAATCCAAGCTCTGCTCACCTTATTCTAACCTATTTTTCACACAAACACAGCTTTCCCTAGTCTGCCACCAATGTTTAATGTACATTTTAGTAATGGGTCTAGATTCCTACTATCTACAGACATAGTAAGTATTGCACAGCAGTTAGAAATAGCTTTGGAGTTGGAGGCCTGGCCAAATTGCTTGCTAGATGTTCAACCTTGGGTAAGTTTAACCTTTATTTCTTCACCTATAAATGTGGATAATAGCATACTCACAGTCGAGGGAGACAAAAAGAAGAAGGCTTGGAGGATACAGAAAAGGAAGAAGAATCTGCAAAGTGTATTGTCAAGGAAAGTAAAAGTAGACAGAATTCAAGGAAGGGGGGCAGTTGTTAATATTAATAGCATCGAATGAAACAAAGAGGTCAAGGTGGTTGAGACCTGCCAAAAGGCCACTGATTTTGACAATCTGAAGGGCACTAGTTTCCTTTAAGAAGTCATTTTGGTACAAAAGAAGAGAGGCAGTTTGTAGAAAAGGTATGAAGTAGGAGAGATGGGAAAGGAAGGAAAAAAGAACGGGCAGTGAGGAACTGGAGCTGCAGGTAACGATCCCTCCCTCATTTGCAGTGAAGGAGAGGACGAGAGATGGCTTTGACTCAATTGTGTTACAGAGTCAAGTGATGCAATGGCTGAACGTGTATCTCAGCTTGGAACTGATAGGCTGGTAGCTCCTACCTAGCTTCCCTCCTTGTCATGATGCAGGGAACGGTGACAAAGGAAAAGGGAAGTTCCTACACAAAAAGCATTTTCCCTCTTCCTTTTGTCTAGCACTGCAGAGGAAGAAAATAATATTATAAAGCAATCTGTCCATTTACAATATCACAAGATTGCTGCTGAACAATTATGAGAGACTCCCTGTATGGAAAAATCTCATTAATTTGGACTACACTAATTTGGAATTTGTGGCACTTTAACCTGGGCTGGCGTAACCCTACCTACAAAAAAAGGGTTCACTAAGCAAATAGTGTGAACAAGATTTCAAGAGAGCTAATTTAGCCTGCCAGGGGCTTATTTCACCTATTTTAAAGAACATACTGTTTTTAAAGAACTTCAGCATATTCATTATTTGAATGCAAATTGTTCTGCTAATTATAGATTAGCATAACCTACTGTTAAAATCCTATATCTGCAACAGTTACTTTGCTCTCCCTGAATATGCTCATTAGAAATAAAATGGCAATTCTTTAAAATTAGTTCACACTTCAGATTAACGCATACCCCCTTTCCCTACCTGCATGAGTTAACTACAGTTCCATAGGTATCAGCCTAAACTAGCACATGACGTAACATGAAAATAATGGAAAAACTAGTAAGTGATCAAAAAAGGCCTCAGAGCAGCCAAAAAAGATATTTTAAAGTTGATGCCCTAAATCCCATGCACTCTATCCATGGCAGGTTCCATTTATAGCTGATTTAACTCTTACTTATCACACTAATGTGACCCATCAACTTGGAGAGCTGGCTGGGTTTTTTTGAAGTTCGCAACTGATTAGAAGGAGAAAAGGGGCTGCTACAGGAAGGGTCACTGAAAGGAATAAGAAATGACAGCAGACTGCAGAAAAGAGACAGGACATGTGTAAATGTGGCTGTAATAACTAAAAAACCTCTACAGTGTAGCATAATTTAGTGTAGAGGTAAAAGGCTTATATTCCTTAGTAAACCCTGAAAATTATAATAGATTATTAGAGTGCAGTATTACATGTAATGACTAGAATTATGCCCCTAAATGATCAAGCAAAGTTCAAATTATGTTGAACATATTCCTTAAAAAGGCAGACAATTTTACACACACACACACACACACACACACACACACACACAGAATTTGTACCCATAATGGTTAATCTAAAAATGTGAAATACGTTGATGCTTAAAAAGATGACATTCATAATATTATTATATAATAATGTTGATAAAATAATAGCAACATTTATTTGGTGATTAGTACAGATACACTTTACCTACATCATTTCAGTGAATTCTCATAATACTCTTAAGAGGTAGGTTTTAGTATCACTTCTACTTTACATTGAAGAAAGTGAAACTCAGGTTAAACAACTAATTCCAGGCCACAGAGAGAAATAGAGGCAGGATTAGAGCTCAGGCCAGTTCCTTGTCTATGCACTATGCCTTTCTATGCTCCAGAAAATACAGCTAAGAATCACTGGTTACTTAAGGGCTACATATAGCTAATGTTTTACTGTATTTCCATTTTCCAAACTCACATTTAACAAATATCTTGATTTATAACCAGAAAGACGTATGATCTAAGCGTCAGACATATTTTATGCTTGTAAACACGCTCCATTCAGATACTGAAAGTAATAGTAAAAAATAAAACAAAACCAAAAATAACTATCAACATGTCTATTAGGCCCATCCCTAAATCCCAGATAAGTCTTCATATACTAGGAATTCTATTTCCAAATGAATAATCAAGCAACAAAGAGCTGGAGGGGGGATTGCAAGGGAAGATAAAAATTCAGTTGGGCTGTTATAGAGGACTTAGGAGAATGTGTTTGCCAGCTGTTCTAAGAAAATTATAAAGGCATAAAACACATGTAGGCATAGCGTGTAATGGGGAAATGGGTGGAGGTGGGGAGATACAAATATATGAAGTTATCTGCATTAGAAATACAAGTGAGGATGGCCTACCACACATACATACGAAGACAAGTGTATAAGTGAAATCATTCACTTGTGCAATTCCTTCTACCTAAATTGATGTTCTTTACTCGTCTCCTCTTGTCTCAAGCCTACCCATTCTTCAAGGATGAGCCAAAAATGTCACTTCTGCCATAAAGTGTCTCGTGATCCCTAGGGCAGAATTAGTCTTCTTCATTTGTGCTCCCGTAGGTTTTTCTTCCTTTTACACATTTACCACAGCACTGATGATACTCTATCGTGTTATTGGAGTTATTCATGTCTGTTTTTCTCCTTGCTCGATTCCATCATGAGTTCCTTGAGGGCAGGGGACTCTCTCATTTCTGTAGTTCCTACTAGTCCTAGCACAGTATGTGACTCACCACATACTAGGCTCTGGGAAGATGTTGACTCAATAGCACTGACTTAATACAGTGCATTATCACCTAGCTTACCTGAAGGAGTATTTGTTCTCTTTCTTTTCTTGCTCGATTCCCCTCCATTCTCAATGAGGCCTTCTGTGACCAGAGGGCCACTGGTACTACCAAACTGCAGTGGCTCGTTGTTGTTGGCAGGGTCAAAGGGCAGCTGGTTCAATCCTAAAGAAGAAAAAGAAAGCCAAAGTCCAGACTCCATTAAGGACTGGGATGATCTCCAGATTTTATTATATGAGTCACTAGTGGAAAGCCTTTTAAATCTTAAGGGCCTAGGGAGGAGTAGCAGGTGAATTCCTTAAAGACAGTTGCCTTCTGTAATTTTTACAGATCTTGTTGACAAGTACAGAATTAAAACATAAGACAGTGGCTCTGTCATTTGTAAGATCCCTCCTGTTTCTGTGGCAACTTAACATTTCTGGCCACAGGCTAGCAATTGTCTTCTACTTTCTCCCTTAAAGAGACAGGATCCTTTTTAAATGTGGCTGTGGTTGGACCCATTCTTCGTTTGAAAAAGTTTGGCTTTGTATTCCTTGGATTATCTCCTGAAACTTTTCCATTCTTTCTTTACAAGGTTTGTTGAACTGATGTAGATGTAATCATCAGACTATCCTGGTGTCAAAGTCACTTCCAATGATGATATACAGGCTTCCAAAAAGGAAAACAATAACTTCATGGTAAATGAGAAAAGGAAACAAGGATATAAAAATTGCAAGGGCGTTATTTAGTAGTTGGAGCGATGAGGAGTTATGACCCAGGTTTGGGTAGTGTTAATCTCATTCCTTTCATGTAACGTTAGAAGTGTGGTCACTTTACTAGTTGCTGCTGTACCATATAAAATGGCAAAAGGCATTTTCTACTCTCCCAGTCTTACACAGTTCAATGAGGGGCAAGCAGAGATAGTTTCTTACTCCTCTGGTAGCAGCACCTGGAATTTCAAGTGTTTCACTTAAAACTTCATGAAATGTGAAATCAAAAACTTTGTTAAAACCCAAAGTTAAGACATCTCTTCTAAGCCTTTTCTCCACTGGTTCTCCAATCCTATCAAAAGGGGAATCAGGGTAGCCTGATATGACTCATTCTTTAACCCTCAATTTTTCTAAGGCCTGTAGCTATACAATTCTTTTTTTTTTTTTTTTTTCTGAGACAGAGTCTCACTCTGTTGCCTGGGCTAGAGTGCCGTGGCGTCAGTGTAGCTCACAGCAACCTCAAACTCCTGGGCTCAAGCAATCCTTCTGCCTCAGCCTCCTGAGTAGCTGGGACTCCAGGCATGCGCCACCATGCCCGGCTAATTTTTTCTATATATTTTTAGTTGTCCGATTAATTTCTTTCTATTTTTAGTAGAGACGAGGTCTCGCTCTTGCTCAGGCTGGTCTCGAACTCCTGAGCTCAAACAATCCTCCCGCCTCGGCCTCCCAGAGTGCTAGGACTACAGGCGTGAGCCACCGTGCCTGGCCTACAATTCTTGAGGTAATGTTATAAATTGTCAACAAAGAATTTGGAATCCAGTCAGGTAAAGGTCAGCAGCACGTTTCAGTAAAATGAATGCTAAGGTTCTAATAAAATTACTTTTATATTATTGTTTTAAATAAAGAGTATCCCCTTGCTAGTGTTTTCAGCCCACATAATACGTACTATTTCTTTAGCAATCAAACTCCGCTTGGAACATCTCCATTAAATGTTTTCTGGGACTTGTCAAACATTTTTTCTTTACATCATGTGAGTAACTAAGTGAAAGAATAAAACTTGCTTCTGTATCTTAAGCCAACTGTTTACTGCATCATATACATGTCCTATTAAATCCCTACTATGATTAGAACTAAAGAAATAAACATTAATTGCTATATATTAAAAATATTGAGATCATAACCAAGACCATTTTCAAAGAAGACTAGATTTTTATATCATTTACAAATAAAGATGTTTCTTGCACCTGAGTAGTCCCAGAGTCAAATATGATTAGTCTACTATTCCAAAACTTTTCTTGGTATTTCTTTCCATAATATCATACCGATCAAAACAAGTTCCATGGAAGACAGGATGGTATAGTGGAAAGATCCCAACAGATTGCGGTTCAAATCTTGGCTGTCCTTTACTAGCTGGACAGCTTTCAGTAAGTCATGTAATCTCTCTTAGTCTTAGTTTCATAATATGTATAAGGGGAATGAGAACACTGCGTAGGGCTGTTGCAAAGATAAATATATATTTATGAAAATTAAATTATTCTAAGTGAATTAAAAACAAAATTTTCCTCTGCAAGCTTATAAGTTATTCTAAGGAAGAAACTTTCTCCCTCTCTCTCTCTTTCTCTCTCCTCTCTCTTCTCTCTCCCCTCCCCTGCTAACTTATCTCTGGTGGCTAGCACCATGCCTTATATACAGTGAGTGTTGAATGAATGAATGGAATTCTCAGTACAGTGGAGGTAGGTGACTTATTCCATTAACTCACATAATTAAAGACTTGAGAGCTGATAATCAAGAATTAATGCCACACCTTAAAAGTTCTGATGCTGATTATATCAACATTACTTTAAAAAATTAGATTTTAAATGCATCTCTATCATTTGAGTACTATACTGCACGACAGTAAAATCATGATTAAAAGGAATGCTCAGGGATTAGGAGTTCTGATTAATGATGGTTAATCAGAAAAGTCTTTTTTATTTTGCTTTGCATTTCTCATGCATTTTTTTGCATGAGACAGGGTCTCGTGCTGTCATCCAGGCTAGAGTGTAGTGGCACTATCATAGCTCACTGCAACCTGGAATTCCTGGGCTCAAGCGATCCTCCTGACTCAGCTTCCCAAGTAGCTGGGACTAAGGGTGTGTGCCAACACCGCTGGCTAATTTTTTTTTTTAATTTTTGGTAGAGATGGGATCTCACTATGTTGCCCAGGCTGGTTTTGATCTCCTGGCCTCAATTGATCCTCCCACCTCGGCCTCCCAAAGTGCTGGGATTACAGGCATGAGCCACTGTGCCCAGCCTTGTTTTGCATTCAAATATTTTACAGAATGATGTATTAGTCCATTTCTCTGCCTCGTTAAGTAGATGACTGAGGATCTTACAGAGCTTCGGAGCCATGATCTGTAAAAGGAGGCCAATAACGGTACCTAAGTCATAGTACTGCTAAAAATATTAAATGAGATCATACATGTAAAACATTCTGCATAACATCTAGCACATAGTAGATGCTCAATAAATATTAACTGCTACTATGATAATATTGGATTTCCATTTTTAATGTATAGGATTGTTGATGTATAATGTGAGGAGACTGGTCTCAATTTGCCCTGATCCAAGTATATACCCTACTTTTCTCATTGAACTTTTTCATTGCTGTTTGTACCTTTTTTTTTTAAAGTTGAAGAAATCTAGGAAAATAAATCTGGTGAGTTAAAAGTATTCAGTCATAGACATTTGATTATAATCATACTTGCCCTTTATTTAGTCCCATGTAATAACTTTAGGGATTTAGGTATTTTATAACTCATACTAATACACAGATTGTTTTTGGCACTGAAGGAGACAGAGATTTCAAGGAATTTCTATGTATCTACCTCATATATGATCCAGATATGTGAAAATCCTGATAATGTAGTGTAACATTTCAGGCCTAATTTTTTATAGGAAAAGATCTCATATGGAAGAGAGAGAGACATCACTCAGTAAGCTGATTTATTGAACACAAATCCACATTTTATATTATCCAGGACCCAATACAGTCTGCAAAGATTTGTAGTTCGAAAGCAAGGGCTATAGAGATAGCAAAATCCTATGACACCAGTGCTTTCTAGCTACTTATATTGTACTGTTTCATTCCTCCCCTAAGACAGCACCAAATAAAGCAATAAATCAGTAAATCAATGTGTACTTATAGGATTTTTTCTGTGTCATATATATGTGACCCATGCCGAGTGCTATTTTAAGTAAAGTAGACCCATTAAAATTATTATATCCTAAAAAGAAAACTACCACTTTAATTCCAAGAATTCTTATTGCTGAAACTTTAATTATGACATAAATGTAAAAATATTAGAGATAACCATATTGCAATTCTTACCCAAACTACGGAATCTGTCTTTAAATCTCTTATGGAAGCAATTTCTACCACTTTCTACTAGACATGATGAAATTGGAAAATACTATATTTAGAAGAAACTTTTGAGTTAACCTAGTTCATTCTTCTATGCAAAGCAGAAATCTTATCTATAGCCTAAATCTAGGGGACACATCTTAGCTTGGGGCCCATTCCTTGCTAGGCTCCTAGGCATTTAGCTTATTTTCTCTACCTTTTTAAAACTACCATCTACTCTCTTTTGGGGTTCCTTTTATTTTCCCAAAACTGCCTGTGTAGTAGGATGTATTTTGTTCAAATGTCATCTTGCTTATTGTCCCTAAAATGAACACATGGGATAGCTAACTTTTTAAGGATTCTATTGATAATCATTGCAGGAAAAACAAACGAAAGTAATGGACAACTAAGAATAAAGTCAGAAATTTTCTAAAGTCTTACACATTTTTCACAGTCCTTGCTCTTTTATTCCTGAGGATAAACTTAATAAAGCCTTGTACCCTGCTCATTCATTTCCCTCACATCTCATCCCCTCATCCCCTAAGCCCACGAAATTTAGTTTGTCTAAAGGGAAGCACGAATTGATAAAATAAAGACAAATAGACAATAAACATTAGTGTTATAGATTTCTGCTATTTCTGTATCTTATGCTGGCAATAAACAAATCCATGTGGTAATGTAATCTCATCTAAAACCAAGTTGACTGGTGTAGACAGCTGACCAGCTGTTATTTCATGTCATGTCAAAATACAGATTATCTGACTTCGTAACACATACGAGAGGCCACTTTAGAAAGCATGCATATTGGAGGAGGGGATGGGGTCCTTGGAGAATGAAATTTCTCATCCAATGGAACCAAGGGGTTAAACATCTCAGAATGAAGTGTGGTTCTCAGTGAATACTCCAATCTGCAGGTCAAGGAGTTCACATGCAATGATGTCTGCCATACAGATGTAAATGATTCGTGGGCTTTGGGGAAAGCACTGAAGAATTTTCCTGACTTTTGTGAAAGAAGATCAATGATCTCTTTGTGCTCAGCTGCTGTAATAGTTACTGTCACAATTCACTTTATATAGCTTTCCACTATTAGGTCAAATTAGGACCAACCTTCATGATGCAATCTAACACTTTTAATGATTACCCCAGGTTATAGTACTGAAATGTGGCCCTGTGGGTCCATGCCACTTCTTACCTATGGCTGTGGCTCATAGGGTGTATAACATTAGCAAGAAGAAACACAATTCTGCCCTGGATTAGTTCTCCTTAAAAGAAAATGGTTAAAGTCCTGAGAAATACAATACATTCAAGGCAGTAATCTCCAGACAGAAATTCATGTTAGAAAAATAAATATCAATTTTTGGCAATAAAAGCATTTAAGCTAATTTGCCTATAAAACAAATTTCCATAACCTTAATCTTATTTTCCAAATGACTTCAGTTCAAAATCAGATATGAGACACCGTGGTAGGAGGGAGGGTCTCCAAATTAGTTTTTAATTCAAAACTTTTGGAGAAATAAGAAGTTAGGATAATGGCCAGGCTCTTTGTGTTCTGCAAGGTGCTTTTATAGGATTTATCCATCTCTAGGAGTCCCTCCTCACTTTCATTTACCTCTCGTCCTTCCTCAGTCTCAGCCTCAAAACCCCTGACTCCACATTTGCAGCTCTCACTACTCAGTTGTTCCAGCAGCTTCTTCTGAGGAAATATTTACAATGTCCAAAAGAGTTGGACTGCAATATCACCCTTCAGCCACAGAGGTTAGCAGCCAAAACAACTGAACATTTCTCAGTTCCAGGTCTTAAATGATGTCAAACAAATGAAACATACTTTGTCAATTTCATGAGTTCAATATACTGTATAACTGGTTTAGCTGAAGCAAGGGTAATTGTAAAAGATTAATGGGTGAGTGAAGGTAACAGGAAAGAGATGGGAAAGAAAAGGGCAAAAGTCATCTTCCACTAAGGGGCTTGCTGGAATGGTGGTGGACATAAAAACTGTCAGAGCCAAATTTACTCTTAAGTTGCTTTTTTCAAAGTGTAATTCAGGCCTAGATCACAGGCCAGTTTTCATTGGCAATGATCCTTCAGCAACTTTTAGTGACTCCTGATGTTACTTGGTCAACGCATTCAAATCTCTCCTAAGAAGGTCCCCATCAGCTTATACTTTACCCAACACTTCTATAACTTTTTAATATGCATACGTATTCCCCGGGGATCTTGTTAAAGTGCAGATTCTGATTCAGTAAGTCTGAGTTGTGGCCTGCTTTTCTGATAAATTCCCAGATGATGCTAATCCTGCTGGTGTGGAAATCACGTTTTGAGTAGGAAAGGCTGGCACTCTGGCAAAATGGGACTATAGCACACACACTGGATCTATCCAGTACTTTCCTACCTCCACAAATTTGGCTCACACCACTCCTCTACTTGCTTCTTGATTACCGACCTTTCCAATACTATCCTTCCTTTAGGGTTCATCTCAGATGCTATTTCCTTCATGGTGCCTTTCCTTATTTACTTCTACCCAACCCAATACATACACAGCAATGGAGAAAGGGGAACTACCCATCAGGGGAACTACCATTTATTGGTTGTTTAGAATGTGCCCCACTTTATATACATTATCCCTTTATTTTGTTTTCTAGTTATTATTCCCATTTTATAACAAGGACTGGGAAACTTAAAGAGTTGAAGTAAATTTCCCAAGGTCACACAGCTAATAAGCAGTAGCGCAAGGAACTTAGGCTTTTTTTTTATTCTAAAACACTATTCTGGCCCTCCTTTAATGTTAGTCTGTACTTTGCCTATGCCTTTCAGAGCATGCCTTGTGTTATAGTTCTTTGAATATTTTGTCTTATCCTCTCTTCCCTCCTGCCTTACCCCACCCCCAATAAATAGTAAACTCCCTGAGGACAGACTTTATGCCCTAGTCATTTTATAATCCCCTCCTCCCCCAAGATGTCACATGGTGCTTTGTACAATATTATCAGCATTCCAGAAATGTGTATGGAACTGAACTCAGCTACAACTTTGGGTACAGTACAGTCCCCAACTTATAATGGCTTGACTTACAATTTTTCAACTTTATGATGGTATGAAAGCAATACACATTCAGTAGAAACCATACTTCTCTCAATCAAGACGCTGGGCAGCAGCAGTGAGCCGCAGCTCCCAGTCTGCCACACATTTTTAACTTGCGATATTTTCAATTTTTATGGGTTTATTGGGACATAACCCCAACATAAGCCAAAGAGCATCTGTAGTTGTGTTTCCCATCCCAAGCACCAACTGATTTGCTGCTAGGGTGGTTGTAAAGGGAAAAAGGAAGTAAGGTTTGGGGATTCCTTCAGGCTTCTTAGTATTGTCTCTATCCTATGATTCCTGAAGACTCTTTGGGGAGTGGTGGTAGATTATCATACACTCTACCCCTAATCTTGTACCTGCATAATTTCATTGTCCCTTTCTGAGTGGCATAACAGTCCTTCCACTGACTAAGACCCTCATGTGAGAAAACACTATAAAAGAGATCTCATATATGGGTTTTCTGTTAATAGTTCTGTGCACAGCAGGTTACATATCCTGCTTTACAAACTACAGTTAAGAAACGGCAATCTCTGGAGACGTACTCTTCAATACAGTAGCCATTAGCCACATGTAGCCATTTAAATTAATTAAAATGGAATAAAATGAAAAGTTCAGTTGCTCAGTTGTACTAGTCATATTTCAAGTGTTCACTATCCACATGTAGCTAGTGGCTACCATGTTGGACAGCGTAGCTATAGAACATTTCAATTATCCCAGAAAGTTTTACTGAACATTGCTGCTTTAAGTCAGACTTACATTCAAATGCACCTCTGCCACTTACTGGGTGTGCCACTAAGTGTGCCACTTATAAGGTATATAAAACAAGTCATTTGATTTTTCTCAGACTGTTTCTGCATTGTAAAATGGGGATGATAATGCCCCATCCCCTCACAGCAAAGTGAGGAAAATTAAACGACAGAATGTACATTTAAGGTCTAACACATATTAGACACTAAACAAGTGTTAACACCCCTCTACTAACTCAGCTGGGGATTTATGTGAATTTGCCTCAAAAATGAAATAAGAACATTTGAGTAATGTGGCTCCTGGGCTACATCCTATTTATGGCTTGGAAGATGTTAGTTTTGCATTCTTCTTCTAACCTACTTTTTCTTACAGATAATACAAAGCTATTATGGTAAATCATTAGTAAATAATGCTAGGAGTAGTCAGTGATTGCTCTTTGCTTAGATTATGTTCAAGAGACTGTATTTGTCACTACCTTGAACTTTCCAAAATGAAAGAACCATGCTTCCCCTTACAACAAAAATTCCTCCTCCCAAAGCCTCCTCCCTCCTTTCATGAGTGCTCAGTTCCAGCTGGGTGCTATACTCTTAGAACACTGCTATCAGTGACATTAGAGCTGGACTGGAGAAGGACCATTTCTCTCTAAATCCATATTTTCCTACAGTCAGAATGTTCTCTGTGTTTTTCCTGTGGGGCTGACATCTCCCAGGCCTAGTAAAGGTGAATTATTTGAGAAAAGTCTAAACTAAATCTGTTAAGGTGTTTGGGTTCCGTGAGCAGGAAAGCAAAATACATATTTCCAACTTCAAGAAGAAGAACGCTTCAGGACTTTTTTCCCCTGTACAATTTAAGGCTTGGGAAATACAGCAAAATCACATTCCTCATTGAAAACAAAGTTCAAAAAATGTTGATTTGATAGAACAGTTCAAAGTGACAGATGGTAGATGGGCGATCTATCATTTCCTTAGGATAAAGTCTGGCAGTCTTCAGAGGAACTGAGACAAGAAAGCCTTATTTTGCTGTAGTTTAGCCCTGGGAACAGTTAAAGCAACTACCTTTCTCTCCACATCTTTTTGGGGTGGGGATTAGAAAGATGGTGATTCATCAGTGCCTGCTTTGAGCTGGCTCTAGGCCATGCTGCAATTTCTGTTGACCAATTTTCCACCCGAATTACAGAAAAAGGGCAAGTTCTTAACACACTGACCACTAGGTTATCTGTTCAGTATTTGCCTCAGAATGTGCCCAGAGGTACCGTATTGTGGGGGGTCTCTGTCTAAATAAAATAAATAATTGCAGGTTTCAGAGCCTGAGGACAGAGAGTTGTTCTAGTATTGAAATTGGAGTCTATCTTGTCAGATCTGTAATGAGATCTTCCCTTCAGGCTGATTGATTTCATAAAGCTGAGGCAATTATCAAAAGCCAGCACAGTTCTCCTTGCAGAAACCACTCCACTGGTTTTGAAAACTAGCTTGTCAGCTGGATCTGGTCAGGAGCCTAGGCTGAGGCAGCCTTTTCAGTAGGAACAGTTACTACACACCAAGAACACCAATTTCCTCTAATAGATTCTTAAGACACCAGTAAATAAGCTGTAAACAAGGTTCAGCAAAATAATTTGACATGCTGTGAGTGAGTGAAAATTGAAGTTGCTGTCAGATAAATCTGCATTCCAGTATAAGATGCTTTGAAGAGGAGAGGGAGAGCTGGAACTCTTGGTCTTTGGAGAGTTAATTTTATCAATTAATGCTAGAAGGATGCTGGTATCCTTTAAGACTGATGCACTGCATGAATAACATTTGTATCTTTGCTTTGCCCAAAATGTACACACTAATTTCACCAGATTTCCTTTCTTTGTTTATTCAGCCTTCATTAACTATTTATCCAATCACTGTGCTACAATTTTAATTACCTTGTAATTAGCCAATGATGAGCTTGTAATTTAGCATTCCCTAAAGTCAGAACTACATAAATATGGTAAATCTTCATTTATATGTTCAAAATTTTATCCTCTCTCCTTCCCCCTACCCCATTAATTTTGCTATACTGTATCATTAATGTTCTGGAGTTATGCTTTTTGCATTCCTAATCTTTTATCCCCATTTGGACTAGTTTTTCAAGAACGTATGATAAACAGCCCTTGCTGTTGGCTGTGAAATTAAACACACAGGAGAAAACAGAGATTCCTGTAATATGCTAATGCATCTTTATAGATCCATACCTCCCCTATAACGATTCCACCTCAGGAGTAACAATACAAGGTGCTGACAAGTGATTAACTGCTTTAGAGAAGTCCCTGCCTGAGCGGAAGTCAAACCTACTACTACTGAGAAAGCTAGAATCTGCTCCAGAAGAGAGCATGATTGTAAAGGAAAAAGCCTGCAAAAAGAAACCTGTGTTTGAAACAAGTTGTACCATTGCTGTTGTATAAAAAATAAGTAGGATCTTAATTTTGCTCCAGCCCAGAGTCTAACTGAGGTATTCAGCACATACTGGAATAAATGAATTGATAAATTAATATTGACAACAGTTCCTCTCCTTATTCATCCAATCTGCTTGAACAATTTTGTATACCTGGCAGTATGTGAGGCTTGAGGATTTTAGGACTTGATAAGATAGTTTCTTTCCTCAAGGAGATAGCAAGCAGAAAGGAAGGCAGATATATAAACAGAAAATCTGGCCCAAATTATTGCACCAGTTTCATCTCTTGCAACTTCCCCTAAGCACCCTCTGCTTCACTCATACTGAACTTCTCAAACATGCTAAGCCTTGTCATGTCTCTGTGTTTCTGTACATACTATTCTCTCTGCTTTAACATACAATTTTCCCTTTCTCCACCTGGAGAGCTTTTACTCATCCTTCAAAATCCGGCTCAAATGTCACCTCTTCAGCGAAGTTTTCCCTAACCCCAAAGGATCTCTCCACAGGAATACACAGAGACTTTATCAGAACACTTACTGTAGGATCTCAGAGTTCATTCTAGATGTTTGTGTGTGTGTGTGTGTGTGTGTGTGTGTGTGTGTTCTGGGTAGAAGGTTGTCACTATCTGATCTGTACCTTAGAAAAATCACTCTTATGACAGGATGAAGGATGTAGTGGAGGTGAGAAGGCACCCTAGGCAGAGAGACCAATTAGGAGAAAACCACAGTGATACAATGGGGAGATGACAGTAACATGAACTCAGACAGTGGAAGTGATATGGAAAGAAATGAATGGATTTCAGAGATATTCATGAAGTATAATCATCTCCATTTAGTGTCTGATTGGATCTGGGAGTTGAGGGGAAGAGAGGAGTCTGAGATGACTCCATTTAAAAATTCTTAATCCACAGTCCTGAAAATCCTGAAAGGTTTGTGGGCTTTGGTATGAGAAAAAGCACAATCCATTGAAAACATATCCATAAAGCTATGCTAAAAAATAAAACCTCTGCCAATCTCTATTTACCATAGCATAAAGGATGCCAGGAAACACCAGCAAATGGCTTACACTTGACCTTTACTAGTTATTTCTAAAGCTTGTCAAAAGATATTAATTCATCCAGAAAAAAATAAAGCATAATAGTCTAAGAGGCAAAATAACATACTATTGGGCTAAGGGCGGGGGGATTTTAATAATAAGGCTCAGACTTGGTTTATTTTGTCTATAGCATTCACTGACAAAAGTGTCTTTTTAAGTCAGGAATACTTAATAGAGTGCTTTACTTCCTCCCTTCATCCTTCTCCTTTCTCTTCTCCTCCCAAAAAACTCAAAATGTTCTTATTAGAAAATCTTACATTTTAATAGCAGTTTTTTTTTGTTATTATAGTATGTCGGATTAAGCTAACAATTCTCCTTTTAACAATACTCAAAGAAAGCTTGGAAAAATTAGTGCTATGTTGTTTTTCTCTCTGCCAAAGAATATAGCAGTGTAATTGTCTCCTGGAGAAGAAGCACTCTAATCATCTTTAACTTTAAAGTAAATTCATCTTAGGAAGATGCTCTGAGACAATTGACAGAGCAAATCAGGGCTCCTAGGAGATTGCAAAGTGATGGATTGAGTTGAAGAGAATGCCACAGCCAAATTCAATTCTACGAACATTTTCAACTTGAGTGTCTCTGTAACAAAATAGCATTGTATGGGAGTTAGAATCATGTCACATCATGGAAGATAGGGCTTAAACATTGCATAGATTCTTAACACCTAAGAGTTCTAGACACCCCAGAGGCAGGAAGAATATAACCCAATTATTCTGACTAAACAACAGAGGAAGCTGTTTTACGAGGCAAAGTCAGACTGTAAAAGCATAGTAACTTTCGAAAAGTGCCTTAAGAAGCCGAGACCACTAAAGACCTAAACATCCTCTCAATCCAACGATGTCACTGGGATCTTGGAATAAGTCTCAAAAGCCAAGGTGTTATTCTGATTTGGAAGATCATTTCCACTTTCATTCTCTACCTGACTGAATCTGTCTCCACCTTCGATTGTGGTTGTTCCGTTATTTTTTATAGCCACCCCCCTCCTTAGGCTTGGGGAAACTCATCCTTCAGAGACAGATTTGGTTAGGTAAATTTACAGGCTTGGTAAATTTATAGACTCAGAATTTCCTGGAAATTGGACACTTGCGTGGGATAATGGGGGAAGGAGAAGGAGCCTTAGCAATGAACAAAGGTTCTGAGTACCTGACCAAGCAGCCCGGCCTCCTGGGCAGATGCCAATCGTGACCATATAGCAGCAGTACAAGAAAACACTTCTATTTAAGGGCCCTTCCTTTGGGCTTCTGAAAGGCAATTGTTTTCTTTGGTACACATGTGACTCGAATCTGGTTTTCTACAAAGCAAACAGAGAGACAAAAGGAGCTCTCATGTTCTTTTGGTTTTTATCAGCTGCTTACCTGCCTCAACCCAGTCTCCTACCTCATAGATTTGTTATGGGCGCTGTCTCCAGAGGAGATTAAGAGTTTAAGGCAGTGTGTCTCATCCCTGGCTACATATTAAAATCACCTGGAGATTTTTTTTTTTTTTTTAAATACCAATGCCCGGATCCTACCCCTAGAAATTCTGATAAAACTGGTCGGGGCCTAAGCGCCTAGTTTTTTAAAAAATACCAGGTGATTCCAATGTGAAGCCAGGATGGAGAAACACTGCTGTAAATGGTTTTATAATTTAAGGCCAGCAAATGAGTATTCACTGCCCAAAGGTTTTTTTTTTTTTTTTTTTTTAATTTGAAGCCAGATAACACTTAGAAGTTTATTTGCTCATTACCTACAATCTTCAGGGAGCTGTATTGGTTGAGTGGTATAAATATTTTAGACCTAAACTTGCCAGATTATGATGTTTTTAGGAAAAAGATGGGTTTCCCTTTTGGAAAGAAAGATTATAAGGGTTACTGGCAAAAACAAAAAGAACCAAAGTCTTGGAAAAAAATTTAGGCAAAGTATAATTATAGGATTACGTTGCTTTCCTTGCTTGCAGAAGGACCAGCTAAAATACTTCAGAAATATTATGTCTGTTTTCTTATTCATCTCCAGAGAAAGATTCCAAACTGCTTTTGGGGATTGGCCTTGAATCTCACAACCCCTGGGACTCCAGGCAAGTCACCCGTATCCTCAAGTAGATCATTCACTTACCCCACTATGTATACAGTGTCATGAAGAATGTTGGGAAGCACTGCATCTAAATTACAACTACATTTGATTAAAAATCACACTGAATGTGGTTTGCCTATGTCACCTGTCACCTCAGTAATTCCACTGAACTTTAGAAAAGATCTGGTAAAATGTAAAAAATGCAAAGGTGGCAGTTAGGTATAGTGGAAGAACAGGCTGTGAAGACACAGGTTCTGGTCTCTGCTCTTTCATCAAGTCATAGGGTAACCTTGGGTGAGAAATTCTTGGTCGGTTCCCTCATCTGAAAAATGAGGGTTGAACCATGTGATCTCCAAGCTCTGAGTTTAAGATAAAGAAAAAAAAAAAAAAAAAGCTGGG
>NW_012149952.1:6867949-6881847 GCF_000956105.1 Propithecus coquereli
TGTCTCAAAAAAAAAAAAAAATGATTTTTAAATACCAATATATCTTCTAAGTAATTTGCCATCAATTAATATTATTTGGAGCACAAGTGGTGTGAAACTCAGAATAAGGGTCTAATGCTGAAATGCTAAAAGTATGTCCAGCATGATAGGAATAAATTACCCTAATTGACCAAAGCTTTGCGCACATATGAGACATATCAAAATACAATGATGTAATAACAAATATTCCTGTCTCCCTCTGCCAATGTTATAGGGACTGCTATTAAATTTAGCCAAACATAGTATTTGTATACACATAAGAGCAGGCAACAATTATAATCTAGAGATATTTTAAATTTAATCTTTTTTACTTATTAGTATTGTTATACAGCAATGAGTATTCAGAAAAAAACTAATCAGTGTGCATTATGCAACAATCAGACAAAAATACTCCTAATCCTCTGTCATTCTTTTTCCTTGGCTACTGGGTACTCATTAAAGGTTAATTTATTTAAATCTCTCAAACATTCATTTCAATCTACTTTAATAAACTAATGAATCTTTGGAACTTTGCCTAATCAGCTTATGTTTCCTATTTTAATACATCTACAAAATGTCTTTTTTAAAGCCCATTCTTAATAATTGTCTTCCCTCTTGAAGATAGGATTGTGCTTCAGTGACAACCTGATTTGTGCATTTGGTGACACATTTACAACCTCATTGAGCACACAGGGAATGGCTGTGGCTTGCCTATTGCTCTTAAACATAGTTACATTTTAGAGGATAGTGAATTGATTTGTGTTTAGTAGGATAATAATCCTCCAAATTGAAATGGTCATTTTGCAGTTTAGTAAGAGTGACAATTATATTAAAGCAAGGCTTCTAATAACTTTGGTGCTTGTCAAATGCTATGAGGACCTATCAATGAAACAACTCTCTGGTCACTGTAAACCAGAGCAATGCATAGTACATGCCATTTGGATTGAAAAATATAAGTGAAGTCTAGAGAAGTCTTCAAATGAGTAGTACAATCTAAATGGAGTCTAAAATTGTCCCTTACAATCTATCCAATTGCCATATTCAATCCATTTTTGTTTAATGGCAACTTTGAGGAACTTTTCACATAACTACTTTTTTTTTTTTTGAGACAGAGTCTCACTGTGTTGCCCGGGCTAGAGTGCTGTGGCGTCATCCTAGCTCACAGCAACCTCAAACTCCTGGGCTCAAGCAATCCTTCTGCCTCAGCCTCCCAAGTAGCTGGGACTACAGGCATGCACCACCATGCCCGGCTAATCTTTTCTATATATTTTTAGTTGTCCGATTAATTTCTTTCTATTTTTAGTAGAGACGGGGTCTCGCTCTTGCTCAGGCTGGTCTCGAACTCCTGAGCTCAAGTGATCCACCCGCCTCGGCCTCCCAGAGTGCTAGGATTACAGGCGTGAGCCACCGCTCCTGGCCCACATAACTACTTTTAAATTGAATACTCTTAAGGTAGTGGCCAACATTCAGGGACTGCATGCCACTCTCTACACCAGAATGCCAGAAACCAAAGTCTTGGAGCAATAGCACATTAATTCTAACTCCTGCCCTAATAATATCTGACATTATTACTGAATATTACAGCTTACCAAATGCTTCCACAACACCCCTATGGTGGGGAAGGTATTAATGTTGTTGGTTTGTAGATGTGGAAACTGTAGCTCAGATGAGCTTCTGCAAGGTCATAACATGACTGTGTGTAGGAGCTGGAATCCAGATTTTCTGCCTACAAATCTTTCCTCCTGTACCATGTTGCCTCACCTGTGGGGTTGGGTTGGGATAAATGCTTTTACTGATGTATGGTTAACCATTGATGGAAAAAGTGTAAATGTTACCTCCAAGATGTCTTGAGAGGAAATAAATCAAATTGGTCTGAAAAATATTACGATAAATTATTCAACATAAATTCATAATATAGTAATTCATTGGAGTGTAACTTCACATAAAAGAGATGAAATCCTTAATCTTAAGTTTTGTTTTATTTTCTATACAAATTAATAAAAATAATAAATTTATTCCTCACCCTTGTTCTGAATTTTAGGTATTTACAGTTCTAATAGAAGTGGGTACTTCTAAGTTACGTTGCTAAATGTTTTCAAGTTGTCTTTTCCAAATAGTAATTCCAAAGAATTACCTTTCAAAGTTCATTGTTCATTAATTACACATCTGTCCACCCATTCATTCATCCAATCATCCAAATGACATTTACAGAATGACTATTTTGAGGCAAGCAACAAGACAGAGGTGGACTCTGCCTTGTTGCTGCCTTACTTCCTTAGACTAAGATCCCCTTGAAGACAGGGGATCCTGTCATTCTCCACAGAATATAGCCAGTTCTATTCGCAGAAAATCACTTAAATACTTTTTTGGCAGTGAGATTTCTGGCTCCCGCTGCCGCCCACATGCCCCTCCAGACATATGTGAGTTAGGGGAAGAAATAGCAGAGTCTGCTTATCAAGTCTGACCTTTGGATAATGACTATAGTTCTCCCATCTGAGTTTGCTGCCGTTCTGCCTTGTGGTCAACAAAATGATTTGGCTCAAAATGGCAATTTATCTGTTGCTGCTTCCAAGATATCCTCTAGCAAGCTACATTATTTTTTTAAAAAAATGGTTGCTTCTGCCCTTCAGCATAGAGGTGAACTGTATCACCAAACGTATTGTCTTGTCTGAATCAGGAAGAAGTTGGGGCTTATAGACAAGATACAGATAAATATGATGCTGTTGCAAAAGTAGGGACATTCGTTTACTGCTACCACTAAATAGATGCTTGATTTTATTGTTTTAACAACAATAACAATTTATATTCAGAGATTGCTATTATCTTTTCAACTCTCCTTCACATCCACTTTCCAGCTACCTTGTGAGGTGACCACAGAAGGCATGATTGTGCAGCTAAAATATGGAACTCTAAAGCTCAGAGAGGCTAAAGTGACTTGTTTAAAGTTCCACAGCAAGCCAGTGGCAGAGTTTGGTCTCCCAACTACCACTCCAGGGATTGGGCCGGGCTCCTAGTCAACAGGAGAGTTATATTTTTAAGACTCACTAGGAGTCACAAAGAACTAATTTGTTGTCTCAGTTTGTACTATTTCCTAGTTAATTATTTAGAAATTATTTCTTAGAAACAAGAAGTGAGGAAACCATCTAGTAAGCAGGCAACTCTAATCAAGGGACTTCTTTCAGGTGGATTGAGCTTTCATTGCAATCCTTCAAAACTGAACATTAATTAAGCTGTAAAACATAGGGTTTAAATAAACAAAAACAATAGCACAAATACTTTGTATTACAAATAGTTTTAGTTCTGCAATGGTAGAGCCAGTTATGCCATAATAGATCCTTTATTGACAAATAATGAAGGCATTGCTGACATCATTTATGGGGTATTTCTATGGTTTCTAGACTCCCTCTAAAATATAAGAACTTGTGCTTCATGCATATTTGGTACAAAATATTTTTTAGATCATATATAATATTTTTGAAAGTCAAGAATTTATTTTAAAAAATCCAGGTCTTCCAACTTTTATCATTTATTATTTAGTTCTACAAAGTAGACTTGCCCAATATTTTGTTTTAAAAATGTTTTACTAAACACAATTACATTTCCATATCATTTTGATCCTTTTCTTCTTCAAGATTACCTGGGATTTTATTAACAGATTTTTCGAAGCCTCTGGTTTCTTCCTTTTTCACTGTAAGTAAACCACAAGCTATATTATGCACATAAATTTTATTAAAATAAATGTCACTTTCATTGCTTTCTGGACCACAACAAAAATAGCCCTTTGTGATCGAAGTCAATTCACTCACAGTAAAAATCCTTTACCTTTCAAAAACATGTATTATAACATGATTAGATCTGTACTTCATAAATAAGCCAGAAAATGACATATGTGGCTTAATTACCAACCCCAATAATGACTTTGGGAGCAAGGAAATGAATTAAATGGAATGCAGCCCAGTCATCCTAGCTAAAGGGATTATGGATAGGAGCTGGTATAACTTTGGGAGAGGTCAAACATATATGAGAGTGTTAATGAATAACAAACTTGTTAAAAGTAATTCAAAAAAACTGAAAACTGCTGACCACTACCCCAAAAATCCACAGCATATTATTGAAAATGTCACATCAAATACTTTAACCTACCCCTCCCTAGAGACCAATGGAAGTTTGCTTGGTATAGTGTATTTTCTAGCACAATACTGTGATAAAAGGGTCTGAAAACTGGAACTTTTGGCATTTTCTTTAAGAGGCTCATTTTCCTCCCTTATCAGGAAGTCTTTCTTCCAAAAGCTACACAGTGAGTTCACCTTTTCACAGCGGAAAGAGATTAAGAAGAAAAATGAAATTCATATAGACCTCAAACCTCTCATTTTGGCCCATAGTTTCTGCCTCCCTCCCCATCAGAATCTCCACCAGAACACTAATAGGTAGCAAAATTGGCTGATAGAAGTGTCATTCTTCTATTCCTTCCCTGCCCACCCTCTGGTAAAAGAATTAATGAGCAGTAAAATTACCCAAAATCAGACAGCAGAATGGAGAATAAAGAATACCAAGGATATGGATAACCCACAAACCAGATAATGAGCTCCTGAATAATCAAGATTTGACTTAAAGCTCAATTATTTCTTGCTGCACTTTTTGTTGGTGTCTTAAACACAGAATTACCACAGAACTACATTTAATCTCTAAGTCCTCATTTGTAGGAATGGGGGCAGAGAGTGATGGCTAAACTTTAGCATTGGGACCATTGTTAGCAGCCTCTCTTGACATTTCATTATTTCCCTTGTCTTGGGCACCTGAAGGTGTTATTAACCTTTGTAGGAGCCCTGAACACTGTAAGAGGTGGTCGGAAACTGGACTACTATCTCTTGTTCCCTTAAACAATAATGAGTTGATTAATTAGGAGTTAATATTCCAGGAATATTAGTATATTGAGATATTGGCTAATTGCCTTTTAGAAATTAGCAATCAGGTTTCCCTCTCAATGCACATACCAGACTTCAGCTGTAGGGTTCCACTGCATTCACTTAAAATGCCTCTCTTTGATTTTGCTTTAAAGCTTTCTTCCTTCTCTTCCTTGCCATTTCTTAATGTAGTGGGGCCTCTGCCCAAAAATATTATTTATCCCCTACCATTAAATAGGTGATCTCATCTTTAGAATTCCTGTCAATTTATAACAGGCTTCCTGGATAGTTACTCTATCTAGATCCAGATTCATTTCTCAACTCCATGTTCTCAGACGTGGTATTTTCCCTGGTGCATAAACCATTAATAGCTCAATTCCCAGATATCTTACATTTCCTAGTAAAACTGTGCCCATTCCATTTCCTGTGATCAGAATGTTTATGCCCCAAAATTTACCCCCCAAAATTCATAGGTTGAAATCTAATCCCCAAGGTGATGCTATTAAAAGGTGGGGCCTTTGAGAGGTAATTCAGTTGAGATCCCTCATGAATGGGATTATTGCCCTTATAAAAGAGGCTTGAGGGAGCTTATTTGTCCCTTTCGCCACATGAGGATGCATAGAAGGCGCCATGTATGAAGTAGAAATCTCTCACCAGATACCAAATCTGCTGGTACCTTGATCTTGGACTTCTCAGCCTCCAGAACTGTGAGAAATACATTTCTGCTTATAAATTACCCTGTCGAAAGCATTTTGTTATAGCAGCTCAAACAAACTAAGACACCACTATAGTGATGGTTTCAAGGCAGCTTTTCGACTTCAAAACTGCTTTTTCATATTTTCAAAAATGTTGTTCAACAAATAATGCCAAGAATAAAGGGAAAACAGTTATTTCAGTTCATTCTATTAATTTAGAACAGTTAATTCTGGAATAACATCTAAGCTGAATGTGATGAAAGAGCAGGGAATAATGGTACAGCATTCCTAAATTCATAGAAAGGTAACTTCCTAGGGAAGATGTCTGAGACAGTCAGTAACTAAGTATTCCTTGTGACCATGCCAACACCATTAACAATTTTTCCTACCCTGGATGCCCTTTCTATGCTTTACCTGTATTCCTTTTTCTTTTATTATTGTTTCCAAGTCATATTGTGTAGGTACAATTCTTTCTCCTAAGCTCATAGCATCTTGTCTGCTCAACACTCAACCCCCACCCCTGGCACAAGTGTGGGCATACATACACATTCACATGCTGCAATATGTCATATCACAAACTCCACAGACACTCAATACATGCCTGGTGACATATTTTACAATGGTCCTCTGGCCACCTCTCCGTGGTATCAACTCATTCTCTTTCTATCACCCCTTATTCACATTTCATTAAGAGACATGGAACTGAGGCAGACATGGTGAATGGAATTACTGTCTCCTTCACTTAAGGAGCAATGTTGATGTCAAAACCCAAAGCAAAGTTCTATTCTGTGATGACAATGATTGTTCCTGCTTGCAGTTAAAGGTGATAAGAGGAAAACCAAATTACAAATATTTATCTTCAAGGCTTTACTGTAAAGAAACAAGCAATTTTTATCAGAAACAAGTAATCCATAATTTGCTGTACATCAACTGCAGTGGTATGCTCAACTAGTAGAGTTCACACAGACACACTGGCATCTGTTTGTAGGCAATTCCTTCTTCCAGACTGGGCAGGATGTGGTCTCAAAGTGCATCTTCATTTAAATAAAGGATTCTATGGATCACAGCTGATAGAACCAGCAAAGATCTTGCTCTAGTGTACAAAGTTTGGCTGGTATTTAACACTTGCTAGGGAAAAAGAAAAAATTTGCAACCTGCCACACCAGAAGCCTATAGCACACACTCTTATTTCATTCAAACCTTTCTACTGTTACAGAACATTGTCACTGTTAATACTGGCATGTGTGACTGAGTAGGGAATTGCTACCTCTGACTTACTGAAAAAGCATCTTCCACTTAACAAATTCAAAACAATTTAACACATGTACTAGCAAGAGTAATTAAAAACAAATGAATAAGGACTGCATAATGGCATAAATATTTGTATAAATTCTTGTGAAAAAGAAGAACAATGAGTGGACAACAGAATGCTAAAATACTAACAATGCATCATACAGATTTTTAAAATAAATCTTTCCAAATCAGCAAGGTGTACTAAAATGTAACTTTTACCATTATTAGAGCCTGAGTCCTCCTTCTAGAATTACCTCTGACTCATTAAGTGGCTTTGGGCAAATCATTCAATCAGATTTCATGTTCATGATATTTATGCCAAAATAGCCTAATGAGGTACAAGGACTAAGGGAACCTAGTTAATTAAAGTCCTTCATGTGGAGTCCAAGATAAAAACTATCAACACAAAATAGCACTTTACAGATTACAAAGGTATTTCATATCATTTCATATTTACAAAGGTATTCATATCATTTTATGTGGGTTAGAGTAGGTATTATTATTACTTTCTCTTAAAAATGAAAAAACTGAGGTTTAAAGAGCTTAATTTGCCCAATATAGCTTATTAGGTGTTAGACTGGTCTCAAGACTCCAAATCTAGTGTTCTAGCACATAGCACACAGTGCCTAACACATACGGTACTCAATTAATATTTATTGAGTGAAGGAATGAATGAATATATCATACTACCTCCCCTAACTATACTTGACCTAATTTTACTCATTTGCAAACAGTCCTATAGTTACATTCCAGAGTAGCTGATAAAGTCATTTCCTTTCCATTACAAGAAAGCAAAAAGCTATTGTGAAGATTAATTCAGCTATGTATTTTGGTAGCATAAGGCCCATGAGCTAAAAGAATAAGATATTCAGTACCTAGGTGATGTCAAGTTTGGAAAAGAGTTGGTAAAAATTTTGTAGAGTTGTTTAAAAATGATGGACTGCTTATCATTATTATTTTCTTGGTGAGGGACCCAAGAAAAGATTCATAAGGATGACTAGAAAAGCAGATTAATATTTGGAAAGGATTTGAGCTCCTGACATAAAAATAAACAATGCCTCTTAATTGTCAGGCCTTCCATTCATTCACAGACAGAGAAGAAAGAAGTCTTGGAGTTGTCAGGGACCTTGGCAGTTATCTAGTCTAACTGCCATCTCTTCCTCCCCATCACTGCTGCCATTTTGCTGGAAGTTACAGCTAATTAATGGCAGATCCAGGACTAGTCCCTGTCTCCTTACTGATAGAACTCCTCATGGGAGCAGCTGGGGACTTATATCCTCTCTATAGGTGGCATCTAAAGTGATTTCTTATGGTCTAAAGTCCTTCTCTAACTAAGGGGACCACCATGTAGTCCTACTTGGGAACATATGATTCCCTTACAGTACAGCTTAAGTGGTAATATTGAATTATGGCTAAATGTAGTAGAATAAGGGCTCTTGAGTCAAAGCGTATAGCATGATGATCCTGCCCTGCCACTTGCTGACTATGCAGCTTTAGGCATGATAATTATCTCCCTGAACATTAATTTCTTTGTAAACAGGGATATTATTTAGTTCACAGAGCTTTTGTGGTACTTAAATGAGGTAATACAAGTAAAACATAGTCAACAAGGAATCTGATACATAGCAAAATACTCAGTAAAAATGAGTTACCCTTTACTCACTTTTCCTTACTTGTAGTTGCCCGAGGTACCTGAGATAACACTGATCAAGTGAACTTGGATGACTTTCCTTTCATTCAGTTAGTAGGTATTTACTGGGGAATTACTGCATGCTAGGTTCTGGAAAACATAATAGTGAACAAAACAGACAAAAATCCCTCCTCTTATGGAGCTTACATTCTAGTAGCAGACACAGAAAATAAACACAACAAACTGGTAAAACATATAATATGTCAATGATAAAGTGTTCTGTCCAAATACAGGAAGTATAGTAGATTAGGTTTGTTAGCAAAAGCTGTGACCTCACTTTCTAGGAAACATTTGGTGCCTTGCCTTGTTGACTTGTTTTTTAAAGAGCTATTAAAACAATAAAAAGCTAAGACTTCTTTACGTAGCCCCTTCTAATCTAGAGATGTAAAAGTAAACGGTATAGAATATGGATAGGTGAGTTATATGTGTGAAAAAGTTAGAAATGTTTCTGGTAATTTAATTAATAGGAGACCAAGTTCCAATATTTAGCCATAAAACTGGAATTAAAAATGTAAATGTAAACAAAAGCACCACAAATTAGGCATAAGGCATAAGCAACCTCAGAAAGAAATTTCACAATTTGTAACACCTGCAAAGCTCTCAGAGTTCTGCTACTCATTGTAGCAGGAAGGGTGTATCCCAAAATCTGGCAAATGTGATTGGTAGTATAGTAAATAGCCTAGCAAGACTATAAAACCTTCTGGGAAAAGGGCCTATATCATAAGAATCTCTCTTTAATTGTATTCTCCAAGCACTAGCAGTCTCTATCACCTTATTGAGCTATAAAATATATAGATCTTCATTTTGTACATTGTCTCTCACCTCAGAGAACTAGAGACTAAACTACTAATTTTATATCTCTCTTTACAAATCAGAGAGCACCTATGTATGGTAGGCTGCTACTTGCCCTTGTGTGTGATATAAAGATCAGTAAGTTTGTAGTTGTTTTTAATTAGCTAATTAGCTAATTAGCTAATATTTTCTTCAAACTCTTCTGGCCTGGAAGTGAGTTCCTGTTATGTTCCTATTGACCAACAAGAAACAGTAATAAAGGTGACAAAAGGAGCAAGTGACAATGTTCATGAGATTTTTATTAAGTTTATTAACAGAGACATACTGCTTTAGTTACCTGAAGATATCAGAAAATTACAATTTGTTTCATCTTTGTTGGTAGCTGCACTAGCTATTCCATTACAGAGGAGGAGTTGATTTATGTGCAGCTGTTGAAAACACAATGAACCAGCAACCACAATTTTAACAAGTGTTGATGCTGGCATATTCACTTCAGATAGCATCTATAACACTGTCATGAAGAAAGTTTACAGTACACTACCTAAAGTAACGATGCTAGTTCCACATTTGCCAAAATTGGTGTCACTGCTATAGTACTGGATTCTACTGGGGTGACAATGAAAATTCACTCTTTCATGGTCCTTTAAACAAAGCGAAGGCATACGTCCAAGATTGCTGCTTTTTTTTTGATCCAAAAAGTAAGCTTTATACCACTTGGACGGGGATAAAATGAAATTTGTTTTGATTGTCCACAATTAAGTTAATCCTTAGATTTGTCTCCCTCTTCTCATTCTTTATATATTAAAATTGTGAGTTGAACAATTTACAAAGAATGTCATGGTTACTGTTAGGAAGAGGGTACATTTTTATTACAAGTTAAAGTTAATTCTCCTCTCAAGAAGGTTACTAAATGTGTGTGGTGTTTGTGTTTGCAGACATGCAGAACAGATGCAAACAAGTAGCTATAATACAATATGTTAAATATTTAAAAAGCACTTAAAAAATGGAGATGATTTGAAGGGGAGAGACCTGAGCAAAATGGTGGAATAGAACTTTCTAGCACTCGTCTCCCCACAGAAACATCAATTTGAACAACTATCCATGTGTGAACATACTTATAAAAGCATAAAGAAAACCAGGTGAGAAATTACAGCACTTGGGTGGAACACAGAAATGAGAAAAATAACTCACTGAAGAGGGTAGGAAGGATAGTTTTACTTCACCTGCATCACCCCTCCCCCAGCCCCAGGCAGCAGTGGGGTGAGAGATAACCTCCACTTGGTGGAGGAGAAGAAGTGAGCACCAGACTCTGCCTCAGACCCCAATACCAGGCTGCCCTAGTATAAAACCCACTGCTGGGCAGACCCCCATGGACCCAGATTTTTGGAGGGTACCTACGGACTGAACCTCCAGGCCCATCACAGCACCAGGCTAGCTCCCATGAACCCTGTCTGCAGCCCCAACTTGCAAACTCAGTCTCCAGGCCCACCCCAGGTCCAGGCCAGCCCCGGTCCTGAGCCCTGGGCTCCAGCCTGCCCCCAGCACCAGGCTGGTCCCCATGGCTCCAGGCATTAGGCCCACCCCAGCACCAGACCAGCCCCCATAGTCCTAGTTATCAAGCCAGCACCCCTGGATACAGGCTCCAGGACCACCTAGTGCCAGGCCAGCCCATGCAGCCCCAGGCTTCAGGCCCACCCCAGGTTTCAGACCTGCCCAGAGCTAAGTTAGCCCACACAATCCCAGGCTTCATACCCACCCCAATGTCAGGTTGGCACCCCTGGCCTCAGGCACTAGACCAGCAACAATAGACACAGTTTCCAGGCTTGCCCAGTACCAGGCCTGTCCCTGAAGTGCCCTGCTATAGGCCAACCCCTGTGGTTCAATGCTCCTCCGGCAGACCCATAGTCTAGGCCCAACCCAGTAGATGTCAGTGCAGGGCTGGCCCCTCACAGACCCAGGCTCCAGACCATTGCCCACAGGCCCAGGTTCCAAACAAGCCCCTATAGCTCCAGGCACCAGGCCAGCCCCCATGATCTCAGGCTCCAGACTGACCCCTGGAGATCTAAGCTCCACACCTGCCTAAACGCCAGACTCGCTTCAAGTGCTAGGCTAGTCCCTGAGATCCCAGGCTCCAGTGGTCCCAGGATCCATGCCTATCCCAGTAGATCTCCTGGTCCCAGGCTAGCTCCCAGTGGACCAAGGCTCCAGGACCACCCCTGCAGACCGAGGCTCCAGGCCAGCCCCCATGGACTCAGGCTACAGGCCCATACCAGTGGTCTCAGGCACTAGACTCACTTCAGTGCCAAGCAATCCCTCATGGACTCAGGCTTCAGGTTCATACCAGTGTACCCAGGTGCCAGGCCCATCCTAGCACCTGGCCAGCCCCTGTGAACCCAGGCTTTAGGCCAGTCTCCATGGATACAGTCTCTAGGCCTGCCCTCATGAATTCAGGCTCCGGGCCCACCCAAGCAGACTCAATCAATGGGTCCACCCCAGTGGATCCAGACTCCAGACCCAAAGCTATGGACCCAGGCACCAGGTCCACCCACCTGCTGACCCAGATACCAGGCCAGCCTGCCTGACAGTTCCAATAGCAAGTCAAGCCCCAGACTACACCAAATGGTCTTTACAGAATCTCTGGATAGGCTGACTGGTGAAGGGCATTGCAGACAAAGCCAGTCTGAAAAGACTAGAATAAGTCGTTACTTCTTTAAATGTGCAGACACTAATGCATGACCATAAGGATTAAGAACAATCAAGAAAACATAGTCTTACCAAAGGAACAAAATAAATCTCCAGTAACCAACCCTGAAGAATTAGAGATTTATTATCAGCCTGAAAAATAATTCGAAATAATTGTTTTAAGAAAGCCCAGCAATCATCAACAAAGGGAAAAATTTCTTGAAATCAAGCAAACAATAAATGACCAAAATGAGAAATTGAAAAATTTAACAGAGATTAAAATTATAAAAGATATCAAGCAGAAATTCTAGAGCTGAAAAATATAATGAATAACATGAAAAATGTAATACAGAGTATCAACAGCAGTGTTTGATCAAGCAGAAGAAAGAATCTGTGAGCTCAGAGACAGGTTATTTGAAAGTGTACAGTCAGAGGAGAAAAAGGAATAAAAATGAATGATGAAAGCTTACAGGATTTATGGGACATCACGAAAAGAACAAATAATGGAGTTATAGGAGTTAAAGAAGAAGAGCGAGACAAAGGAATATAAAGCTTATTTTAAAAAAGAAGAAAATTTTCCAAATCAAGGAAAAGATATAAATATCCAGGTACAAGAAGGTGAAAGGTCTCAAATTAGATTCAATCAGAACAAGACTACACCAAGACATGTTGTAATCAAACTGTCTAAAAGCAAAGGCAAAGAGAGGATCCTGAAAGCATCAAGAGAAAAGAAGTAAATCACATATAATAGAGTTTCAAATAAGGCTAGCAGTGGATTTCTCAGCAGAAAACTTACAGGCCAGGAGAGAGTAGGATGATACACTTAAAGTGCTTAAGGAAAAAACTGCCAAATAAGAATACTTTATATGGTAAAGCTGTCCTTCAGAAATGAAGGAGAGATAGAGACTTTTCCAGACAAACAAAAGCTGAGGGATTTCATAACCACCAGATCTAGCTTATAAGAAATGCTAAAGGGAGTTATTCAAGATAAAAGACAAGAATGCTAATTAGTAACAGAAAAACATATGAAAGTACCAATGAATGTTATTCATTGGTAAAAGTAAGTACACAGTCAAATTCAATATACTCTAATACTGTAATTGTGGTGTGTAAATCACTTATACATTCATTATGAAGGTAAAAGACAAAACTATAAAAAATAATAATAGCTATAATAATTTTAAGGTAATATACAATATTAAAAATGTGAATTGTAACATCAGAAACACAAAATGTGGTGGGTCAGAGTCAAAATGTAGAGTTTTTGTATGTGATCAAAGTTAAGGTGTGATCACCTTAAAATAGAATGTTATAACTATAAGATGTTTTATGTAAGCCTCATGCTAAGCACAAAGCAAAAACCTATAGTAGATACACAAAAGATAAAAAGTAAAGATTCAAAGCATACCACTAAAGAAAATCACCTAATCATAAAGAAGATAGAGAAAGAGGAAGAAAGGAACAAAGGATCTACAAAATGACTAGAAACAAACTATGAACAAAGTGGGAGTAGTAAATCCTTACCTATCAATAATTACCTTGAATGAAAATGGACAAATTCTTCAATCAAAAGACACAGAGTGGCTGAATAAATTTTAGAAAGACCAATACTGATCTATATTTTGCCTGTGAGAGACTCACTCCACCTGTAAGGACACACATACACTGAAAGTGAAGAGATGAAAAAAGATACTACATGCAAATAGAAATCAAAAGACAGCAGAAGTAGCTATACATATATCAAATAAAATAATGTTTAAGTCAAAAATGTAATAAGAGACAGAGAAGGTTATTATATAATGATAAAGGGGCCATTCATCAAAA
>NW_012149952.1:6883482-6902534 GCF_000956105.1 Propithecus coquereli
ATAGCAAGAAAACAAATAATCCAATTTAAAATTGGAGAAAGGATCTGAATATACATTTCTCAAAATAAAACACACAATTGGCCAATAGGTATATGAAAAGATGCTCGACATTATTAATCATCAGGAAAATGTCAATTAAAACCACAATTACCTCATACCTGTTAGAATGGCTATTATCATAAAGATGAAAAATAAGTGTTGGTGAGGATGTGGAGAAAAGAGCACCCTTGCATACTGCTGATGAGAATGCACATTACTACAGCCATTAAGAAAAACAGTATGGAGGTTCCTCATAATATTAAAAATAGAACTACCATATGATCCAGCAATCTCACTACTGGGTATATAACCAAAGAAAATGAAATCAGTATGTTGAAGAGATATCTGCACTCCCATGTTCATTTCAGCATTATTTACAATAGCCGAGATATAGGATCAACCTAAGTGTCCATCAATGGATGAATAAAGAATATGTGGTATATATACACAATGGAATACTATTCAGCCTTAAAAAAGGAAAGAAATCCTGTCATTTGCAACAATATGCCTGAACCTGCAGGACATTATGTTAAGTGAAATAAGCCAGGCATAGAACAAAAAATACTGCATGATTTCACTTATATGTGAGATCTAAACAAGTGTCCTAAGAAAGTTAAACTTGTGGAAGCAGAGAGTAGAATGGTTGTTACCAGGAGCTGGGTGGGGGCACCGTGGAGATTATGGCCAAAGGATACAAAATTTCAGTTAACTAGGAGAAATAAATGCAAGAGATCTATTGTACAACATGGTGATTTTAGTAACATTAACATTAATATATTGTATTCTTGAAAATCACTGGGAGAGTACATTTTAGGTGTTCTCACCACAAAAAAATGGTAAGTATGTGAGGTAACACATATGTTAATTAGCTCAATTTAGCTATTCCACAATATATGCACATTTCAAAACATCGTGTTGTTAAATACACACAATATTTTTACAATTTAAAAAATAATTTCTAAAAAAAGAAACGAAATGGAGGGACTAATACTTTGGGGAGGAGTGAACTCTTCAGTAAGTCATGTTTGAGCTGGTTCTTAAGGAATACGTAAAGCAGATGGGGGAAGGAAAAAGAGAGGAGAGCATTTCAGGCAAAAGGGATTGCTGGAGCAAAGGCACAGAGTGCAGAGTGCAAAAGTAAATTCAAGGAATAGTTAGTGGTCCTGTGGGGCTTGAACATACAGATGGTGCCTGACTTGATGATGGTTTGACTTACAATTTTTCAATTTTACAATGGTATGAAGGCAACATGCATTCAGTAGAGACTTCATTTTGAATTTTGATTTTTTTCTAGGCTATTGATATACACTAAGATACTCTCTCTCAATGCTAGGCAGTGGCAGTGAGCCATTCTGTTTTTCACTTTCAGTATCTTATTCAATAAATTACATGAGATATTCAACACTTTATTATAAAATAGACTTTGTGTTAGATGATTTTGTCCAACTATAGGGTAATGTAAGTGCTCTGAGCACATTTAAGGTAGGCTAGGCTAAGCTATGATGGTCGATAAGTTAGGTGTATTAAATACATTTTTTACTTCCTATATGTTCAACTAACGATGAATTTATGGAGATGTAGCCCAAGTAAGTAAAGGAACGTCTGTAATGTAAAAGAGTGCTGACAGGTAGAGTGGCCACGCCCATCCTTTTATTTTACTGTCAGACTTGGATGCTGTCTGACTTCTTGCATAGTTTCATCAACATCACCTAGAAGTCTTACAGAAGATCACTATCTACACTAAAATCCTCTAACTAAACCAGCCTACCCGCAGATATACAGAGGGGCGGCAGACATTCGGGATAAGTTGGTTGTTTCTGATCAAGGATTTGGGCCCAGAATATCAGAAGCACAGTCACGTATAGAAAAAATCTTCTAGTAGTGGCTTTCATTACAAAATTCAAGCTTTCACGTGGAAGCAGCATGCAAGACAGTCACTTGCCAATAGAGATCAACAACCATAGTAAGGGTCATCTTTAAATGCAAAGGGCAGTGATTTGTAAGTCAGATACTGCTGATGGATGTATTTGACCAAGATTCACATATTATGACCAGCCCACATCCACTTATTAGACCTTTTGTTCTTTATCAAAATAAAGGATTTTTCTGACTTTTTGGAACACAGATCATTAACCTATGGCTTTGGCGTTATAGAATAGTACTGAGGCTTCCCCTCCAAACACACCTCACTATTCTCACTGCCTCTTCCCATTCTGATCTTCTACAGTTTGCTTTTTTTCTTCATTATTTTCTCTTCTCTTAGCTTAGGTTTTCCAAGATCATCTATGGGAATTGTTTGACACTATTGATGGCCCCCAAGGTTCAAAAGGGACTACAAATGTGTACTAGAAGCCCTTTAAGAGATACTAGTGAAATTCCTAAAAGCTGCATGATCTGAAATTGGAGAAATGCTTAGTGAACATCTGAAATCATTAGAATACATCTAAATCATTCTTTATTTTTCACACCATAAAACTTTTAGAGCTGAAATGAGTCTTAGAGACCATATAAGACGATTTCCTTATTCTATATACGAAAAATATGAGAAAAGAGGTATAATGATTTTTCTAAGGCCTATAGTTATTGATAAAGGACCTAACATATTTCTTAGGAAACTTCTTCTTTTTAAGTTGAAAGAAATGTACTGAATTATTTACTTAGTTTCTTTTTTATATGTAGAAAACATATATAGCATGAGATCTACCCTCTTAAAAAATTTTAAGTGTATGATACAGTATTGTTAACCATATGCACATTGTTGTATGGCAGATATCTAGATCTTTTTCATCTTGCATACCTTTACTTTGTTTTTTCTTTAACGGTCTATTGAAGTCACATTTTTAGTGATGGCAACTCCCATGCATTTGCAGTTAACCTCCCAAGCTTATTTTATATGAAGTCATATCAATATAATTTGGTGTCATGCTTCAAGTTGCTTCATTTTAATTTAATTAGAAGGATTCCTAAGGGAATAATATTCTCTTCTACACAGTTTCATATTTAAAGAATAGGGACCTTGATAGATTTTACCCAATTAAAATTAAAAGCTCCTGTTTAACAAAGGCAGTAAGTAAAGTTAAAAGATAAGCTGCAGACTGCGAGATGATATTTAGGGATTAGTATCCAGAACAAATAATCTCCTTCAAATCAATAATGAAAAGACTAACAACTAAATAGAATAATGGGCAAATGATATGGGTAGGTAATTCACCAAAGAGGAAACCCAAATGGTCAATAAACACATAGAAAGCTATTAAACCGCACTAATGAATAGGAAAATGCACATTAAAACACAGTGAGACATTACTTCATACCTATGAAATTGACAGAATATTTAAGACTTACAATACTAAGGGATGGAGCATGTGGAGAAACAGAAACCCTCATACACTACTTGTGGGAGTATAAAGTGGAACAACAACTTTGGAAAGCAATTTGGCAACATCTAGTAAAGTTGAAGACACATGCTCTCTGCAACCCAGCAACACCACTTCAAGGTGAAAAACATCTCAAATATATACACAAGGACACATGCAAAAATGATGTGCATTGGAGTACTTTTTGTAATAGTAAAAAATGAGAATCTAAAAAGTCCATTAACAAAGATATGGATAAATACAATAAGAAATAGTTATTCATAAAATAAAATACTCTATGGCTGTTAAAAATGAACAGGTTATATATGTCAATATAGATAAATCTCAAAAATAGATTGAATGAAAACAGAAAGTTGCTTATGGATACATACAGTAGGATACAAATTTTATGAACATTAAAAATATGCCAAATACTGTTTCTAGATGCATCCATGTGTACAAACACATGAATGGTAAAGGCCCACACCAACTTCAGGGTGGTAGTGCCTTTGAAGATGAAGGGAGGGAAATGTGATCAGGTAGGGACACAAAGTAAACTTCAACTGGTTAATTGTATCTGTATTCTTAACGGATTGGAAACAAATATAGAAAATATTAATGTTTGATAAATCTATATGGTGGGTATAACTGTACAGTAGTGCCCTCTCAACTGTGGTTTCACTCCATAATTTAGGTTACCCATGGTCAACTGCAGTCCAAAAATATTAAATGGAAAATTACAGAAATAATTCATAAGTTTTAAATTGCACACCATTCTGAGTAACATGATGAAATATCACTCTGTCAAACTCTGTCCATCCAAGACATGGATGATTCATCCCTCTGTCCAGTATATCCACACTGTATACACTACCCACCTGTTAGTCATTTAGTAGCTGTTTCAGTTATCTGATTGACAGAACACAAGAAGAAGGGGGAGTATAGTACAATAAGATATTGAGAGAGAAGAGAGAGAGAGAGAACAGACTACATTCACCTAACTTTTATTATGGTATATTGTTCTAGTTGTTTTATTTTATTACTAGTTATTACTGTTACTCTCTTACTGTGTTTAATTTATAAATTAAGCTTTATCTCAAGTATGTATGTATAGGAAAAAACTTAGTATATATAGGATTCACTAATATCTGAGGCTTTCAGGCATCCACTGGGAGTCTTAGAATGTATCCCCTGTGGATAAGGGGGTACTACTGTATACTATGCTTTTTTTCCTCCATATTTGAAAATTTTCATAATATAATGTTTTATGAAAGAACAGAGAAGTGCATTTCCTTTACAACTATTGATGGTCACATTCAAAAACTAAACTTAACCTTGTGGCAGACCTTATGTCAACTCGGAACCCTGTTTTGTCAGTCATTAGCTTATACAGTCAAAACCTAGAAAGAGCTGGGCTGTGGTGCCCTTTTTAAAAGTAAACATGTAAATAAATGAAGTCCCACAAAGAGATGAGCATATGTAATTACGGATTATAAACTTTCACCATATGTACTATCAAGTACATACCAGGATCACATTTTAAACCATTCATTTTCTGTGCCTCAAAAGTGATAGTATCTGCAGACATTAGCTCTGTATTCAAGCCAGTGAGATGAGTCACTACAGCTATTTGTTAATTACACATAAGGTTCTCTACTTTCTAGGTGAACATTACTGTGCTTGGATTGGGTCCAGGCATTAATTTGGAGGGTAAACTGTTTTTAGGTTGAGGAAAACACAATACAGCAGCTTGTTGCTTTGCAAATGGTACAGGAAAATTCTTAAAAGAAGAAATAGTTAAAACATATATAATTGAAAGCTCTTTAGTAGCCAGAGCTCAATGAGGAAGAAAAATCCTAGACAGTTTAGGAGGGAAATGACTTCAAGTAATTTTAGAAAGTGATTTACATGGTCTTAAAAATGGTTTATAAATAAATGGTCACTAACCAAATCATATAGATCAGTAGTTTCTGAGTCTATGTTAATATAAAGAAATTATACATGCTTGCTTGGGCTTACATAATATAAATAAAACAGCCTGAGTATTGATGGGACACAGCACTCTACTAATAGACTAATTAACTCAGTCAAAATGCAGAAATTCATGAAAAGCATTTAATTTAATCAAGTCCCATTTATTTATTTTTGTTGTTGCCTTTGGGGTCTTCTTCATAAATTCTTTGTCTAGGCTCACATCTAGAACAGTTTTTCCAACATTTTCTTCTAGAATTCTTATGGTTTCATGTCTTAGATTTAAGTCTGTTGAATTAATTTTTGTGAGTGGTGAGGGATGTGAATCCTGTTTCAATCTTCTACATGTAGTTATCCAATATTCCCAGCACCATTTATTGAATAGGGATTCTTTCCCCCAGTGTATATCGCTGTCTACTTTGTCAAAAATCAGATGGCAATATGTGAATGGTTTTATAGCTCTCTGTTTTGTTCCATTGGTCTACGTCTCTATTTTTATGCTAGTACCATGCTGTTTTGGTTACTATAGCCTTGTAGTATAGCTTAAAGTCTGGTAAAGTGATACCTCCAGATTTGTTCCTTTTGCTTAAGGTTGCTTTGGCTCTTGGGGGTCTTTTCTGGTTCCAAACGAAGCGTAGAATTATTTTTTCTAGATCTGTGAAAAATGACATTGGTATTTTGATGGGGATTGCATTGAATCTATGAATCACTTTGGGTAGTATGGACATTTTAACAATGCTGATTCTACCGATCCATGAGCATGATATGTTTTTCCATCTGTTTACATCATCTGCAAATTCCTTTCTCAGTGATTCATAGTTATCTTTGTAGAGACCTTTCACCACCTTGGTTAAATATATTCCTGGATATTTTATTTTCTTTGTAGCTATTGTGAAAGGTATTGAGTCTTTGATTTGATTCTCAGCTTGACTGTTGTTGGTGCATAAGAATGCTACTGATTTGTGTACATTGATTTTGTACCCTGAGACTTTGCTGAATTTATTTATCAATTCCAGGAGTTTCTTGGCAGAATCTTGGGGTTTTCGAGATATAAGATCATATATATCATCAGCAAAGAGCAATAGTTTGGCCTCCTCTTTCCCCATTTGGATACCCTTAATTTCCTTCTCTTGCCTGTCTGGCTAGAACTTCCAGCACTATGTTTAAACAGAAATGGTGACAGTCGGTATCCATGTCTTCTTCCAGTTCTGTGTGGGAATGCTTCTGCACACCCAAGGAAACAATCAACAGAGCAAACAGACAACCTAAAGAATGGGAGAAAATATTCACATGCTATACATCCAATAAAGGGCTATTAACCAGAATCTATAAATAACTCAAGCAAATCAGCAAGAGAAAATCAAACAACCCCATTAAAAAGTGGGCAAAAGACATGAACAGAAGCTTTTCAAAAGAAGATAGACTGGCCGGGCGCGGTGGCTCACGCCTGTAATCCTAGCTCTCTGGTAGGCCGAGGCGGGCGGATTGTTTGAGCTCAGGAGTTTGAAACCAGCCTCAGCAAGAGCGAGACTCCGTCTCTACTAAAAATAAAAAGAAATTAATTGGACAACTAAAAATATATAGAAAAAATTAGCCGGGCATGGTGGCGCATGCCTGTAGTCCCAGCTACTTGGGAGGCTGAGGCAGGAGGATCGCTTGAGCCCAGGAGTTTGAGGTTGCTGTGAGCGAGGATGATGCCACGGCACTCTAGCCTGGGCAACACAGTGAGACTCTGTCTCAAAAAAAAAAAAAAAAAAAGAAGAAGATAGACTAATGGCCAAGAAACGTGAAAAATGTTCAGTGTCACTAATTATCAGAGAAATGCAACTCAAAACCACAATGAGAATCACCTAACCCCAGTGAGAATGGCTGTTATCAAAAAGTCCCAAACAACAGATGTTGGTGTGGATGCAGAGAGAAAGGAACACTTATACACTGTTAGTGGGACTGTAACCTAGTGCAATCTCTATGGAAAATAGAGATTATGGAGATTCCTCAAAGAACTAAAAGTAGACCTACCATTTTATCCAGCAATCCCACTACTGGGTATATACCCAAAGGAAAAGAAGTCATTTTATCAAAAAGACACTTGCACTAGACTGTTTATTGCAACACAATTCAAAATCTCAAAGATGTAGAATCAACCCAAGTGCCCATCAATTCATTAACGGATTAATAAAATGTGGTATATGTACACCATGGAGTACTAGTCATCCATAAGAAATGAATTAATACCTTTTGCAACAATCTGGATGGTACTGGAGACCATCCTCCTAAGTGAAATATTGCAAGAATGGAAAAATAAACACCACATATACTTATTAATAAATTGGAACTAACTGATCAGCACTCATGTGCAAAGATAGAAGTAAAACTCAATGGAAATCATGCAGGTAGGAGTGTAGGAGGAGGGGATGGGTGAAATCATACTTAATGGGTAAAATGTACACTGTCTGGATGATGGGCACACTTATAACTTTGACTCAAGCAGTATAAAACAATCCGTGTAACCAAAACATTTGTACTCCTGTAATATTTTGAAATTAAAAAAACCTGGAAGTCCTTAGAAGTAAAACAATAGAAAGAATAAAACAAAATAATAGTAATATATTTTAAAAGTATTTAAATTCATGTTAAATACAAATGTGCATTTATCTACAGTTGTGATAACCAAAATAAACAACACTCAAAACCATAAGAAGGCCCTAAAAACATTCAAGATGTTTCCAACTTGACTTTTAGGAGTTAGAAAAGTAATTAAGGAGCAAAACTAGTTCATTCTAGGGCAGAGTTTCATTCATACAGTGTATTCAGGGACAGAGCTAATAACACACAACCTTTGAAAAGCCATGAAATCTCTCCAGATTTGAAAGAAAATCAGTATGTCGAAGAGATATCTGTACTCCCATGTTTATTGCAGCACTATTCACAACAGCCAAGACACAGAATCAACCTAAGTGTCCGCTAACAGATGAATTGATAACAAAATGTGGTAAATGTACAAAATGGAATGTTATTCAGCCATAAAAAACAAATGAAGTCCTGTCATTTGCAATAACATGGATGGAACTAGAGGACATTATGTTAAGTGAAATAAGGCAGGCACAGAAAGATAAATATCATATGTTGTCACTCATATGTGGGAGTTTAAAAAATTGATCTCATAGAGATAGAGAGTAGAATGGTGGTTACCAGAGGCTGGGAGGGGTTAACAGGGAGAGGGGGATAAAGAAGGGTTGGTTAATCTATATAAAAAAACAGCTAGATAGAAAGAATAAGATCTAGTCTTCAGTAGCACAACAAGGTGACTATAGTTAACAATAATTTATTGTATATTTCAAAATAACTAGAAGAGTGGAATTAAAATGTTCCTGACACAAAGGAATGATAAATGTTTAAGGTGATGGATATCCAAATTACCCTGATTTGATCATTATACATTGTATGCTTATATGAAAATATCACATGTATCCCATAAATATGTACAACTATTATGTATACATTAAAATTAAAAATAAAAAATTAATGAAAATTAAAAAAATAAAAATGTAAATCTAAAAATAGTTCTCATTCTTTAAGCCTCAACATGAACATCACTTCTGTGGGAAGCCTTTCTACCTTCTCTACTCTACTCTTCACATTTCAGGTTCTAAACTCTTGCTAGGTATTCTATTACACTTTAATAACCCTCCAGTATAGTACTTAAGCTTTAAGTGTCTGTTATCTTTCTTATTTGGCCATAAGCTCATGAGCCAAGAATCATTCTTGTCTTGATTATCGTGTTTTCCCCCAGCATAGTAAAGTACCTGGCATATAGTAAGAACTCAATAAATATCTGTTGACTATATTAATGAACAAATAGATGGATGCATAGATAGCCAGATACAAGTATATTAGTATCAGTCAAATTCTACACAGTGTGGAATAACCATTTTTTAAGAAGGCATTGAGGGAGAAAAGTATATTAGATTACATGATAGTTTGTGTATACATGTCTTTTTAAGTCTGATGATCATTGTGGGTTGTGTTATGTGTTTATGGATAGGGAGGTGCTTTCTATAAACACAAACACCAGTATACCTAAATAATTCCTGAGGAGTCATAATTCTTCAGAATCATGATTAAACTGCTTCCATCCATGTTTCGTTTATTTTCACAACCTCCAAGCAAAATAGATAAGGACAGATATTATCACTGTCATTTTTCTGAAGGGAAAATGGATTGAGAACTGAAGTGAACTTGCCCAACTGCAAATGGTTTCCCAACATGCGAGCTGATGCTCCAGTCATTAGAGCAGTATATTCTGGTAAAATCAAAATTATTATCACAATCTTTTTAGAACAAGAAAAATAGATATGAGCAAATATCTGAAACAGAAAGAAAACCTGTAATTCATACTGACTAATCTGCTTTGTGGGCTCTAGTAAAGGTAATTTAGCTTCTGAGTTCAAATTACTTACTTAAATAGCACATACAAGGGGAAATTAGGGCTGGGATGGAAGTTTACTTTCCATTTCAAGTTGATAAAATTTTTCATTAACATTAGCCATTCAGTTTACTATAAGAAAATAACAGACTAATAAGATGAAATAAATACGTTTAACAAGAATGACCAAGATTTCACCTAGAGTAATTAAATCTAATATTTTTCTTAAATGCAATTGATAAGAAAACAAACACTTTTGGTCTGATTTATCTTTGTAATTAATATTACATAAAAAGTAACATCGGGATTAAAACATCTATGTTAATTCAGCTCTTTTTTGAGCCCTATATGATCTATTTTGATTAATATTACACAAATGCATTTAAATGAGGTGCTCTCTCCCATATTTCTTTTCCATAAAAAAATCAATACACATCAGTAAGATATTTTCCAAATCTAAGAAGCAAAATAGGTGCTGCTCCCAAGGCAGTTCTGAGAGTCAGCTATGAATGAGATTTTATTATATTTTCACCATCACATGATACCTGTTCATCATGGAGCTCAAGGACCTTAAAGGAATGGCCACTGCCCTGGAGCTTGACCAGTAGGGCTCTGCGGAAGGTGTCTTTATCCAGAACTGAAAAGCAATGGTGACCTTCCTCAACTGAGAGCTGAGCAGAGCAGGCATATTATTGTCTTGGGCTCTCTATTAATCCATTCTCACTCACATTCATTCAAACTCAAAAGGAAGATTTCAATGTTAAAAGAAATCTATGTGTTTGTATTAATACTATTTATTGTAATAAATAACAATGTTATACTCTTTTATATAGCCCTTTCTAGCCTTACCCCATCTCTAATGTATTGGCTGATCCTGCTTTCACTTTCAGGTCTTTCTCTGATGGGCTATTTATTGCTCCTCTGTGCTCCATGAGAATAACATGCAGTAAGAACAAGTCACCTATTCCTCAATAGCTGGTATAAAAAGTCAGATATTAGGGTAGGGTATTAAAACAGTGATAATTGCTTTTATTAAATGTCTACTACATGCCTATACTATCAGGCACTTTACACATATTATCTCATTTAATTTTCCCCACAAACTATCAGATAAATATTACTATTGTCCTCATTTTACAGAAAAAGAATTTGAAAATTAGCTGGTTAATTTATTTGCCTAAGGTATCACAGCTAAGTAAATGGCAGACTAGGGTTTAAACCAGGGTTCATCTGGTTCCAAAATCTTTTTTCTATGTCACACTACCACCCTGAAGCAAAATGAGGTATTCTAAGTAGGGTGTCAGGTGGTATGTGTGCCTGTAAGAATAAAAAATTCCAAAGAGGTGATGTATAACTTGGGGTAATAATAATGGCTAATATTTATTGAAGGCACAGCATTTGCCAGTCACTGTTCTAAGAGCTCCACATGTATTGACTCATTTAATCCTTACAATAACCTTCTTAAGGTACATGTTATTGTAATGTCCATGGCAAAGATGAACAAACTCTGGTACTGAAAGGGGAAATGACTAACTCAAAATCACACAGCTGGAAAGTGGTGGAGCTAGAATTCAAATCCAAGCAGTCTGGCTCCAGAGTCTACACACTTAACAAAAACACTACATTAATGAGAAACTGGTTGAGATCAGGAATTGTCCCAAGAGGGAAAAAAATAATTACAGAGTTTAAGAGCTGGGAAGAACCTTAAAGATTATTTAGTTCAACCTTCTTATTTTCCCAATGAGAAAAATGAGACAGAGCAAGGTTAACTGGTTTGCAAGTAGTTGAGACTGCATTACAGTCCAGGTCTTCTGACTTTTAATCATGCGTCCATTCCATTATATTATATTATATTATATGATGCACTCCCTGATGTGCTCATATGGGAAATTATGAGTTGAATTCAATTAAATTGTCTTCCTGAACCTGTACCTGAGCTACTGAACTTGGCTGAAGAAAAATCACATAGCTGAGCAGATGGACTGGCTTCATTTTCACTTAAAGTATTCATGATTACAAGCATTTACTGAGCATTCATCTATGTCCAGCAATGCTACTTTTGCATTAAACTTGCTTTCCCATTCTTCAAAGTGACTATATCTTCACTCCTATCCTCAATGCTCCTATATCTTCCCCCACTCCACTCTTGTTTCTTGTCCTTAGCTAATGATCTTGCCTCATATTTTACGGAGAAAACAAAAGCCATCAGAAGAAAGATCTCTTTCATCTTCCCACCACCAGTTCTGCAAACCTATATACATCTCTATCTACATTCTTTCTCTTCTGTCCTATTAAAATGGAACAAGTGCCCCTAAATCCCACCCCTTCTTGCTGCTCAGACTTGCTTTTGCAGATATTCATTTTCTTCTGCATCATCATTTCCCCCTTTCTACTGGAAGTCATCCTCCGTTCCTACCCTTTCAATATCCTGTATATCCCAACCATCAGTAAATCCTGTCTTTTGATTCTAACTCCAAAATATATCTTGAATCTGTTCATTTCTCATCATCTTTGCTAACATCATCCAAGTCACCAAGTTCTCTTATCTAGACTGCTGCAATAAATAAATAAATAAATAGTAGCCTCCTAACTGGCTGTCATGCTTCCATTCTTGCCCACCTGTAACTCATTCTCCACAGAGCTACTGTCTTAGTACACTTTCTGTTGCTATAACAGAATGTCACAGACTGGGTAATTTATAAAGAAAAGAAGTTTATTTGGCTCATGGTTCTGAAGGCTGGGAAATACAACATTGAGGGGATGTATCTGGCAAGGGCCTTCATGCTATATCATAACAGGGCAGAAGGGCAAGCAAGCATGCGAGACAGAGATGGAATGGATGCCAAACTTATCTTTTTATGAGGAGTCTACTCCTGCAATAACTAACCCACTCTGGTGGCATTAATCCATTCATGAAGGTGGAGCCCTCATGACCTAATCACCTACTAAAGGTCCCACCTCCCAATAATGTTACATTCACAATAAAATTTGAACATGAGTTTTGGAAGGGACATTCATACCATAGATAGCTGCCAAAGTAATCTTTACACAAATGCGAAACAATTCAAATCACTCTCATGCTTAAAACCCTTCTATGGATTTCCACTGCTCTTAGAATAAAGTCCAAACTTGTTGGGGCCTATAAGCCACGTATGATGTGGCCCCTGTTTACCTCTCCCAACTTCATCTCATGCCATCTTCCCTTTCATTCAACTATGCTGGCCTTCCCTCTGTTCCTGCAACATGCCCAATCTTTTCTTGTCTCAGAAATCTGTTATTCCCCAGGCTCTTTGCACGACAGATGCCTTCTCAGTCATCAGGTCTTATCGTGAAATTCATCTCCTCAGAGAAACTTTTTTCTATGATATCTAGTAGGTCTTCCCATATTATTTTCATCCATATCTGTCATAGCACTTCCTACAATCAATAAGTATTTTATGCATATATTTATGTATTGCCATGTTTACTTGTCTGTCTCAAAGCTGAATGAGGGCAGGGACCTTTGCATATAATTTTTTCCCTGTTGTTTTTATAATATCTAGCAGAATATCTGGCACCAAGCAGGTGTTCAATACATTTTTGTTGAATTAGGAAATTAATTAATTCCTGGATCCCACTGAATAATAATATCTGGGACAATGGGTCAAGTGGGGAGAGACACACTTAGAATAAACCAAGAAAAGGAAAAAGTCAATTATACAAGTTAAAAATATTCACCTGAAGAGCTCTTATTCAGGTCCTCTTTAATCACTTATCAACACATTGCTATCTAATAAAGATACTCTAAACAGGGGAAAATAATTCTGACTTCTTTAGGAAAATAATCTGATTGGTTTCTTGATCCTGGACCTTTTGCCTAACTGTAATCAGCAGGTTCTGATCTCCTTTCATGGTGATCTTTTTCTGAATGAATAAAAAATAATCTACAAAGTTAACCCAGATGAGGGGCAGGAAGTCAAGCGTGATAACCATTTAAGGCTCTCTTTGTCAAACATGCTCCCTCTCACTATACACACTTGAACAGAAAGAGAGACACATTTTACTTGGTTATTTTTATCTCAAGCCATTTATTCCTCTGCTAAGTAGTTTATCGATTCTTCAACATCAATTTAGAGCTTGAGTTTATAGCACTCCCATCAGAAATCTTAAAGTGCTCAAAATAAATGACTTTCCCAAACAATACCATGTCAGTTGTTGAAGAAGTAACTCTGGAAAACAAATGTACCTAAAGGCAGAAACGAAATATAGATATTCCCTTATACACATACACTTGGCAACTGACCTTTCTAAGAACAAACAGCAAAAATAAAACTGAAAAAAATCTAGAATATATGAAAAATTCAGTAGTATGAGAGTCTAATAAGAAAAACATTAGAATTCACTATAGCCTACCACCTCCCACTAATGTTCCATAATAGTTATTTTAGACAGGAAGCACAAGGTTGCCAAATGTTCTTGTTCTACATTTCCTGTACTAGTTTCACATCCTACACATCTAGCTCTAGCATTAAAAATATTGTCCATGGTATTTTACTTCCTGGCTTCTAGAGCAGGAGCCTCCCAGGCCTGCCTTTAAACCTTTAGGGATTCAAATTCCAACTTTCACCCTGTAGAAAGCACATCTGCCTTTACACACCACCTTCTTTAAACAAAATGTTTCTTATGCTCAAATGTTTGGGATTAGGCATGAGGAAGTCTTGAATTACATATCTAAGCATAACTCCCTAACTGGTGGGCCACCAAAACTCACGAAACTCACAAATATTTTAATAATGTTATCTCATGTGTAAGTATTTGTGTATAATAACACATACACGGAAATTGGATTGTCTTTTCACCCTAGAAGGAAAATAGGTGCTAAACTTTCTTTTTTTTTAAATAGAAGCATTATATGACTTTTATTTTACATATGTCCACAAATGCTTATACAACATACAGTGACTACTTCTAAAACTTACAGCATCTTTTCATAGCACAAAGAGACATAAAGGTTAATTAACGACACTTAAATGTGTTACAGGCATTGCACATTTAAAGTAACTGTTTTGCATATTGATTTGGAGTTGCAACTCATATGAGACACTTAGGGGATTTCCCAAAGTGCACTGGAATTTGGGCACACATGAAATTGCAGTTACTTTCCATTCCTTTTCTCCAATTTCCCCATAATTGTCCTTCCTGATATATGTCTATCTTTTTTAGGGGAGTATTGTAAGGGGCCCAACACACCAGGTGGTCTTTCAAACTGTATGACCAGACAGGGTCATTTCATTCAACAAATTTTTATTGAGTGCCTGCTAGGTGCCAGGCACTGTTCTAGGAGCTGGCATAACAAGCCCACAGAGAGGTTACGCAGGTTCAAATTAGCTTAGGGGTATAACATGGAGAGAAGAATTTCTGACATCTAAGGCTGTTCCTTTTTTGTTTTTAATCAAGCAATTGAACAGCAACTGCCATAGGCTGTCAGTAGCAGGTGACAAATAGGAAGTCTCTTCTTCAGGACTACTTGACTTCAGTTTCTCTCCTTTCTACTTCCAGCATAGCACATCTCAGGATTCAGGGAAAGGATATCTGAAAAATGAAGGCAATTTTGCTGCCGACTCACTAAGACAAATGGAACGGAACACTCTCTAAAGGAAGCCCCCCAAACCATCCTTGCCCCGGGCCCAGGTCTCCATTGTTGCTCGATTTACATCTTGGGTTTAAGGTCCTTCTTTACTTTTTACTCCTCCTCAATCCAAAGTAGCACATGGAGGCAGTTCGAGTAAGCAAATTATTTTATAGAGAGGAAACCTCTAAGTAAATTTCCATCATTCATTCATTCAACAAATGTTTACTGAGCACCTACCATGAGCCAGGAATTGCTCTTGGTGCTGGAGATATAACAGTGAACAGACAATAAGCCCTGATCTCATGGAACTTACATTTTAAATAGGGGTTGCTGAGATAAGTTACAGGCAATTTTGTAATACCCACACAGACTAATACTGGTTTAAGTGACTAAACAGTCCCTTCTTTTTCCTCCATTCACTAGCTTCCTACTCTAGAGCCCAACCTTTGGGCCTATGTCTTCTTGATACTTTTGAAGTTTCTATTCTACAACCCCTAGACATAACCTTGATGGTCTCATTCAGCTGACTCCACCCCCCTTTCAGGTGCTTAGGCATACCCCCTTTAGTTGGAATTAGCCTTAATGAATGGAGCTCTCATTGCAATGGTACCCCATTTCTCTCAGATCCTAGCAACCAAAATTTGACCAAAATCCCCCAGGGCACTGGGCTCTGGCTTCTGGTCTTGGGCGTCTCTGAATAGTCTTTTCTTAGCCTGGTATCTGAGCCTCCAACTCCATTTATAAATCTTTTTCTTAACTCCTCTCTAACCTTTACTTTTTGTTTACTTTGTACCTCTTGTTTTCCCTGATAAACATTTCTCAACCATGTTGAGAAAGAAGGGTCATTGGGAATATGAAAGAGCACGATCCAATTTAAAGAAATCCATTTGGTTAAAAAAAAAATCTAGATTGTCAAAGATGATTTGAAAAAGCAGCTTCTGGGGCCAGGTACCATATCTTCATAACACTCTGATCTCATATATACATTGTTGTTTCTTGTGGAATTTCTGCAAGCTCTTCTTTAAAATAATTGTGCTGTGTGTTTCTGGGTTCTTATGGGGTTTTAACATTTTGAAACTGCAGGAACAAACAGGAAAATCTTTAAATGTGATTACTCGGCAGTCAAATAAAATGTTATAAGAAATTTCTCCATTTTTCACACCCTCCAGTTTTTTCCACCCCATCTGAAATAGAAAATAAGTTGAAAATATTTCAGTCAAAAGGGTAATTTTATGAAAAAGATAAGCACCTAGGAACAGAGGCTTATAATGAAAGCATCTCCTCTACCATAGAGCAACACTAATGTAATTCAATAAAGTTTATAAAACCATCCCTGACAATCAAAATATAGAAAAGACAATTTCCTGTTTGTGGAAATAGATGTGATACTGAACAGAACCAAATCAGGCTGCAATTAACTTAGAAAAAAACCTGATACACTAGACTCAGTCTAGCTAAAAGAACATTGCTGAATTTAAACACATTTGCATGATAGTTTCATAAAATTAAGATTTCCATGGGAGTTCTCATCCTGGGGAGGGGGAAAGAGAAACTGAATGAGTTACATAGGAAAAAGTTAAATAGTAAAAATAGTTACTACTCACTGAGAGTTTGCCATGTGCAAGGCACTTTGAAAAGTGCTTTACACACATTTTCTCATTTAATTCTCACCATAATTTTAACAGGAGGGTGCTCTTATTGTCTCACTTTTACAGATGAAGCAACTTGAGGCTTAGATATTAAGTTAGATGTATAAATTCACACAGGTAATAATGGTAGAGTTCAGATCTAGGTTTGCTCTTAACTGCTAGGCTATGTTGCTACCTATAACAGGTACGTCTGTCCATCTAAGATATATTTATATATAACATATGTGCATACTTATTATAGATAAATTCCAAATGAATTAGCTAGGCAGAAAGCAGCATGACATAGTAGGAAAAACATTTGATTAGGAGTCCTGAGACCTGAGCTCTACTCTAGGCTCTCATGCTACCTAGTTGTATGGCCTCAGGTGAGTCATTTAACATCTCTGAGCCTCAGTTTCCCTATCTATAAAACAAGGATATCAAGCTAAAGCTTCCATAACATCCTATTTAGCTCTACCATTCTATTACTCTACTGAAATAAGTTATGTCACATAAATTACCATGAATGTTTTGCCTTCAGGGATAACATACACTGAAAGCAACTCGAGGAATAAATTCTGCTAAAAAGTGCACCCTTGACATAGCAGACCTGCTAGAAAGAGGGAGATGATTTCAAAAGGAGAACCTTTTTGTGATAGCAAATGGAGCTGCCAGCATAGTCTTTGAACTCTCCTTCACCATCAGCCAAAGAGAGGCTCCAGTTAATCTTCACTAAAAATGACAGTCTGCAAGTATTTTGGACCTCCATGTCGAGGCTAAGTTGGCAAGAACTAAATGGAAAGAAAATCATTTTATAGGGTCATTGCTAAGCCCAGTATCACAGGATTTCTGAAGAAAGTGTTTATGGATGACTAAATCAAAGGCCTCAGTTAGGTCAATAAAAATGGTTCTAATAATATAAGCCTCAAACATTGTTTCTGAAATATCACTGGTGCTTTAAGTAAAGTTGAACTGAGAGAAAGGCTAGCTATGCAACATAACTAGAACACGGTTAGAGAATTCCCTTCTCTGGGGACTGAGCATCTGTAGAAAACGTCACATAACCTTTGCAAAACACATGGAATCACAGTCAATGTAGGCAGACTCTGATTTTTGATCCTTTGTACAATGCACAATGCCAAATTGATCGGTGAGTTTTCAGAAAGAATGGACACATTCAAAGACTCAATTGGCCTTCTACAGGGAGTTTCAGCCAGTTTGAGGAACAACTGATTGAAGAGTCTTAAGCTTTTAGGTTTGTGTTTCTCTGGAGCAGTTCTTGGCTAGCTTGTCTCTGCCCCATTGCCTTCCCAGGTGACTACATGCTGTTATCTTTGACATAGGAAGTAGTAATAAGCCATGCTTCTAGCTGCCTTTCCAATGCTCACAAGAGCCACTAAGCAAAGGAGGTTAATGATAGCATCTTCTTTTACCAGTGACAATGATGGAATTCCTAGAGAGCTCATTTTTTTCCTGAAACAGTTTTTTATGTTAGAAAGGCAGCCAAAGAAAGGTGGAGAAAGGCTGAGGGAGAGAGAAAAAGGATAAGCTATTTAGCTATATCTGAGGATTATTTTCCTCATGGCTTGGTACATTTTTGTTTTTAAATTAAATGAAATCCTTCATACTCTAGGTGAGTATGATATATGACTCCACAGATGGCTTTTTAAATTGACCAATATTAGAAATACAAAGGTGTCTGAATGAATAGATAAATGATATTATCACAGAGTTGGGAAGGGAAGAACCATATAGCAGGTCAATGCAAGGAATTATAAAGATAAAATTGAAAGAGCTGGAATTTGAAAGTGGTTACTAAATTCATTCAGATTATAAATTATTGCAATTAGAAATGAGAACCCTGGATTTAAAGGCAAGAAGGAACAACTGATCCAGATGGGAAGGAACCAGTGAAAGAACTCTGGAAGTATGAAGACTCAAACGGAAAGCACACCCCCAAAGAGGAACAACAGCTCCCCAGCAATGGACATTAACCAAACTCAGAACACTAAAATGACAGA
>NW_012149952.1:6908519-6927867 GCF_000956105.1 Propithecus coquereli
CAAATGCTAGGGAGCATAAAAAAAAAAAAGAAATGAGAACCCTGGAAGCTAATCAATTTTGATTAATGGGTTTCTTTTGACCTTTTTCAGTGGTTTCTGGTTTGCTCTTGCAACAGATCTTTGGAATGGTGTCTCTCCATTTGGTGGCACAGTGCATTAACTTATACTTCTGTGCCAATAGGTCATCTAGAGTAACAGAAGTGAAGCCTGCCTACCATGAGCTCTGAGCACTCAACTAAGTCCACAAATGGATTAAAAGGGGCATGGTTGCTCACTAACCAGTAGACGTGCCAACTTAGATTCATATAATTTTATAGTTAAAATAGACCTTTGAGGTTATCTTACTTTTAACCTTGCTCCCAGTGAAGGAATCTCATTCATAGCATGCCTGACAGTAGCATCTAGACATTGCTTAAATACATTCAGGGCTGGAAAAGTCCCTGCTTCATAATACCCATTCTGCTGCCAGACAATTTGAATAGAAATGTTTCCCCTTAGGCTAGGCTAAAATCTGCCTTCCTATGGGTACCTGGGTTCATATCCGGACTCCCCCACTTACATGATCTTGGGTAGATCACTTAATCTCTTTATGCTTCAGTTTTTTATATGTAAAGTGGAGACAATAATAGTACCTACCTCATAGGATTGTCGCGAGGATTAAATATGTTAACATAAGTCAAGATCTTAGCACAGTTCTTGGCATAAAATCAGTGCTCAATAAATGTCACATGTTGTTTTTTATTGCTAATACTTCTACAACTACTACATCACTACTAAGGATACCATCTGAAGTGACACATATCAATCCTCAATCTTCTTTTTCATACCAGCTCTTCAAATATTTGAATACTCCTATCCAAAGCATGTACTTCAGAGGCGTGCATCTTATCTCTGTTCCTTATTAACTCAATTTCAGGCAAGTTATCTCATACCTTCAAATCAAATACCTTCCAGGAAGATAATACCTACAGCATAGGGTGGCTGTGAGGATGAAAGGAGATAATATATACAAAGTTCCTGGCACACAGTAGCTACTTAAAAATATGTCAGTTCCCTTCCCTTAGGAATGAAGTTTCTTATGTTTTCTCTTTTATAGGCACAAAGCCCCAATTTCTAACCTTTCTTATATGACAGATTTTTCCAGCCCCTGACCATCTTTGTTTCATTCTAGTTTGTCAAGTGTCTTTCTTAAGAGGTAGTTTCCAGGATAGAAAGCATAATACCAGGTATGACCCAAGTATGCTATGCAGAGTAGAGTGTTCCTTAATCTTAGGAAGATGAAAACTACTAAAGAAAGGCATATGCAGGCAAGGCAGAGGTTACATATGTTTTCTTATCACTATGATACTTTTTGTTCATTGATTTCATTTTTTCTTGGCCCACAGGCTAATGAGTGATCAATTCCATCAAAACTTCAAGTTACTTATTGCATCCAAGCAGTTGCACCGGCCAGCTCCTGTAGCTCTTTCCTAGGACTCTGCTTTCTTAGCAGGTTGTGATGTATACATAACGCAGTGAATCTAATTCCTGCCACATATATTGAGGGGCATTACTGCCAAAGTGTCTCTTCCAATCCATTTTATGTGGTTGCTCTCCAAAGCAACTTATTGAATTTAAAAAAGAAAATAAATTTGATCTTGTTGGTTAGTACTCATTAAGCACCTCCAGTCATATATTATAGAGAGGTAGAGTACATGCTTTGAAAGTATAAGGCAGGAGTTAAGTTTCTACCTTTCCCATTTTCTGGAGGCAGTATAGAACACTGCAAAGATCACTAACTAAGAGTCACTTGAGATCAAGCCCTATCTATGCCACTAACTTAGTGTATGACCCTGGATCAGTCATTTAATCTATTTGGATCATAGTTTCCTCATTCATAAAATGAGATGGTTAGACTACTTAAATTTTAATATCTCTTCTGGGTCCAATAATGTGTAATTTGGTTCTGTAGCCTTATGGTTAATTAAAGTATTATATTTTCCCACACCACGCTTGCCTTTTTAATCAGTTATTGCTGAGGAATAGTCCAGGAAAAGTGGGAGTTTTTAAACAACTTTCTAATCTTAATAGAGAACTGAAGCAGTTGAACATTTCTCCTCCTAACCTCTTGCTTATATAATTTTATAGCAGCTAATTACATTGTGCTTTACAAAGATTATCATTATATATCCAAGCTGAAGGGAAGAGTTCAACATTTACCACTGAGGTACAACAGAGAAAGCTGCATTAAACAAGACCATTTAAAATGTATTAACCATAGAAAATGGCTTGGAACCTGACCTTCAGTAGATATGATATTCCTCACAGTTCAAGACTTAATAATATGTTGTGAGAAAGTCTGAGAACATATATCACCCATGACTTTGCGTCAGCAATCATGCAATAAGCATATTTAAAATTTTTTTTTTAATTTAAATCTTAAGGTAATAGTCAAAACTACTGTCAGGTAATGCCTTTTTGCCTCTGTGCATATAAACTATTGGTTTATAAGAGAGTTTCAATGTACAGGCTGACCTTTTGGATAGGTTCTAGTTTTTTTTAACAATCCTCTAAGAAAACAGTCTATTGAAACTCTTACTTTGCTCCTATGAAACTTATACACTACCCAACAGAAGTCTTAAGAATCAACATTTCTGGTTGTACTTATTAAGGAAAAGAGGTCCCATAAAACACTGACAAAATCTGTGTCTTTTTGGCTTCTAACTTGAGAAACACCACACTGAGTCATGGGCTATGAATTCTGGTATTTGGATTCTGACAGGACAGTTTTATAGGAGAACATCATTCTTTCCCTCTATGAGCATGTTCTTGAACGTTAAATAAATCTCTCTCTCTCTCTCTCTCTCTCTTTCTCTCTCTCTCTCTCACACACACACACACACACACACACATATTTGTGGGGTGAGATTTCCTATACTCTTTTGCAGAGTATATTCTATTTGCTGTCATCTATTCTCTATTGCAGCATTCCCCACCTTTTTGGCACCAGGGACTGGTTTCATGGAAGACAATTTTTCCAAGGACTGGGGATAGGGTTGTTGTAGGTGGTGGGGGTGTGGTGCAGAGCTCAGAAGGTGATGTGTGGCCTGTTTCCTAATAGGCAACGGACTGATAATGGGCCATGGCCTGGGGATTGGGGACCACAGCTCTATTGGACTAAAAAGGCAGCAAATATGAAAACAAGGAAACCACAAAGAACCTCCATTTTTCTACATTTTGGCAGTCTTCAGTTAGATTCATGCAGTGCCTAAAAGATAAAACCAAAATAGTAGGGGAGGGGGAAACCTTGGCTTACCACAGCATCATTTATGCTGAAATTTCCAAAAGTTAGAAGAATTTAGGTTCAGGATCACTTCCCATCCTTAATTCACTCCAACATGACAATCTTCCATGATGACATGTTCTCCCAATAATCTTTTATATGGCTAGAAATGAAGAGACAGCAGAATTTCCAAAGGCCTATGTTATTATTCTGCTTTCCCCAAGTGGGATCCTTGCTGTTGTCCCTGAACTGTGACTGAGAGACCACTATACAGCAGATGGTAAAAAAAAAAAAAAAGAGAGGACTAAAGTTTAAATTAACAACCATCACCAACCAACGTTAAGCCTCCTTTTGAAACAACAGGAACTGTGAAATCTGAGTTTATATTTCTGTTGAAGGTCAACAAAGCAGGGCTTTCTTAGGGGAGACAAGGTTTACTGCCTTTCTTAGCATAAATACAACAAGCAAGAATACATCAAGCAGAAGATAATAGTGCATCATTAATTCAGTAATTGTCATAGTACTCTTTCCTTCACCTCAATTAAACGGTTAACAGAGAGCTGAGATTCACACACAAAAAGAAATTCTCTCCTCCTCCCCTCTTCTCCAATTTGATGTATGCATAGCCCCTGGAGACGCAAATTAATGTCTTTACACAGACCAAAAGCCCCAGCTGTTTTGGAAAACCTATGTCAAAGCTTAACTAAGGTTCACACACGCAAACATAAAGCCTCATAATTACTAAGCTGGGTATTACAAAGCTGGCTCCTCAATCAAGGGTCTAAAGCCAGACTTATTACCTCTTTTATCCCCAGCCAGGCTGGGCTTACTACACCTATAGCGCTAATTTAGTACTGCCTTAGGCATTGGAGATTCTGGGTAGATAGACACTAAGCAAAGCTGAGGAAGAGATATAGAACTGTAGGGATTTAAAACCATAATCCATCATTTATTAATATCAGACAGAAGCATTGGAAGTCTGTGAAACACCATTTCTTATGTAGATGATTTATTTGGTTTATTTTTTCATTTTATGATCAGAAATCAGAAAATGAGATGATTAATTCAAAGAGAATACCAAAAGAAACTCTTAACACCCTCAATCCAACCTTAAATTAACAAAATACAAGTGCTTGCCCTGACTCCACCCTCTTGGAAGCATGTGGCCTGCACTTGCTGTTCCACTTCCTCTCCTCTCCTCCACTCCTTAATCACTTCATTCTGGATTCTGTCCACAGCATTTTACTGAAACAACCCTTGCAAAGGTTACTGACACTCTTCGTTGTTATAGCCAATGATCACTTTTCAGCCCTTATCTCACTCTTCCTCACTGAAGCACTTAACTCTATTGATCATTTCTTTCTTGAAATTCTCTCTTCCCTTGCCTTCTGTGAAAACCCCTAACTCTCAGGTTTCTCTTTCTCAGTTTCTTTCATGGACTTCTCCTCCTCTATCCATTTCTTAAATACCAGTGTTTCCTAGTGTTCCATCTTTATGCCTCATTTATTCTTATTGTACAATTAGGGGTTCTTAGTCTGGACATCATAAGGGTTCGTGGATATGCTTCAAGAGGTTTGTGAACCTTCCTAAAATTGTATGCAGAATTCTGTATGTAAATTTTATGGGGAGAAGGTCTATAGTTGTCAGATTCATAAAGGAACCTAAAGCAAAATAAGGTCTAAGGGAAATTGATCCTCAGATTAGTTCTGGGTGACCCCACAACTTCAAATCATTTCTCTATATATGCTGATAATTCCCAAATCTATATCTCCAGTCCAGATTGTTCTCAGCGTGGACATCCCATGGGTATGTTTACTCAACAATCTTGTTCTTTCTCCCATGTTCTCCATGTCAGTAAATGGCACATACCCCACCTAGCTGTTCAGGCCAGAAACCTGGGAGTTATCCATATTCTTGCCTCTCCCTCATTTTCATATCCAGTAACCAATCCCTATGTATTCTACCTACTGTCTCAAATGTGAACCTTTTCTTCATCCCAACCACCATCATCTCAGTTCAGGCAGATTATTCCAACAGCCTCCTCACATGTCTTCCTGTCTCCAACCAACTCTCCAGTTACATATATAATAGAGTGATACTTCTGAAAGGTAAACATGATCATGTCATTCCCTGACTTAAAAACTCTTCAGTGACTTCTTTATTGATCTTAGATCACAGAACTTCAAATTCTCTGGCATGGTAAATAAGGTTCTTTATGACCTGGTTCCTGCTTATCTCTATAGTCTCATCCACATTCTATAGCTCAATCAACCCCTTAACCCCCAACCCACCCTGACCTAACACTTGATACTTTGTACTCTCTAGTCATACTGAACTATTTGCAGTCTTGCCTCAGGGATTTACATATAATTTAACATCAAATCAACCTGGAATACCATGTCCCATCTGGCCTGGGTAACCTCTGCCAGGAAGATATATGTAGTCACATAAATCTGGGTTAGGGGGTGCCTCTTATATGCTCTGATAGCATCCTACATGTGCAATGGAAATATATCATTCTGTATTATGATTGCCTGTTTCTCTGCTTCTCTATTTCCCACTAGAATTAGGTGAGAAAACTATAAGCTCTTTGAGGTCAGGGACCATATGGTGCCTTTAGCACCTAGCAGTGTCTTATATACCATAGTTTGGTCAATAAATATATGTTGATTAACTGAATTAATTAATGGGAAGATAGAAATTTCAGGATGTTGACACCCCATACTCTTAATCCCCACAATCTTCACGTTTAGCTTGGTGTAGGAAACAAAACAGTGAACTCCAGAGAATTCAGCTGACTTAGGCATTAACTCTCTGGGCCTCATGTTCCTCACTTGTATACCTAAGGTAGAATTCTCTATAATCCCGTATGGATTTGCAATTCTGTAATTCATTGCTTCCTTAACATATCTAATTCTCATCTCTCAAAACTCACTCAGGCCTTCCACCCCTTTCCCTACTGCCCCCTCACTTGTCATCCAAACAGCACTGTAATGATCTTGTTTAGACATTTGGAGACTGGATGAGTAAAGGCCAAGACACTATGAGCATGTATGTACATGTGAGAGAGGAGAGTGGGCAAGAGGAAGAAAAGGAGAGAGGGAAGGAAACATGAGATATTGAGGGAATCACCCTTCCCTTCCCATTTCGATCCTTTGTAAAGAATGATAGTTGGTCCTAGGTCCAATTTTAAGATGTTCACAATGTTAAATTACTATATAATAACAAAATTCCTAAAATTCTTTAGGAACACTCAGAACAGGAAGACCAAAAAAAAAAATGTAAGAAAAAAGTTAGAGAATCAAGTTGACACAAGTTATTTTAAAAAGGCTGAATCACAGTAACTTGACATAGTTTGGTAGAATAAAGCTTACTGAAAATTGAAAAGAAAGAGAGACATCTCTGAAATGAGATACAGCCTAAACTTCCCTGGTCAAGAGAAGTGGAGGAACTATGGTTACAGAACCATTTGAAGTTACTGCAAAGCTATGGAAACATGTAACAATAATAACCAGCACTAAGAATATAATAATGCAAGGACCAATCATCTACTGGTCCCTGAGGAAGGAACCAGATGGCCTAAAAGACCAATTCTCATCTCTTAATTTCTTTGATTGATACGGAAGGATACACTTTCATTTAGTTCTCATAAACAGTGACCCCTTTTCTCCTCTGTGGACAAAGTTGATGTACTACCGCTTTTGCTTCCAGATATTAAACTCATATTTAATGATATGTGTGCTTGGTAATATATGCATCCAAAAACTTCTGCTGACAAAAATGGCCCTGCATGCATCTATTTGTCTTTCAGCAGCTGCACACAAATGCAGCAGGGAAGCAGGGAATTTAAATGCACAGCAGGCAGCCGATGTATTTCTCCATAAACTAGTCTACATATCATGGTGAGAGTAGAAGCAAAGAAAGATGCATTCTTCCCCACAAAGAGGCAAATGAAGCTAAAGGACAGAGCAGTAAGGAGGAAAATGAAAGGCTAAAATGAGATTACTAGTGCATACCCTTTTAAAAACAAATCAAAAGAACCATTATCCTTGCCAACATTGAAGATAGGTTAAACTCTTTCAGTGCAAAGAAGAAAGAGAGTCTGCTTTCTGTTCTAAACAAAACCAATAGTATTTTTAACATGGTTAGATAGATGTCATTTTACTTTAGAAGTGGTTAGACTTCAGTAGTGGATAGAGTTAGTATGCCATACAAAAGGTTAAGAGGCAAAATGAAAATACTTAGAATAAACAGCAATACATAGAAGAAAAGAAAATCTTAGCAATGGGTACTATGCCTACTAGTCTTGAATACCGTGGAACTTAGATAAATACATATGTTTGTAGGGCTCCTATACAAATTTCTGGCATATCTCACATATAAATATGTAAGTATATTTTGACATAGTATATAGTATATGATAGCCAAGCAGAGATCAGGGGTCAGGAAAGTACACCTGAGTCAATGGGCTAATGAAGTAGGAAGAAACCATGAGAGACTATGAGAGATCAGGTTAAGAAATCAGAGTCTAACAAAGGGGTCATTCCTTGAAATTAAAAACTCTATGTGGGGATACAGAGTATAGGCATTCCTTACTTTAAAAATATCCATCGTTCCCTTATGCAATCTACAAATCAGAAAAGTTAGGAGCAGTTATTTGTATTACAGAAGCATTCCACATGGCAATCTTTTAAGATGTTAGGCTAACATTGTACATTTAAGTAAGATTTGCTTCCATAAATATGGTATTTATACATTCAGTTTCTTAGAAACACATTTTTTTTTGTATATAGTGAGGTATCCCTGTATCATCAAGCTCATGTGGACCTACTTTTGATTTTTATTTTATAAATTTGAATTTTGGCATAATGAGTCTCCTTAAAGCTTAGAATGGCTATTCTGCCAGGGACAGGCAGAAAGAGAAAAGCTATACTTCAAAACCAGGAAACTGAAACTATGTCCAACAAGTCCCCATTGAGGAAGTAGAATTTTGTCACAAAAGTGAATGAGAAAACATTCTTGAAACATTTTAAAGGCCTGAGGCCAAATTCAGGAGAATGTAATAAATGAGAGGTAAGGTCCCCAGAAATCTCCTGAAGAGGTTGAATTGTATTGTCTATATTTGGAAAGAAGTGTGCATTCACATTTGTGTTAAAGATGAATCTCTGGAGTGAGTTCATAATGAGGTAAACACTGAGGTATAATTAGTGGAGGATAAAGTTTTATACTATATCTTTATACTATATCTAAGTATTAGACATACTTAAGACCTATGAATAAATAAATATATATAGGATTGTGGTAAGGGACCCCCAATTCTGTCTTGGTTGTCTATGCATATTAATATACAAGCATAATTTCTGGTTGTGTGTGCTACTGGTATCTTCTATCTGTATATGGTATTTCTAAAAAATGCCTCAAGTTCGTAAAAATATATTATTCTACTGCATAGATAGAACACCTAGATACTAATTTCATTTGTGACAGATGTTGCCTTCAATCCAATTATAAAAAATAGTCAAGTTGATACATTAGCAGAGTCATATCTACTAGGTGACCTCTAAGAAAAAAAGGCCAGATGACAGAGGATTCATAGAAAAATCAAGACTAAAACCCAGACAGTTGTTTATTCTTCTGTCTAACCCAGATACACATCTTAAAGAAGAATCTCTTTACATGAACAGTATGAAACCCTGACTCAGTAAAGAACAAATTTAAACTAGCTGTTGTGAAACTAGTATCTTAACTCCTAAAATGAATGATTATAGTCAATAAATGTTTCTTGAGTATGATATAAACTATTGTCTTACATTATATAACATTCAAGGATTCTATTGTGTTAAACATAAAAGTCACTCTACTTACATAAATCTTACTTCCAGCATGATTCTAGGGTAGAAAATCAGCTGCCAGTCTGTTAAACTTCAGACAAGTTTCTAACTTACTTAGTAACAGTCTTAGATCCTCAAAACATCTAATAACCTCAGTTTCAAATCTCTCTAAAAACAGCCTGGTCATCCACTATTTGGAAAATGATAGAATGGTCCTGGTTTCTCTAAATCTCTAGGTTTTAAAAATAACTGTAGGCTGGGCACAGTGGCAGATACCTATAGTCCCAGCTACTTGGGAGGCTGATGAGGGAGGACCTCTTGAGACCAGGAGTTCAAGGCCAGCCTGCCAACATAGCAAGACCTAGAGAGACCCCAACTCTAAGGGAAAAAGAAAAAATTAAGCTATACAATAATTATATATAGTTAGAAGATCTTATGAATATACAGAACCACAGTTGTATTTATCAATGTCATTGAATAAAGACAGGCACACATATAGCCAGGACTCAAGCATTACAAAATGACCCATGTAATCTAAAACATTTATACCTCCTTAATATTTTGAAAAATAAAAATAAGGTTCAGACAAAAAAGATGAACACCTTAAAAGACTGAACTATGAACTCTCAATACATAATATCAAATCTACACTATAACAGATACACTACTCTAAGAAAACCTATCCATTTATTAGGTCATTAAATATGAAATATCCAATTTCTAATAAAAAGTGTAGTTTATTATCTCTCAAACACGAAGCAGTACAATTAATCAAAGTATGGTGTCTAAACTATTGACACAGTTTTGTCATCTTAATGATAGCTCGTTTTTGCCAGCAGCAAAGAAGCATGGGGAGCAAAAGGTTATGGAATCTCGAAAGGTGTTTTCCTCAGCTGGTAGAGAATTCAAAATTTTTCCCTGAAAGAAGTGGTCCAAAGCCTGGAAGAAGTGGTAGTCAGTTGGTGCAAGGTCTGATGAATACAGTGGATGACAGAGAGTTTCCAAGTCCAGCTTCTGAGGTTTGAGCAGCATTATTTGTGCAACATGTGGTCCAGCGTTGTCTTATAAGAAGATTGGCCTACCTCTATTGACCAATCTTGGCTGCTTAATTGGAAGCATCCTCATCATTTTGTCCAACTGGCTGCAGTAGACATCCGCTATAATCGTTTGACGAAGTTTCATGAAACTATAGTGGATAATACCAGTGCGGGAACACCAAACAGACACCATTAGCTTTTTTTTTGATGAATACTCAGTTTTGGACAGTGTTTTGGCACTTCATCTTTATCCAACCATTGTGCCGAATGCTTGCAAGTGTCAAAAAGGATCCATTTTTCTTCACACACAACAATATGGTGTAGAAATGGTTCACCTTTATGTTGTGACGGCAAAGAAAGGCAAGTTTCAGGATGATTTCTCTTCTGACACTTGTTTAATTGATGCGGACCCCATCTATTCCAGCTTCTTTACCTTGCCCATTTGTTTCAAATGCTCCAATATTGTTGGAATAGTAACGTCAAACCTTCCTGCTAAGTCATGCTTAGGTTGAGATAGATCTGCTTCCACTACAACATTCAGGTCATCATTGTTCATGTTGGTGTCAGGTCACCCACGTGGTTCATTTTCAAGATTAAAATCACCAGCGTGGAACTTCTCAAATCATCAACATACTGTGCATTCATTAGCCACATCCTTCCCAAACACTTCGTTGATATTCCGAGCTGTCTGCACTACATTGGTTCAATGATGGAACTCATATTTGAAAATAACACGAATTTTTGACTTATCCATGGTTTCACAAAAATTGCTCTTAAAAAAAATTTGAAAGATAATCACAAGCCAAAATGTGTGTTTGAAAGACTGAGGATGTACCTCCACAATAAAAATAAAACAAGAAGTGTCACAGTGAAATGTCAGAGATATCAACTGTCAAACTTAGTACTTAAGGAAATCGGACATTCCATAAGTAATAACTTAATAAAAACAATGGGCAAGGCTGGGATGCACTTGTCATTCATTATAACAAAATCATCTCTAATGCAAACAAAAAACACACAAAAAAAATGTGGAGAGCAAAAGAAAACTGTGAATGTAGCTTTAAATGAAATATTGAAAGCCTAGCATGAACTTTTGAAGTGAAGGTCCTATTTTTTACCAAATGGAGATCAAAGTTCTACCTTTGAATTATAAACTCTTTTTATAATACTTTTCTCTATTACTAGAGTGCTAATAAGAAAGACGTAACAGCATGCCAAAGCAAGAATAAACTAGAAAGACAAAAAAACAAACAAACAAACAAAAAACAATTTTATCTGGCCACAAAGCCAGTTTGTTCCCTCCTATTCCACTGGCAACAACATAAGCAGCAGTAGCTGATGGAAGCAGAGTAGCCCTAAAGCAGTCTTATGTTTGCCCCAAAGAGGGAACATTCTGGCCAAACTGGTCCTAGAGGATCTGTCTGCAACATGTGAAGCGTGCAATCCTAATTGATCTCCCCTTGAAGAAAGTTCAAAATCCTTGTCAGTATATTAGGTAATCCGGACTGGAGAAGACATCCAACAGAAAAACAGACAGAAGAAAACAGGGGAGGCAAAAGAAGGAGAAACCAACTAAACCTGTAAAACTGGGGAACCTACCATAGCAAGAGCTAAAAGCAGTAACTAAAATCCAACTCACAACTGTGGACATACAATGAGAAGTGTAGGTCAAATGATGGCTCAAAACTACTTTTTTAAAAATTCAAAATATTAATTAAGAGGGTACAAATGTTTTCATTACATGGATACCCTGTCTAATGCTTAAGTCAGGGCTTTTGATGTGTCCATCACCAGAAAAATGTTCATTGTACCCAATAGGTAAGTATTTATCTCACACACCTCCTCCCACATTCCCCTTTTCTTGGTTTCTCATGTCCTTTATGTCGCTTTGTGTCTGGTGTACCCATTGTTTAGCTCCCAATTATTAGTGAGAACATATGGTTTTTGGTTTTCCATTCCTGAGATACTTTGCTTAGGATAATGGTCTCCAGTTCCATCCAAGTTGCTGCAAATAACATTATTTAATTCTGTTTTATGGCTGAGTAGTAGTATATATACACCATATTTTCTTCATCCATTCATGAATTAATGGGAACTTAGGTTGATTCCATATCTTTGCAATTGTGAATTGGGCTGCAATAAACATTTAAGTACAGGTGTCTTTTTAATAAAATGGCTTCGTTTCCCTTGGGCAGTTACCCAGCAGTTGGATTGCTGGATTGAATGGTATGTATATATTTATTTATTTGAGGACTATCCATACTGTTTTCCATAGAGGTCATACTAATTTGCAGTCCCACCAACAGTGTAAAAGCATTCCTTTTTCTTTGCATCAATGCCAGCACCTATTGATTTTTGACATTTTTTAATAATGGCCATTCTGATAGGTGTAAGGTGGGTATCTCACTGTAGTTTTAGTTTGCATTTCCCTGATGATTAGTGATGCTGAGCATTTTTTATATGTCTGTTTGCCACTTGTCCATCTTCTTTTGAAAAACTTCTGTTCATGTCTTCTGTCCACTTTTTAATGTGGTTGTGTGCTTTTTTTTTCTTGCTGATTTGATTCTTTGTAGAATTTGGATATTAGAGCTTTGTTGGAGGTATAGCTTGAGAATATTTTATCCCACTCTGTAGGTTGTCTATTCACTCTGTTGATTATTTCCTTTGCTGTACAGAAGCTTTTGAATTTAATTAAGTCCCATTTATTTATTTTTGTTTTTGCTATATCTGCCTTTGGGGTCTTAGTCATAAATTCTTTGCCTAGGCCTCTGTCCAGAAGAGATGTTCCTATGTTTTCTACTAGAATTGTTATGGTTTCATGCCTTACATTTAAGTCTTTTAATCATCTTCAATTAATTTTTGTATATAGTGAGAGATAGGTGTCCTGTTTCATTCTCCATGTGGCAATCCAATTTTCCCAGCACCATTTATTGAATAGAGCTTCCCTTCCCAGGTGTATATTGTTGTCTGCTTTGTTGAAGATCAGTTGGTTTTAGTAGATGCTTTTATTTCCTGGATCTCTATTCTTTTCCATTGGTACGTCTCTACTTTTATACCAGTACCATGCTGTTGTGCTTATTATAGTCTTGTAGTCTAATCTGAAGTCAGGTAATTGATGCTTCCAGATCTATTCTTTTTGCTTTGGCTATTTGGGCTCTTTTTTGGATCCACGTGAAGTTTGGGATTAATTTATCTAGATCTGTGAAAAATAATATTGGTATTACGATGGGAATTGTGTTGAATCTGTAAATCACTTTGGGCAGTATGGACATTTTAATGATGTTGATTCTATTAATCCATGAGCAAGAGATGTTTTTCCATCTATTTGTGTCATCTGCAATGTCTTTCAACAGTGTTTTCTAGTTCTCCTTGTAGAGATCATTCATCTCCTTGGTTAAGTATATTCTTAGGTATTTTGTTTTCTTTGTAGCTATTGTGAATGGTACTGATTCCTTCTTTTGATTCCCAGCTTGACTGTTATTAGTATACAGAAATGATACTGATTTGTGTACATTGAATTTGTAACCTGAGACTTTGCTGAATTTATTTATCAAGTTCAACAGTCATTTCGTGGTGTCTTTAGGGTTTTCTAGATACAAGATCTTACTGGCAAACAGGGATATTTTGACCTCCTGTTTTCTGATTTGGGTGTCCTTTATTTCTTTCTCTTGCCTGATTGCTCTTGCTAGGACATCCAGTACTATGTTGAATAGAAGTGGTGACAGGGGCACCCTTGTCGTGTTCCAGTTCTTAAGGCTTTGAACTTTTCCCTTTTGGTATGATTTTGGCTCTGTGTTTGTCATATATGGCTTTTATAATTTTGAGGTATGTTCCTTCTATGCCCACTTTGATGAGGATTATAATCATGAAAGGGGTGCTGGATTTTATCAAATTCTTTTTCTGCATTTATTGAGATAATTGTATGGTCTTTGTTTTTGTTTCTGTTTATGTGGTGAATCATGTTTATTGATTTGCATATCTTAAACCATCCTTGCATCCCTCAGATGAAATCCACTTGATCATGGTGGATTATCTTTTTGATGTGCTGTTGAATTCAGTTTGCTAGTATTTTGTTGGGGATTTTTGCATTTATGTTCATAATGGATATTGGTCTATAGTTTACTTTTTGTGTTATGCGCTTTCCTGGCTTTGGTATCAGGGTGATACTAGCTTCATAGAATGATTTTGGGAGGATTCCCTCCTTCTCAATGTTATGGAATAGTTTCTGTAGGATAGGTATCAGTTCTTTGTAGGTTTGGTAGAATTCAGCTGTGAATTTCTCTGGTCCATGGCTTTTTTTATTGGGATATTTTTTATTACTGCTTCAATCTCACTGCTCATTATTGGTCTGTTCAAAATTTCTATTTCTTCTTGATTCAGGCTTGAAAGGTTGTATGTTTCTAGGGATTTGTCCATTTCCTCTAAGTTGTCTAGTTTGTGTAGAGGTTTTTGTAGGATTCATGGCTGATATTTTGTATTTCTCTGTATCAGTTGTAAGGTCTCCTTTTTCATTTCTGATTGAGGTTATTTGAGTCCTTTCTCTTCTATTTCTGTTAATCTGGCTAGTGGTCTATCAACTTTATTTATCTTTTAATAGAACAAAGTTTTTGTTTCAGTGATCCTTTGTATTTTTTTTTGGTTTATATTTTGTTTACTTCTGCTCTGAGCTTTGGTTATTTCTTTTCATCTGCTGCCTTTGGGTTTGGATAGTTCTTCTTTTACTAGTTCTTTGAGATGTGACATATGGTTGTTAATTTGTTATCTTTATATTTTTATCTTTATATTGTTATCTTTACATTTTTCTGATATAGGCATTTAAGGCTATGAATTTTCCCCTTAGGATTGCTTTCACTGTATCTCATAGATTTTGAAAGCTGTTGTCCCATTTGTCATTCAGTTTGAGGATTGTTTTGATTTCTATCTTAAATTCATCATTGACCCAAGGATCATTCAGCAGCACGTTGTTTAACTTTCATGACATTGTGTAGTTTTGAGTGTTTCTCTTGGAATTGATTACTAGTTTTATCCCACTGAGGTCTGAGAAGATATATGGTATGATTTCAATTTTTTTGAATTCACTGAGACTTGTTTTGCGGTCTAAGATGTAATCAATCTTGGAAAATGTCACATATGCTGATGAGAAAAATGTATCTTCAGTAGTTTTGGGGTAGAATCTTCTCTAAATATCTGTTATGTCCATTTGTTCTAGAGTCCTGTTTAAGTCCAGTGTTCCTTTATTGATTTTCTGCTTCAATGGTCTGTCCAGTTCTGTCAGTGTTAAGTTCCCTGGCAACTTAGATGCTACTGTTTATTTCTTTGCTTAGATCTAGAAGAATTTGCTTGATGAAACTGGGAGCTCCTGTGTTAGGTACATATATATTTAGGACTGTTGTGTCTTGTTGAATTACTGCCTTTACTATTATATAATGAGCATCTTTGTCTTTTTTACCATTATTGATTTAAAGTCTATTTTGCCTGATATGAAAATGACTACACCTGGTTGCTTTTGGTTTTCAATTCTGTCGAATATTTTTTCCATCCCTTAACCTTGAGTTTGTGTGAGTCCCTGTGGTTTAGATGTGTTTCTTGGTGACAGCAAATACTTAAGCTATGTTTTTTCTTCCTTTCATCCAGTCTATGTCTTTTGAGTGTAGCATTCAGACCATTCATGTTCAGTGTTTTGTACTGATATGTGAGACGCTGTTGTGTTTATCATGTTGAATAATATATTGTTGTTTTGTTTTCCCTCTTGTGCTGTTGTTTTATAAGAGCTGTTGGTGTTTTTATAATAGTTGTTATCTGTTGTGCTGTTGCATGTATAATGTACTTTCACGCATTTGCTATGGGGTAGGTATAGTAGTGACAAATTCCCTTAGTGTTTGCTTGTGTGGAAAATTCTTTATTTCCCCATCATTTATGAAAATTAGTTTTGCAGGAAACAAAATTCTTGGCTGGCAGCTGTTCTGTTTAAGAAAATTAAAAATGGTGTCCTAATCCCTTCTGGTTTGTAAGGTCTCTGCTGAGAAGTTTGCTGTTAGCCTAATCGGTTTTCTGTTGTAGGTTAGTTCTTCCTTTCATCTTGCAGCTTGTAGAATTTTCTCCTTCATTTTGACATTGCCCAGGTTGATGACTATGTGTCTTGGGAATGTCCTATTTGCTATGATTCTTCCCAGTGTTCCATGACCATCTTGTATCTATATCTGAATCTCTGACAATACCATGGAAGTTCTCCTTAATAATTCCCTCAAATAGGTTTTCCATGATTTTTGCTTTTTCTTTTTCTCTCTCCAGGATACCTATAATTAGTATGGACTTTCACATAGTCACATATTTTTCTGTGTGATTGTTCAGCCTTCTTTATTCTTTTGTCTGCATCTTTGACTGACTGGGTTAGTTTGAAAGCCTCATCTTAAAGCTCTGAGATTCTTTCTTCTGCTAGGCCTACTTTGTTTTTGAAGTTTTCTGCAGTATTTTGCAATTCCCTACATGACTCTTTCGTTTCTTTAAATTCCGTTATATCATTTCTTATGTTGTCCATCTCTTTTGTGACTTTTTCCTTTTTTTCATTCATGAGCTGAAATTTTTTTTTTTTTGCTTCTTTGTGTAACTTTTCAACTTTTTCTTCAATCCCATTCATCTTATTTGCCATCTATATTCTGAATTCCATCTCTGACATTTTGACAATTTCCTTTTCTTTGGGGTCCATTGTTATGGATCTATGGTGATCCTTTGGGGGTGTCGAGCTAACTTATTTTTTCATGTTGCCAGAGATTTTTTCCTGGTTTATTCTCATCTGAAACCTCTTCTCTCAGCTCAGAGCTGATAGGTTTGCAACACACCTGTTCTCCTTTACTGGGAACTCTCCTACTTTGTGAGGAGGAGGACAGGTCCCTAGATAACTCTTTTGTGTCCTACTCCAGAGGACTGATCTGGTGTGAGGGGGTGGATGAACTAAGTGCCTGTAACACAGCTGTTCTCCTGCATCACCTCAATCCCTTGTGGTTGTCACAGTCCAAGCCAATGCTGGGGATATTCGTTTGGATTGATGTATTGGTCCCCAGGTCACTGTCGGAAGCTTGGGCAGGGGGCTGAGCAAGTCACTTTCCACAGAGGTGGGTGGCGTGACCTTGGCTGGTGCCTGGGAAGGTCTTGGGACCTTGGTGGGTGCCTGGGTGTGTCACAGGACCTTGGCCAGTGCCTGGGCAGGTCATAGGACTTGGGCCAGTGCTGGGGAATCCTCATGTAGAGAGGTGGATTTGTCCCTAGGCCAATGTTGGAAGCTCAGGCAGAGAACTGAGTGAGTTCCCCTCCACTGAAGCTGGTGTTGTGGAAGATTGCTCTGCCCAGGTCTCTCTGTGGTGGTGAGAGTGGCTTTTTGATGAGGTTATCTGGGCATAGTCAAAAGTGTCAGGGCTGTGGGCATTCACTCTATCCAGGTCTAGGTGTAATGGTGGTATGTGACAGAAGGCACGTGGATCTTGTGGGGGTGTGGACATCTGCTCTGAGGCCAGATAGGCCTCAGCATAGCAGTGCACACGCTGGGGGGCACTTGTTCCACTGGTTGAGGTGCAGGGCCATGGAAGCTGGGCTGCTGGATGGCTGGGGCTCTCTCTCTACACAGACCCCACCAAGGCTGCTGCCATGGGACCCCTCAAGCTCTGAGTTCTGTGATGGGGGTTGCCCAGCTCCTAGTCATGGGCATGCAAATGCATCTGCTCACCCTGCTTCCTTCCTGACCAGTAAGGGGTGATGTTGGGGCAGCTGCAGCAAAGCCAATCCCTGTATAGACCAGAAGCTCTGTACCTGAGAGCTCAGAGTGGCGTCAGCTCTAGCAACCTGGGAGCTGAGACTATCAGGAAACCTGCTGAGCCTGCTCTGTGATGCAACTTCACTATACAGTCTCCAAGCAGTTCCCCAATCAGCATGGAGGCCCACAGTGCTGGGTGGGGGCCCCTCACACCTTGAGTCTCAGTGTTGACGGGGGGAGCATGGGGTCATAGGGCTCTCTCCTTTATCACTTCCCCACGTGTAGGGGTCTCACCCAAGCACCTCCCAATCTTGGCAAGTGGAACTCCCTGTCCCTGTATCCATCACTTTGAGTGCCTCCTATTGGTCCTCTGATGATCTACAATGCTCTCTCCAAAAGGGTCCATCTGTAGGTGAGCATCTACTTGCAGTTTTGAATCCTCTCCTAGAGAGCAGAGTGTGCAGGCAACTTCTAGTCTGCCATCTTGGCCCCCTTCAACAATACTTTTAAAGCCATTAGTCAAACAAACAACATTAAAAATTCTTAACTGAATTCTCAAAAACATTTTTAGAACTACTGGTGTTTTACAGTCATTTATTTATTTTCTTAATCTTGACAATAGACAACTGTTAATTGTTACATCATTAAACATATAAGGTAACAGCATATAAGGCAGCTTAAGTTAGTTAGATGAGCTTTAAGTTAGAATTGCCTGTATATGTTCCAGTTTCTACATCCAGTCTATCCCATGGACTGCAGTCAGAAATCAAGGGCAAAAAAGGGTGTTTGAAGGATGGTGAGGTCAGGGGAACACTATAGGAACAGAATAAAAGGATTAGAGTACTTTAATCCAGAGAGATTAAACAACCAAGGATAACAATCACTAGTACAAACACCACCATTAAGCACTTACTGTGTGGCAGTCACTTTGCTAAGTGCAGAGATATTGAGCTACATCCAAGGAGAGGTGAAGTGTTGTCAAAGGGGATTTTAACATTCATTTTTTCAATTATGCCATCTATGTGTCAAGCATTGTGCTGATCACGCAACAGTTGAGAACTAGTAAATAACAGAATGTCATGGAAAGAACCCCAGATTGGAAATTAGAAGATTTAGGTTTTAGTTGTTTTTTTTTTAAATTTCAGCATATTATGGGGGTACAGATGTTTAGGTTACGTATGTTGCCCTTGCACCCCTCCCCCCAAGTCCGACTTTCAACCGTGTCCATCCCTCGGATGGTGCGCATTGCACTCTTTGCGTATGCATATACCCGTTCACTCCTTCCCCCGCTCCCCTGCCCGACATCCAATAGATGTTATTCTTATATGTACACTTATGTGTTGATCAGTTAATACCAATTTGATGGTGAGTACATGTGGTGCCTGTCTTTCCATTGTTGGGATACCTCACTTAGTAGAATGCATTCCAGCTCTATCCAGGAGTATACAAGAGGTGCTATACCACCATTGAT
>NW_012149952.1:6930857-6948065 GCF_000956105.1 Propithecus coquereli
TTCCACTGTGATCTGAGAAGATGCATGGTATGATTTCTATTTTTTTGAATATTTTGAGACATGCTTTGTGTCCTAGAATATGGTCAATCTTAGAGAATGTCCCATGAGCTGATGAGAAGAACGTATATTCAGTGGTTTTTGGGTAGAATGTCCTGTAAATGTCAGTCAAGCCCATTAGGTTTTAGTTTTAAAAGTATTATTAACTCTACTTATGACCTTGAACAAATCACCCTGCCTTTTTCAAGAATTTTGAGATAGAGGTGTTTCACCAATCAGTGGTTTTTAAAATTTTTTTTAGCAGCCAACCCTTTCTTCAAATGACCTCTTATAGAAATATCCTACATATAAGAGCTGAAAGTGGAAATCTGATGCTTAAAACATAGTGAAGGTCATAACACAATCCTCCTACTTGACCTCCTCTTCTCCCTGAAAGCAGCCTTAAAGGTACCTGTCAGATACTTTTAGGGATTTGGTTAACATAGTTTGAAAATTTATAAGGTAGATAGTCTTTAAGGTCCCTTCTGGATCTAATATCTTACAACTAATTCTGAAACTTTCCTTTCCTCCATCTTCAAAATTCTTTGTTCAATGCAGTCCAACAAGTACTTGTTGAATGTCTAGCATCACAGAAAACACATGATAGGATTTTTGCCATAGAGGAACTCACTATCTTGTTGGGGAAAACAAAATATAATAAATAAAATAGGAGTGCACTTCAGAGGAAAGAGGGTTTTAAGGAGCAAAAAACTATCAAGGGCCCTCTCAAATAGAAGGTCCAGTTCTGTATCTTTTTTGTGGGTATATCATCTTCCTGGGGCAGCAGGCACTAAAATAAATATTGAATAAATGAATGAATGGATGTATGCATAAAGCTATTATTACTCATGTTCACTGAAATTCAGGCAAAAGGTATAGAGCAAAAAGTACTTTCCCTATTTTATAGAATATTTTTTCTTATATGCACAGGTTTATAGAAAAAGCCACCAAATTTCTCCCCTATTCACCCTACTATCCACTACCTACAACTACTTACAAATGGTGATATTTTATTAGAATAAAAACAAAGCAAAAAGTATACCCCATTATGTTAGCCCCTTCCTTGAGTCAGCAGTACAAATAAAGGCAAAATTCTGCCAAACCATTTGAAATATAATTTTGTAGGAGCAAATCATCAGACTGACCTTTGCTTTGGCAGGAAATCTTTCTTTCAAAGAACTTGTTTTTATGAAGGTCATTCATATGCTGCAAGTAAACAAGTCTCCAAAGCAGGTAAATCAAGTTAGAAATGAGGGTTATTTTCTCTCCCCCCCATCTCCATTAGTAGTGGGAAGAAGGCAAGGAGGTCAAGAAGAAGGCAATTATTTTTCTTTTTCCACCCAAACTTAAATTCTGTCACATAAGATGCTTTCTCTTTTTGAACTCAAAGTCAGCCAGTTGGCACTTAAGTAAAATTAAGACAACTACACCACTGGCAGGGAATTTGATGGAGAGCTTACTGGAGACAGCTCATTTGAGTAAAAGCTTTGTCTGTTCAAGAAACAATATAATTTCTGGAGGAAGATTTTCTGGAAAGGGCCAGGTGGCTCTGTAGTTTTATGGCTCAGGTGATACCAGTTATCTAGGACAAGTATTGTACATAACTAATGTTCTCAAACCTGAATTGTGTTTCCCAAGAAGGCTATTACATTTAAAAGGACATTAAGGTGAATTTAAATTCCATTTTTGTTTTACCATTGCCCTAATTTTTATTATGGTATACTAGATACTATTGTTATTCTGAAAATGCCGTATAAAACATATTTTCTATATTATACATCCTGGGAAAATATAAAATAGTTTTCTTTTTGAATCTGTGTTACCTGATGTCTGAGTTGCTTAGTGAGATATCAAACTAACAGATGAAATGAGAAATATCTCATCCCTTTCTAGTCTTCCTCCAAGGTGCAATGACATCTTAGGGAAAAGGTTGCATCCTTTCCTCTGCTGTGACAAGTATAGAGATCCCAGTCTCTATGGGACTCCAGAGGTAGCTACATCAAAAGTCATATTGAAGGGGAAAATATGACAGGGTTCTGACTACAAAGAATAATATCGCTACTTTCCTTTATTCATTTTAACTACTTCCCTGTAAAGTCTGGATTCAATTCAAGGTCTTGAGCTTCATTTGAAAGACCTGCATTTGGGATGTATCCAGTTTCTCCAGGGATCACATGAGTTTTAATGCACCTGGGGCAGCTCGCCAAACTGTCACTTTCTTCTATCATCTAAGCAAAATGTGGAAATTTCTAGTTAAGTCTTCAATTTGTGAATTTACCACCTCTCATCAGAGGGCCACAACTGTCATTTTCAGGAAAACCTTTTCCCTATCCTACAATATTTTTATAGAACAAGACAGGTAGCTTAGATGACAAGAACAAAGAACAATTAAAGAGAGAAAATAGAAGTTATTTTCTTCCCTCCGCACATTTAAATTTTTTTTATTTCAGAATATTACGGGGGTACAAATGTTTAGGTTACTTACACTGCCCTTGCCCCACCCAAGTCAGAGCTTCAAGGCTGTCCATCCCCCAGATGGTGCACACTGCACCCATTAGGTGTGCACCCATCCCCTCCTCCTCCCTCCCATCTGCCCGACTCCTGATGAAGGTTATTACTATATGTGCACTTAGGTGTTGATCAGTTAATACCAATTTGATGGTGAGTACATGTGGTGCTTGTTTTTCCATTCTTGTGATACTTCGCTTAGTAGAATGGACTCTAGCTCTATCCAGGATAATACAAGAGGTGCTAGATCACCAATGTTTTTTGTGGCTGAGTAGAACTCCATGGTAAACATATACCACATTTTATTACTCCACTCATGTATTGATGGACACTTGGGTTGTTTCCACATCTCTCACACATTTTAATCTAAATTTGGTATATAGGTCTAATCTAATGTTGTTATCTAGTACCATATAAGTTCATTGAAATTGTTTAGACTAAGAACCCAGAATTTTCTATTTTTTCCTCTCTCCTCCACCCAAATCCCTTGTGAAGTGTTTATTAATTCAATCAGCCAAAATATTTATTTAGAGTCTACTATATGCCAAGGATTTTTCCAGGCACTGGGAATACAATAGTAAGCAAAATAGCCCCTGTCCTTATAGAGCGCTTACACTTTGAAAGGAGAGAGACAATGAACAAATCTATAGATATAAGATAACAGAGAGTAGTAAGTGATATGAAGAAAAAAATAACAAATAGTTATAAATGATATGAAAAAAATAAAGCAGGGTAAGTATATAGAGAATGGTCATTAAAGGCTGTCCTGAAGAGGTGACATTTGAGCATGGCTTTAAATGAAATGAGAACTTGTCATAATTTTTACCTATATTCAAAAAATCCAGGAGGTCATTAAAATTACAGTGTTCTGAATTGGAAGTAAAAACAGTCATAGAGTTGAGGCATTTGAGAAATACCACCAGGATATTTAAAGAAGTCATAATCAAGCTGAAGATCATCTACTGAAGGTCAACTAAATGATTCAAAGCATGAAAGAAGGCTGAGAGGGGACATGATTGAAATATACCATTTCGATGACCGTTATGAACATTATGAATGGGAGTTTGTAACCTGATAGGGTAACATCTTAAAAATGGTAAGTTAGAGAAATAAAAAGTAAATCTGAGATTCTAGTTCTAGGATAAGACATAGTAGTTGTACTTCTCCCTATTTCTCCAACTAAGCATAGATAAAAATCTGGACATTTTACATAAAACAAACAGAAGAATCTCAAAGGTGGAGAAAAGAAGGCAGACTCTCCAGGGACTTCAAGACCGAAGGAATGACAAAGTGGTGACTTCCCTGGGTATTCTTTTACTTCATATATCCCAGACAGGGTATTGGAGAAGCCAGCAACCTAGAAATGCCAATGGGCACAGACAAAAAAAAAAAAAAAAAAAAGCTTCATGAAAGCCAGTTCTCTATAGGAAAAGGACCAAGAAAGGGCAGCCTAGCAAGACAGAAAACTCTTAGGTAACAGTTACCCTACTCTAGCCAAACAACACAAGAAAAACGGCAGTCCTACCCTCATCCCCATGAGCTAACACTAAGTGGGGAACCTAGACTTCCACATTCTCCAGGCTCTAATGAGGTGCCCCAACCAACCTACTGGGTAGTATGTCAGAGAAGACCATGTGAGAAGCTAAATCTTTCATCCCCAACCAGCAATGTCAGTGGAAGCCATGTGGTGGGCAGGAATAGATGCCCCTCCATCTATCGCCCAAGGTGGTGTCAACGAAGGCCTAAAAGGGGAGTTTCAACTTTCCACTCCTAACCAGCAGTAATAAAATACCCACCCCACAACTTCCCAGGAGTATTAATGTAGGAGTGGAGAATTTGGATTTCTGCTTCCACATGACAGTAACAAGGTAGTGACTACTTCCCCTGCCAACATGATGTCAGGAGAGACTTACTAGCACCTCTTATATACTCCTGGAAAGCGCTGGAACACAGTCTATTAAGCGAGGTATCCCAAGAATGGAAAAAAAAGCACCACATGTATTCACCATCAAACTGGTATTAGCTGATCAACATTTAAGTCCACATATAAGAATAACATGCATTGGATGTTGGGCAGGGGGAGGGGGGACGGAGGAGGAGGGGACGGGCATATGCACAAACAATGAGTGCGATGTGCACCTCCGGGGGAATGGACACACTTGAAGCTCGGACTTGGGGGGAAGGGAGGGTAAGGGCATCATACATAACCTAATCATCTGTACCCCCATAACATGCTGAAATAAAAAAAAACAGAAGATTTAAATAAGATCCAGAGTCTCATAATATAATACCCAAAATGTCAAGGATTCAATAAAAAATCAAGAACCAGGAAAATCTCAATTTAAAGAAGAACGGATACCAATACCAAGGTGACAAAGATGTTGAAATTATCTGAAAAGGATTTTAAATCAGCCATTATAAAAATGCTTGAATGAGCAATTACAAACATACTTAAAACAAATGAAAAAATAGAAAGTTTCAGTAAAGAAATAGAAGATGTAAAGAAGAACCAATGGAAAATTTAGCACTAAAAATGCAATAACCAAAATAAAATAAAATTCACTAGATGGGCTCAACTCAGAAGAAACAATCAGTGGACTTGAAGATAGAACAGTAGGAATTACCTAATATGAACAATAAAAAGAAAATAGAGTGAATGAAAATGAACAGAGCCTGGGGGACCTGTGGGTCAATAATAAAAAACCTAACATTTGTATGATTGAATTATCTGAACAAGAAATTAGGTACTCAAAGAAATAATGGGTAAAAATGTCAGAAATTTTGCCTACAGAATAACCCCAAATAGGACAAACATACACAAAAAATCTGTACCAACACACATAATCAAACTATTGAAAACTAAAAACAAAGAAAAAATATTGAAAACAGCAAGAGAGAAACAATACCTTTACCTATATGAGAAAAACAATGAGAACGACAGCAGATACACAAGAATAATTATATGTCATGTCCAAGTGGGGTTTATTCCAGGGATGCAAGTCTGATTCAATATTCAAAAATGAATCACTAGCTCCAATATATTAATAGATATTAACATGCTAAAGAGGAAAAATTACATAATCATACAATTGATACAGAAAAAGCATTTGAAAAATTCAGCAAGAATTCGTGATAAAAAGTCTTTGAAAACATAGGAGTAGAGGGTAACTTCCTCAACTTGTCAAAGCATATCTACAAAAAACCTACATCTAACATGTTATTTAAAGGTGGAAGACTAAATACTTTCTTCCTATCATTGGGAATAAGGCAAAAGTGTCTGCTGTTAACACTCTTATTCAGTATAGTACTAGGAGTTCTAGCCAGTTCAATAGGGCAAGAAAAGGAAATAAAAGACATAAAAATTGGAAAGGAAGAAATAAAGCTGTCCCTGTTTGCAGATGACGTGAGAATTTACATAAAAAATCTCCTAGAACTAATTTGGAATTCAGCAAGGTCAGATGCTACAATGAATACCAACCACAAAAATCAACTATATTTCTATATACTACCAATGAACAAGTGGCAACCCAAATTAAAAATACAATACCATTTACAATTGTTCAAAAGATAGAAATACTTAGATATAAGTCTAACTAAACATGTACATAATTTATATGCTGAAAACTACAAAAAATGATGAAACACGTCAAAGACAATATCAATAAGTGGAGACACATAGTGTGCTCATGGATTGGAAGACTCCACATATTATAGATGTAAATTCTCCATCAAAATGACATATAGGTTAAATGCAATATCTGTCAAAATTCCAGCAAGGTTTTTATTTTAAACATAGAAAAACTTATTCTAAACTTTATATGCATAGAGAAAGGAAAATCTTTGGGATCTAGGGCTTGGAGAAGAGCTCTTAGATATGACACCAAAAGCATAATCCATAAAAGAAAAAATTGAAAAGTTATTTTCATCAAAATTTTAAATTTTTGCTCTGTGAAAGACTATTAAGTGGATGAAAAGACAAGCTACAGATTGGCAAAAATATATGTGCGAAGTACATATCTGACAAATGATTTATGTACCTAGAATATATAAAAAACTCTCAGAGCTTAACGGTAAAAATACAATCAATTAAAAAAAGGACAAAGGACATGAAAAGACATTTCACCAAAGAGGATATACAGATGGAAAATAAGCAAATGAAAAGATATTCAGTATCACTAGCCCTTGTGGAAATGCAAACTAAGATCACAATGAGATATCACTCACACTCATCAGAATACCTAAAGTAAAAAACAGTGACAACGCCAAATGCTGCCGAGAATACCAAGTAACTGCATCACAGATATTGCTGGTGGGAACGTAAAATGGCATAGCCATTCTAGAAAGTAGTTTTTCAGTTTCATTAAAAAAAAGTATGGAATGCCTAATTCATCATCATAGTATTACACATAGCATCACTATTGATCAAGAAAGTCATTTCACAGCAAATGAAGAGTGGTAATGATCCCATGCTCGTGGAATTCACTAGTCTTGCCATATTTCCCATCATCCCGAAGCAGTAGGATTGCTACAGCCGTGGAATGGCTTTTTGAAGATTGAGCTACAGTACCAGCTAGCTGGCAGTGCCTTCCAGAAGCAGTGTCTTTCAGGATGCTCTAAATTAATGTCCAATATATGGTGTTATTTCTCCAGTAGCCAGCATTCATGGATCCAAGAATAATTATTAGAGATGAAAATGGGAGTGGCTTGGTAAACTATTACCCTTAGTGATCCCCAAGCAAAATTTTTTGCTTTCTGCCCCCCATGACCTTAGGCTTTGCTGGTCTAGAGGTCTTAGTTCTAAAGGGAAGTAAGGTTACAGTCCATGGAACATTCTTCATGATGAATAGTCAAGTCCATAAAACAAGTCCCAATAAATTTGAAACTATTTAAATCATATAGAGCATGTTCTTTGACACAATGAAATTAAATTAGAAATCAATAACAGAAAGATATATGGAAAATATAAATAATCCTTGGGTGGAAGAAGAAACCACATAGGATATTAAAAAGTACTTTGACTGAATTAACATGAAAATAGACCATATCAAAATTTGTGTGATGAGGTAAAACAATGCTTAGAGTGGAGTACATACAGCATTAAGTGCTTAAATGTTCATATTAGACTTATTCATAATATAGACAAAAATTGAAAAGAACACAAATGTTCATCAACTGGTGAATGGATAAGCCAATTGTAATTCATTCATATAATGGAATACTACTCAAAAATAAAAATGAACTTACTACTGATAATGTCCAACAACTTGGATTAATATAAAATTATAAAAATTCTGAGAGAAAGAAGCCATACATACAAAAATACAGAGTGTATGATCACATGTATATGAAGCTTAGTAACAGTCAATTTATGGTGATATAAGTCAGAACAGTGGTTGCCAATATAGGTTGGAGATTGGCTGGAAGGAGTCAAAGGGGAACTTTCTGGTGGGATGAAAATGTTTTATGTTTTTATTATGATGTTGATTACAAGGGTGTATGCATTTATTAAAAGTCACCAAATTGTACATTTAAGATCTGTGCATATCATTATGTAAATTTTACCTCAATATTGAAAAAGTATTTTTTGCAGCATCATTCACAATAGTCAAGACATGGAAGCAATATAAATATACATCTACAGAAGAATAGATTAAGAAAATGTGGTGCATATAAGAATAACATCTATTGGATGTGGGGCAGGGGGGAGGGAGGAGGGGACGGGTATTTGCATACACAAAGAGTGCAATGTGCACCACCCTAAGGATGGACATATTTGAAACTCGGACTTAGGGGGGGAGGGGGGGGCAAGGGCAACATACGTAACCTAAACATCTGTACCCCCATAATATGCTGAAATAAAAAAAAAAAAAAGAAAATGTGGTGTATATACATATACAATGGAATATTACTCAACCTTAAAAAGAGGGAAATCCTACCATTTGTGACAACATGAATGAACCTAGAGAATATCATGCTAAGTGAAATAAACCAGACACAGAAGGACAATACTACGTGATATCACTCATATGATGAATCCAAACAGTCAAGCTCATAGAAGCAAAGAGTGGAAAGCCAGGGGTTCCGGGTGTACAAAGGGTACAAAGTTTCAGTTATATGAATTAGTCCTAGAGATCTACTGTACAGCATAATGCCTACAGCTAACAATACTGCATTGTATACTTTAAAAATTTCTAAGAGTAAAGACCTTATGTTAGGTTTTCTTATCTACACAAACATACACAAATAATAATGAGAGAGAGGGAGGAAACATTTTGAGGTGATGGATAGGTTAATGGTATAGACTGAGGTGATGGTTTCATGGTATATACTTATCTCAAAACTCATCAAATTGTATACCTTAAATATGCACAACTTTCTGTATGTCAAAAAATTAAATAAAAAAGAATGTTGAGACTTTTTGATAAAGGCCAGTCTCACTGGAGATAGCAAAATGTAATTAGAGAACTCTTTTGTCTCAAATATAGAAATTTTTTAAAAATTACAAATGAAAAAAGGCAAATATATTTTAGATAAAATCATAGACAATAGATTCATGATGGAATACTGAAATAAATTAGAATTATTTTTTCTCCTAGGGATACTTCTGCTTATTTTGAGATTAGTATTGGGGAGTTATATGATGATTTCCTCATAAAGCCTTCTCAGAAACAGAAAACTAGATTGGCTGGATAACAGGTATATGTGATAATGAGCATTTTTACATTTCTACCTATGAAACAAAGCCCACCAGTGAAAAAAAATCAAGCTTTATCCTTTTGTCTCATGATAAATTAGTGTTAAATACAATTTCAGAGGTCTAGGATGGCAATAACTTCTTTCTACCCAGAGGTACAAGCAAATTGGGTCTTCCCATAAGAACTTATTTTACATGGTAACAATATCCCAGAGAGGTAAATGCAGTACCTAACAAATTCAACTTGTGAGGATTGGCTGTATTATAGTAACTCAGATGTATTGATGACACTGGGGGAGATGATATTCTAGTGCTATCAAACCCATAGCATATTGTTATTCTGCATGTGACTCCTGCATCCAGGATGCAAATTCTGTCCCATAACTAGTTATATTAGAATTTTAAACTGAAGAATTGGAAGCAATTCAAAGTTGTAGAGAAAAATTTATAACCCTCTAAAATGAAACTGACACATCCAGAGCAAGGAGAAAAAGTGACCATTCGTTTATTCATTCATTCATTAAACATTTATTAAGTGCCTACCATGTGTCAGACCCTGTGCTAGGTGCCAAACATTTAAAGATGGGTAAAATATGGTTACTGTACTCCAAGAAATAACAGCCTAAATGGAAGAAACAGATAATTATAAAATAGTATATTTGGGGCAATAATAAAAATATGCACAAGGCAAACAGAGGTACAGAGGAAAAACCAGGGAAGGCTTTCTGAGTGAGATAGTACCTGAACTGTGTCTTCAAGGATGAGTAGGAGTTTGGCAGGTGATGAAGAATGTAGAAGAGACATTTCAGGCATAATGGACTACATAGGCAAAGGCAGAGGCATAGAGGAGAGAAGTAGCCGAGTGTGCATAAACTATAAATAGTTAAGTGTTTTAAGTAAGGGAATGGCAGGATCCAATTGTGTTTTAAATAGAAAAATCTGACAGTGTGGGGGATGCATTAGAAGGAATAAGAAGGGAGGCAAGAAGACCAATTAAAAGATCGTGGTGGTTTGTTTAGATAATTAATGACATGGTGCTGAACTAGGGATAAGGCAACGGCAATAGGGAAGACAGAAGAGATTATAGTTGATGGTCACTTTACTTAATTTCAAGATACCACTTTTGATTTTCTTCCTACTGCTCATTGGTCATTTCTTCTCAGGTTTCTTTGCTAGTTCTTCCTCTTCTCCCCAGCTTTTTCACAGTGTATTAACCGAGGGCTCAGTCCTAGGATCTCTTCTCTGTCTTCACTCTCTTGGCTTTAAATATTATGTCTATGCTGAACACTCCTAAATGCATAGGTCTAATCCAGACCTTTCCTCTGCAGTACAGAAGTGTATACCCACCTAACTGTTTGACATTTCCACTTAGATATATAGTAAGCATCTCAAACCAACATGTCCAAAACTAAACATCTACACGCCAAGCTTACTCCTCATATAGTCTTTTTTATCTCAGTAGATGTCACCTCCTTCCTCAGTCCAAAAAACCTTGTATCCATCCTTGACTTCTCCCTTTAACATCCCATATCCAATCTATCAGCACATCCTATTTTTTGTACACTCATAATATATCCTCAATCTATCTATTTCTCACCATTGAACACTCTTTCCACCCTGCTCCAATTCACCATCATCATCTCTTGCTTGGATTACTACAGCAGCTTTATATCTGGTGTGTCTGCTTCTACCTTGCTCATATCCCTATAACATCTTCTCAAGATAGCAGCAGCTTCTGCATAGCAAAGGAAACAATCAAGAAAATGAAAAGGCAACATACAAAATGGGAGGAAATATTTGCAAGCCATATATATAACAAAGGGTTATTGTTGAAAAATATGAGGAACTCCTACAACTCAATAGCAAAAACCAAACAAACAAAAACCCAACTCAACTAAAATTTGGGCAAAGTACCCAAATAGATATCTCGCCAAAGAAGACATACAAATGGCCAGCAGGTATATGAAAAGGTGTTCAGCATCTCTTTTGAAATACAAATCAAAACCACCATGAGATATCACTCCATACCTGCTAGGGTGGCTAATATAAAAACAACAGCAACAAAAAATAAATGTTGACAAATATGTGAAGAAAAGGAAACCCTTGTATGCCATTGGTGAAAATGTAAATTGGTACAGCCACTATGGAAAACTGTATGGATGTTCCTTAAAAAATTAAAAATAGAAGTACTATATGATCTAGCAATCTCAAAGTATCTAAAATCAGTATCTCAAAGAGATACCTGCATCTCCATATTCATTGCAGCACTATTCACAATAGGCAAGACATGGAAGCAAACTAAATGTTCATAAACAGATGAATGAATAAAGAAAATATGGTAAGAGGGGAGGCAAGATGTCTTACTACAGACATTGGTCACCAGATTGTCTCAGAAAGAAGGAAAAGTTTTAGATGAAAGAAAATATAGTCCAGGTGTAATTACGAGGGAAAAGTGGCCAGAACCTAGCAAAGATTCCATGGAAAGAAGTTGAGGAGCAGAAGAAGAAGGAACAAGACTTTGGCAGAGATCAACCCCCAAGGAATTTGGAGCCCCATGGAAAGGGTAGGTGAGAGTGTTTGTTTTTCCTCCTTTCGCACCTCTGGCAGACTTCAGACTCCTGAACTGTTGGAGAGCTTATCTACCCTCATGATCCCCAAAGCCGCTGCTGCCAGGGAACTGGGAGTTTCTTGAGAACAGAACACCAGGCTGCCAGCCCCCTCAGAGTTGCTCTCTCTCTCACCACAGACTCGAGCTGAGGCAGTGGGTGCCATACTGCTTTTCCACCAATTGTTTGCCTTTGTCCTGCCCAAGGAGCTTCAGCCCTTAGGTTTTCTTGTCATTGGTCCCCATACAAACATTTTCCAACACCTGCCCAAACTGTGGTAGCCACAGGGGCCAGTAGGTCCCGGGAGAAGTGTGTGATCCCAGAGCTTGGACATTCAGGGCAGGCTGCCTTCTGGGGAGTGGAGAGTGCAGCAAGCCAGGGAAGCCCCTTGGGACAAAGGGGACCAGAGTGCCAGCTCTCCTCCATTCAGATTCTTCTCCTCCTCCTCCCATCCCCTGCCCACAGCTGCCAATGCAGCCTTGGCAGTTCCCATATGAGTTGGCATGGGTATCCCAAGGGACAATTGAGCTGGAGTTCTCAGGAGTGGCTGCTTCTCCTTTGTTGGCGTATTTGCCACACCAAGGCTTCCACAGAGAGTGGGTCACATGCCTTTCCTCTTAAAGACCTGCAAAGGACCAAGGGGTGCTCAGACTGTGAGCTCCCTGCCTGCCAGCCCTCCCTGGTGTTGCTCACTTGGCTGCTCTAGCAGAGCAGGGCATACCTCGAAATGGAGGGACATTAAGCCTGCTTGAGTACTCTGTGGGCAACTTGGGACCAGCACGCTTCTCCCTGGCATAGTCAAGGATTGAACTAGGGAGATCAGAGGACGGGCCTGCAGGCCAGATCCCATACCCCCAGGACTCGATCATATTGCTTGGGGGCATGGAGGGGAGATTTGTGAACTAATCTTGGGAGGTAAGGGAGCCCTCATGGGCAGAACTAAAAGGAGACTGTGGTGTGTCTGAGCCATGGCATACTTGAGGAGCACTCCTCCCCCCACAGGAAAGTTACACTTTCAGTCCAGGGTGGAATCCTGGGTAGGGAAGCTCCCAGCATTTTGTGTCATTGCTGGTGAGCTCAGCTAGTTTGGGCTGCTGCTTGCCACCAGAATATGGAAGGCAATCCATGGGGCAAGGGGAAAGGGAGAAGAGTGAAACTCACTCCTATAAATCTGAGACTGCCTCTCCCCCAAGAGCAGACTTTCTGGTTTAGTGGGGCCACTTCAGCCCCTCCCTGGTGGCTTTCCCCAGTGGCCTGTGAGCTGACCCTCAAGCTCTGCCAAGACAGGTCTTATGCCTGCCTTTGTGAAGCCTGAATGCAGGCTCACCCAACCCAACCCTGCCGAATCTCACTCCTTTATCTATCCAACTCAGCTACGGTGGAGCACAAGAAGGAGTGACCTGGGAGCTCCATGTTTAGAACATCTGAGTGCTTCTCTTCATTGGTCGAGCTGGTTGCAGGTCCTAGAAAACACCACTGCAGCTGGCTCTTTCCTGCAAGCACCACCTATTGCCAGGGAGGACAATTTGTACAGCCCATTACAGCATTTACTGATTAAATCATATAGGGTGTAGCTGGCTTTTACCTATAAGCACCACCTGCTGACTTAGAAATTAAACTCGATATCCGAATATAATTAATACTTTTAAGAAGACTACAGGGCTGGAGAAAGAGAGAGGATTTCAAAGACCTCCATCTCATCTTATCAATAAGAGAAAGGGAATCAGCCCATGCACACAGTATACCACTGCTACAGCCTATAAATAACTAACAATTGAAAACAACCACACTAAGGATATCTATAACCAAGGAATCCATCTAGTACCTAGACCCCCATCAAAGCACCCACAAACAAAGCCAAAGGTCCTTACTGAACATATGTATAGGCACACCCATAAGAGGCCCTTAAGAGTGAGGGGGAAAAAAGTCCCATATAAAGAAAAGAAAATCCAAAAAGAAGAAGCGACAGCTGCTCCAGATGAGAAGGAATCAGTGCAAGAACTGCAGAAGTATGAAAAATCAGAATGAGAGGAACCCCCCCAAAGGAGTACACCAGTTCTCTAGCAATGAACCCCAACCAAAGTGAAAATACTAAAATGACAGATAAAGAATTCCAAATATGGATTGTAAGGAAGCTCAATGAGAACCAAGAGAAAATGGAAAGGCAACTACAAGAAACCAGAAAAGTAATTCAGTAATTGAATGAAAAATTTACTAAAGAAATAGATATATTAAAAAAAAACAAACAGAACTTCTGGAAATGTAAAATTCAATCAGGGAAAAACAAAACACAAAGGGAAGTTTTAAGAATAGACAAGACCAAGCAGAAGAAAGAATTTCAGAGCTTGCAGACAACTCTTTTGAATTAACCCAGTCAGTCGAAAATGAAAATCAAAGAATCAAGAGGAACAAAGTTTACGAGAAATATGGGATTACATAAAATGGCCAAATATAAGAATCATAGGCATCCCCGAGGGTGAAGAAGAAAAATCAAAAGGCCTGAAAAACCTATCCGAGGAAATAATTGATAAAAACTTCCCTGGTCTTGCTAGAGATTTAGACATCCAGATACAAGAAGCTCAAAGAACACTTAGGAAATTCATTGCAAAAAAAGGCATATAGTCATCAAATTGGCCAAATTCAATGTGAAGGAGGAACACCTATGAGCCGCGAGGCAAAAACATCAAATAACTTACAAAAGAAAACTCATCACACTAAGAGCAGACTTTTAACAGAAACCTTACAAGCCAGAAAGGAATGGCGTACTATCTTTAGTCTCCTTAAACAGAAAAACTGCCAAGCAAGAATTTTGTGTGCTGCAAAACTAAGTTTCATAAATGAAGGAGAAAAAGTCTTTCACAGAGAAGCAAACACTAAGGGAATTTGTCACCACTAGACCTGCCCTATAAGAAATGCTTAAAAGTGTTCTATATACGGAATAGAACAATTGATACTCACCAGTAAAAAAACAGCAAAAGTTAAAACTCACATATTTTATAAAACAGTAACAGAAGGGAGAGAACAAATCAACTAGGTAACAGTCAAAATATGACCAGAACAGCATCTCATATATCAATACTAACATTGAAGGTGAAGCATCTTAATATATCCCTTAAAAGATGTAGACTGGCTGAATGGATTAAAAAACATAACCCAAATATATGGTGTCAACAAGAAACTCATTTAACTCATAAAGATTACCAAAGACTCAAGGTAAATGGGTGAAAAAAATATTTCATGCAAATGGAAAACAAAAGCAAGCAGGATTAGCTATTCTCAAATCAAATAGACTTTAAATCAATAATGGTAAAAACACACAAAGACAGTGATTGTATAATAATAAAGGGATCAATTCAACAAGAAGGTATAACAAACCTAGATATATATTAACCTAACACAGAAGCTCCCAGATTCATAAAGCAAATTCTACTAGATCTATGGGAAGAAATAAACAGCAACAACATAATAGCTGCGGACTCCAACGCATCACTGACAGAACTAGACAGATCAAGGTAGAAGATCAACAAGGAAACATTGGACTTAAAGAGGACTCTAGAACAAATGGACTTAACAGACATTTTACACCTAGAGGAAATGGATAAATTCTTGGAAAAACACAACCTCCAAAACCTGAATCAGGAAGAAACAGAAATCCTGAACAGATCAATAAGAAGCAATGAGATTGAAACAGTAATAAAAAAAATCTCCTAACAACAAGAAAAAGCCATGGCGTAGATGGATTCATAGCCAAATTCTACCAGACCTACAGAGAACCCATTTTCAATACTGACAAGGAAGGAACTCTCCCTTACTGATGCTATAAAGCCAGTATCACCTTGCTTCCAAAGGCAGGAAAGGACAAAACAAAAAAAGGAAAATTACAGACTAATATCCCTTATGAATATAGATGCAAAATCCTCAAGAAAATACTAGCAAACCAAATTAAGCAGGACATCAAAAAGATAATACACCATGATCAAGTGGGTTTCATCCCAGGGATGCAAGGATGGTTCAACATATGCAAATCAATAAATGTGATTCACCACATAAACAGAAGTAAGTATGAAGACCATATAATCACCTCATTAGATACAGAAAAAGCATTTGATAAAATCTAGCACAAATTCATGAAAAAACTCTCAACAAACTAGACATAGAAGAAACATACTGAAAAACTGTAAAAGCCATATATAAGAAACACATAACCAACATCATAATGAGTGGGAAAATGTTGAAAGCATTCCCCCTAAGAACTGGAACAAGACAAGGGTGCCCACTGTACCATTTCTGTTCAACATAATACTGGAAGTCCAAGCCAGAGCAATTAGGCAAGAGAAAGAAATAAAGGGCATTCAAATTGGGAAAGAGGAGGTTAAATCCCTGTTTGCTGATGAAATTATCTTGTATCTAGAAAACCCTAAAGACTCCACAAAAAGACTCCTAGAATTGATAGATCAATTCATCAAAGTCACAGGCTACAAAATCAATGTAAACAAATCGATAGCATTTTATATACTAATAACAGTCAAGCTGAGAGTCAAATCAAGAATGCAATACCATTTATAATAACTGCAAAGAAAATAAACTACTTAGGAATATACATAAGAGGTGAAAAATCTCAACATGTAGAACTATGAAACACTGATCAAATAAATCAGACACGACACAAACAAATGGAAAAACACCCCATGCTCATAAATTGGAAGAATCAACATCATTAAAATGTCCATACTGCCCCAAATTATTTACAGATTCAACACAATCCCTATCAAAATACCACTGTCATTTTTCACAGATCTAGAAAAAAATAATTTCAAATTTCATGTGGATCCAAAAAAGAGTCTGAATAACCAAAGCAATCTTAAGCAAAAAGAACAGATCTGGAAGTATCACATCACCTAACTTCAAATTATATCACAAGGCTACAGTAACTAAAACAGCATGGCAGTGGTATAAAGTTAGAGATACAGACCAATGGAACAGAATAGAGAACACTGAAATAAAACCATATAGTTTGGACCAACTGATTTTTGACAAAGCAAACAAAAACATACACTGGGAAACGGATACTCTATTCAATAAATGGTGTGGAGAAAATTGGATAGTCAGATGCAGAAGAATGAAATATGATCCTTTTCTCTCGCCATATAAAAAATTTAACTCAAGATGGATTAAATACCTAAATGTAAGACATGAAACCATAAAAAATTCTTGAAGAAAATATACGAAAAACCCTCCTAGACATTGGCCAAGGTAAAGAACTTGTGACTAAATTTTGATAATCCACTCATGGATTGACGGGCACTTGGGTTGTTTCCACATTCTTGCAATAGTGAATTGTGCTGCCATAAACATTCGGGTGCA
>NW_012149952.1:6948525-6950114 GCF_000956105.1 Propithecus coquereli
GGGGGGGGAACCAAGTGCAACACACGTAACCTAAACATCTGTACCCCCATAATATGCTGAAATAAAAAAAAAAAGAACTTGTGACTAAGACCTGAAAGGCAAATAAAACAACAGCAAAAATAAATAAATGAGACTTCATTAAATTTAAAAATTTCTGTACAGCAAGGGACATAATCAACAGAGTAAGTAGATAACCTACAGAATGGGAGAAAATATTGACAAACTACACATTCAACAAAGGGCTAATATCCAGAATCTACAAAAAGCTCAAACAAATCAGCAAGAAACAAACAACAATCTCATTAAAAAGTGGGCAAAAGGGGGGGGTCGGGAAGATGGTGGATTAGGGGTGACCTCCTGGCTCTCTGCTATCAGAGTGGGAGGTGAAGAACACGGACACCCACACGCGAGTGAGGCATTCCCCTGCAGGATGAGCTTCGTGAATCTACAGAGAAGCAGCGAGGGACAAGCAGTCCTGTGGATAGAATAAGGTTAGCTGGATAAGTGCTCGCAAATTACCGGAGAGTTGGGACAAAAGGGAAGTCCAGCGCGGGAGGGCCGCGCCCCGCGGCGGGCTCACCCAGGCAGTGAGATCTGACTCACAGGAAGACGACTCTTCCTCTACCAAACCCCACTCCCACGCAGGCAGGGAAATGCGAGGTCAGTGCGAAGTGGTAGCACAGACCGACAAGCGGTGGGGAGCCGAGACAGGAGCGGGGTCCATTTTGAACGCAGCGGAGCGCGGCGCTGGGTCGGCATCGGAGGAGAGGGACTGGCCCGAGTGCACGCTCCCCAGTTCGGAGGCCGCCCGAGCCCACAGGGGAGAGTTTGGAGGCAGCTTCTTGCCACAGGAGACCGCCAGGACTAGATTGGGGGAGGGGAACTCCATAAAAGAGGCTCTACCCGCGGAAATCACTGAAAGTTCGGCGGGTGCTGGGAGGGACACAGCACAGAGTCCTTCCCGCGGATTGGTACAGAGTCGCCGTGTGTAGAGCGGGCAGCGGGCTCGGCAGGCAGCCCTGGGAAGCAGCTCTGGGAATAGGCAACGGCGGACCCCGGCTCCGGATGCCCTCCCGGTGCAGTCGGCTTCAGAGCTGACTAGCAGGGGGTGGGCAGCTGCAATTCGGGGACCCCAAAGCCTGCGACCCTGGGGACTTGTTGCCCGGGCGTCCGCCTGAGTCATAGCTGCTGCCTCTGCAGCAGAGCTGGTCGCACCCTGCGAGGAGTGGCGCGCAGCCACTTTTTCTCCCGAATCTGCGGAGTCTGTCGCAGCCGCAGACTCAAGCCCCGCCTCTGAAAGAGCGGAAAAGAGAGAAAGAGTGATATTGCTGCCGAGTTTCCAGGCGGTCTCCAGCGGCCCTGTTCCATTCAGTCGCTGGCGCTGTCCGCAAAGGTGACGGGGAACTGAGAGTGAACTGAGGGAGACTGCGTATAGAACTGTGATCCGGGACACATAAGTCCCCCTCTGCCCGGCGATTCCACCTCCGCCCCAACACACCACGCTAAAGGGCGGGCCTCTGCCACTAGGCGAAGTAAAGGGGCCATTTTTTTTTCTTCTTTTAAATTTTTTGTATAGTTGTGATCCGAGA
>NW_012149952.1:6950893-6951937 GCF_000956105.1 Propithecus coquereli
GATTCCACTGCGGGAAGTGCCGAGTAGAGAGTGAAGGAGGCTGTTTTCCCAGCGGGGTCCTGTAGCCTCATTTTCGTGGTTACTTGGTGATCAGCGCCTCCTGCCAAGGAATTATTTCCCCACCCTTGGCAGTGCGGAAGAACAAGGGAAGCTGTTCTCTGGACCGTGACCCTGCAGGGGAGGTGGATGACCCTTGACTATGATCTGACCACCGATATTGCATACTAAAGGGACTGACCCCACATCCGCTGGGGTGGAATAGCAGGACAGGCTGCTTTCTGGTCTGGATCCCTCAGGGGTCTTAGGCCGGACTTCTCTAGCATCCCTGAAGTGTGTACTTCTTTCCAGCTAGTCAACCCTGCCCTTGAAGGGGTGGAATAATAAGGGTCGCCACTTTCTGAGCTGAGACGCCAGGTAGCCCAAGGAAGTGCCTTTCCCTCAGTCTGGGGGGTTATCTGCCCCTCTGGCAGGTGAAACCTGCCCTTGGAGGAGGAAAGGAACGAGAGAAGACGTTTTTCAGGCTGGGCCTTATGACAGTCTCAGCCAAAGCGCCTCCCACAGCCCTCTAGGACAGAGCCCGCCCCTGAAGATAGGGAGATAGGAGAAAAAATACTTTCCCCATAGGACTAGCCTGAATCTGTATGATCTTGGATCTAAGCAAAAGAGGACAGTGTGTTGGCGTTATACAGCTGATCGGTTTTGAACACCTGACAAGAACATAACACAAAAGCTTGCTCTTGGTGCCCAGGCTGTAGTCATCTTAGGGGCTAGTGGTCTGGGAAGGAAAATCTCCACCAGAGTCCTCAGCAATTGCACCAACTGGCATACTCATTAGGAATTCCTCCACAAGAGTGCCTAATAAGCCCTGAATAACATACTAGCAACTCTCTCCTAGCTACAGATCAAGCAATTTCTGAAGTATACTGCCTCACGCACGCTGATTCCTGCTGCTCTTCTCACCACATCTTAAGTGGTAATAAGGCTCAAGTAGCCCTTGGGAGTGGCAAAACATTTCCCAAAGACTCAGGCTTTTGTATGTCCCAT
>NW_012149952.1:6965552-6968480 GCF_000956105.1 Propithecus coquereli
AGGAATGGAAAACAAACACCACATGTTCTCACTAATAAGTGGGAGTTAAACGATGGATACACTTCATCTTAAAGTGGTATAAAGGACATTGGAAACTAAGAATGGGGGAGGTTGGGAGGAGGGTGAGGGATAAAAACTTACCTATTGTGTACAGTGTACACTATTCTGGTGATGGGCACACTAAAAGCCCTGACTTCAGCATTAGACAATTCATGCAAGTAACAGGAACACTTGTACCCCCTAATATTTTGAAATAAAAATTATTTAAAACACAAGGAAAAAACACGTTGTGTATGTATATAATAGAATATTATTCAACCTTAAAAAGAAGGAAATCCTGCCATTTGCAACAACATGAATGAACCTGGAGAACATTATGTTAAGTGAAATAAGCCAGACAGAGAAGGGCAAATATTATATGATATCACTCATATGACAAGTCTAAATAGTCAAACTCATAGAAGAAAGTAGAATGCCAGAGATTCCAGAGACTAGGAGAAGAGTGAAATGGAGAGGTACTAGTCAAAAGTTTACAAAGTTTCAGTTATACAAGATGAGTAAGTACTAGAGATCTATTGTATAACATAGTACCTATAGTTAACAATACTGTATTGTATACTTAAAAATTTGCTAAGAGCATAGATCTTATATGCTCTTATCACACACACATAAATAATAAATAAGAGAGTGGGAGGAAACTTTTGGAGGTGATAAGTAGGTTTATGGCATAGATTGGAGGTGATGGTTTCATGGTATATACTTATATCCAAACTCTTCAAGTTGTATACATTAAATATGTACAGCTTTCTGTATGTCAATCATATACCAACAAAGCAGGTTAAACAGAACAAAAAAGATAGTAGCCAGCATTATCCCATTAAAAGCCAGATCACATCACTCTTCTGCTCAAAAACCTCCAAAGACTCCTAATTTTACTCAGAGTAAAAGTCAAAGTGCTTACAATGGCCTCAAGACCCTATAAGGTCTGCCCCCTCCCTAAGTTAAACCCTTGTGAATGAATCTCCAAGTATTCCCCTTGCCCACTCTGATTGAGTCACACTATCTCCTTGAATACTAATCCCTTGAACAATCCGAACACTCCTTTGACTAAAGATCTTTGTGCTGATTGTTTTTTTCTGCTTGAATGCCCTTCCCCCAGACAGGCACTCTCCTCCAAACTCCTCCAAATAATTGCTTGAATGTCCCTTCTTAAGAAGGTTACCCCAAGCATTCTCTTTAAAATTGTGGCTATAATCCTGGAACTTTGGGAGGTGGAGGCAGGAGGATCACTTGATGCCAGGAGTTGAAGATCAGCCTGAGCAACATAGCAAGATCCTGTCTCTACAAAAAATTTAAAAAATAGCCTGGTGTGGTGGTGTGTACCTGTAGTCCCGATTACTCAGGAGTCTGAGACAGGAGGATCACTTGAGCCCAGGAGTTTGAGGTTGCAGTGAGCTATGATGATGTCACTGCACTCCAGCCTAGGCAACAGAGGGAGACTCTGTCTCTAAAATAAATGAATGAATAAATAAAATTGCAACCTGTGTCCCACCAATGCTTTCAATCCCCCTAATCCTGAACAATTTCCTCCATATCACTGACTATATATTATGTGTACATACACACATACATACATGTATAATCACTTACCAGCTTCCAACTACATTTAATCACTTAAGACAGTGTGTGTGTGTATGCACGTGTGTGTAATATCTGTCTATCTCCCCCTTTTAGAACCTAAGCAATTTGGCAGGGATTTTTTTTTCTCTCTCAGATGTACTTCTAGCACCTAAAACAGTGCCAGACACATAGCAGGCACTCAATAATTATTAGATAAATAAATGAATGAGTATGAAACAGAATCTATGGGAGATGAGAAAATAGGGAGAAGACACCTAAGTTAAACCTAAGAAGAATAAGAGAATTTGAGATCAAAAGCCTATTTGAAAAGAATACCCAAGGGGCACAGGGTGGGCTAATCACAGTATCCCTCTTATTTTGACCGATTTCTGAGTTACAGAGAATACAAAAGTAATTCATATCTGTAAAGCAATTATCTACATTTCCTGGTAGGACACAAAAGAGTAAGCCTCCTAGTGCAAGGTATGCAGCACTGTCGCATTCCCATAACCTCCAAGACACCTTGAAAACACGTGCGTGTGCATGTGCATGCACGCACACACACATAAACATTTGGTATTGACTCTAATAAAGTTTAGGCTAAAATGAAGTTGAGAGATGATCTATATGCTATATGTTTTAATTATGCATGTTTTCTCATTCTCCTTAACACAAATAACAAAGACCTATACCTCAAATGTCTATTCTGAACGTGGACTCCAGAATGTCACAGGTGGGAGGAATCTCAAATACCACCTAATCCAAACTCATCCTTTTTCACATTTGAGCAGAAAGATGCCTGTCTTTCCAATAAGAAATGACTATTTCAGAAGCATATCCTTTTTGAAATGCACATACACAAATATAGTCCTTTTAAATGTTATACATATCTTCTTCAGTTTCAAATAGGCATCTCATGTTATGATTAATAAAGCATTTTTCTCTCTTACCTTAATCCTATTTACTCTCTGTGGACAAGGACAGGATTATATCTTTTATTTGGTGTAAATGGGATATGGTTTATGAATCTAAATGAATACCTATAATTTCTGAATTTAGATAGAACAACCTAGACTTCATGAAATTAATTTAGTTAAAAATTGAATTTAAAGATCTGCTGCAAGACAGCATTGTTCTGCTTCCTACTAAATAACCATTCTATCATCAAAAACGTATATTCTTATAATTTCAGTTATTAAATGCAAATGTAATAGAAGAAAAGGTAAGAGGAAGAGATATGAACCATGAGGTAATCTATAATATCTGTTTTTAAAATCCAGTTTCTTACTGGTTTAGTCTACTTTTTTT
>NW_012149952.1:6968530-6969706 GCF_000956105.1 Propithecus coquereli
TACTAACTGATCAACACTAGGTTGATCACATGGCAGAAATAGTCTCTAGGGATTAGGGGGGATGGGGGGGCAAATCTACAACTAAAGGACACGGGGAACACTAAAGGGAGGGAAGGGCATGCCTTGAACCCGCATTTGGGTGAGGTAAAGACATAAAGTGTAACTATAATGTTTGTACCCTCACAAAACCCTGGAATAATAAAAAAAAAAGTGGGCAAAAGATGTTAATAGAGTGTTCTCAAAAGAAGATAGACAAATGGACAACAGACATGAAAAAATGCTCAACATCACTAATTACCAGGGAAATTCAAGTTAAAACCACAATGAGATACCAGCTTATCCCTATCGGAATGGCTGTTGTTAAAAAATCAAAAACCAACAGATGTTGGCATGGATGCCATGAAAAAGGAATGTTTATACACTGTTGGTAAGACTGTAAATTAGTACAACCTCTATGGAAAACAGTACGGAGATTCCTCAAAGACCTAAATGTAGACCCACCGTTTGATCTAGCAATCCCACTACTGGGTATCTACCCAAAGGAAAAGAAGTCACTATTTCAAAAAGACATCTGCACCCAAGTGTTTATTGTAGCAAAGATGTAAAGATAAGAGCACAAAAGATCTATGCTCTTAGCAAATTTTTAAGTATACAATACAGTATTGTTAACTACAGGTACTATGTTATATAGTAGATCTCTAGTATTTATTCATCTTGTATTACTGACACTTTGTATACTTTTGACTAATACCTCTCCATTTCACTCTTCTCCCAGTCTATGGAATCTCTGGCATTCTGCTTTATTCTATGAGTTTGACTATTTAGACTTGTCATATGAGTGATATCATGTAATATTTGCAAAGATGTGGAATCAATCTAAGTGCCCATCAATTGATGAGTGGATAAAGAAAATGTGGTATACATATACCATGTAGTACTACTGAGCCATAAAAAGGAATGAAATAGTGTCATTTGCAGCAACTTGGATGGAACCAAATAACATTATCTTAAGTGAAATATCTCAGGAATGGAAAACAAACACCACATGTTCTCATTAATAAGTGGGAGTTAAACGATGGATACACTTCATCTTAAAGTGGTATAAAGGACATTGGAAACTAAGAATGGGGGAGGTTGGGAGGAGGGTGAGGGATAAAAACTTACCTATTGTGTACA
>NW_012149952.1:6973821-6985057 GCF_000956105.1 Propithecus coquereli
ATTAATTGAATAAGGGCATTAAAATTAAAATGGAGTTGCTGTTAATTTCAAACATTTTCTACTGTCTTTCTGGGTGGTTTTGCAATTGTGGGAGTCACTTGAAGATGAATTATCTCTTCATGTTAAATTCTTTTTCTCACTTTGCCTTTCAGTTTCTTCTCAGACCGTTTTAGTAAGTGTATGTCTTTAAAAATCATATATATGTGTGTGTGTATGTGACATAAATAATTTATGTTTTTGAGCTTTATGGCTACTCATGCCAAAACTGAAATAAATAAACCACTTTAACCACCAAATTGGACATAGTCTTTTCAACCCAACCAATGCACTGGTCTTCTGAAAGACTTACAGCTATTAAATAAAATTTATGAACTAATACCAAAATAAGTTTAAACTAAAATCAGATTTCTTAATGACTATGATTATCACTGCTTAAATTCTAAAGTAGTTATTCATTTTGATGCAGGATGTTGTTTGTACCAGACACCACCAGCAAAAAGAAATAAAAATATCATATTCAGATGAAGAGCACATTCTAAAAGGTCTAGAAAGTAAGGCTACCATCTATGTATTGGTCTGTATAATTACGGAAATAGACACACATTATCTACCTCCCTCTGGCTGCCTCACATGTGAGTCAACAAGGCTAAACGATCCATTTCCATCTTCATTGTGCATTTCAACAATACTGTGCTGGCTTCCAATAAGCATGCCTGATAAGCAAATAAAGAGAATCAATATATTTACAGAGGTTTTCATCTAAAGATATTGCTCAGTAATTATTTTCCATCAATGTGCTTATATTTATAAAGTTTGCCCAAAACCTTTAGCAGCAGTAGCCAAGAGTGTTCATTTATTTATTTATCACCTACTATGTGCCAATTCTATGTACTCAGGAAACATCATTGAGTAAAACATACAGAGATCACTTTAAGAGAGCTTTCAAACAGCTTACATTATATATTCAATCTCCTATTCTTTGTGGAATCTGACATGGCTGATTTATATCTCCTTTTGAAACTGTTTTCCATTGGCTTCTGAAATCTGATATCATTCTGTTCTTCTAATAGTCTCCAGTTGTTTCTTCAGGCTTTTTCACTGGCTCTTCCTATCAAAACGTAATAGCTGTAAACCGTAAGACTTAGTTCCTGGGCTCCTGATTTATATAATTTGTTTATCAGAAAACTCATTCATTTTCTAAAAGCCAATGATCACCTCTCTATATGTAGCCTCTCAATTTTATAGTTCTCACCCAACTTCCTATATAGAGACTCCCTGTGCATACATCTTTCTGTTAGGTAATCCCATACTTTGAACAGACAAGATAATAACCTAGTCATCATCAACTACTTAAAATGGGTTTCTCTGTGCTCTTTCATTTTCCATCAATGGCATTCCCATTCTCTCAGTCATCCAGTCTAAAAATTAATTCTCCCTTTCTAATCAATCAAGTACTCTTCATTATGCCATTACAGCATCTCTCACATCCATTATTTATTTTCCATTCCCACAACTAGGTCCTCATCACTTCATGCATAAATGACTATAATATTGTCCTAACTGATTTTGAGTATTTTTATTCCCAATTTCTCCTTTATGCTACTTGTAAATTAATTTTCATTAAATATTACTTTCATCATGTCATTATCCTGAATCAAGAACATTTAATACCTTCCCATTGCCCATAAAATCTAAACCCCTCATGTTGACATTTAAGGCTTTCCATAATCTGGCTCTACTTATCCAACTAATCTGTTGCTATTGAGCAATGCAAACTATTTATTCCAGCCAGGATGTCACCTCACTGTTCCTAAAGGATATTATGCTTATCTTGGCCTCTGAGACTTTGCTCATGCTGGTCATCATGCTTGGAAAGCAACCTCTTCACTCTTTTGTTCTACAAAAGCCTGCATATGCTCAAGTCTCTCTTTCTAAGAAGTCCCTTACCACTTTCACCCACATTCTTCTTTTTCTTAACTTGTTTAGTGCCTACTGTCTATGTCACTCAATTTGGCACTTAGTCATATTTTTCGATATTCTGTTTTTTCATTGTCTCAGCTTTCTTATATTAATAGAATCCTAGGCTACTTAATAGTAAGACATATTTCATCATTTGTTACCCCGCTTCTTTTTCTGTAGCCTACCACAACAGTTCCAAAACCTTTTGATACTGATCTTTTCCTTTGGGTAGATATCCAGTAGTGGGGTTGCTGGATTTAATGGTGGATCTACTTTTAGTTCTTTGAAAAATCTCCATACTGTTTTTCATAGAGGTTGTACTAATTTATAGTGCCACCAACCAGTGTATAAGCATTCCTTTTACATGGCATACGTGCCCACATCTATTGCTTGATTTTTTAGTAATGGCCATTCTGATAGGGGTAAGGTGATATCCCATTGTGGTTTTAACTTGAACTTCCCTGGTGATTAGTGATGTTGAGTATGTCTGTTACCAAGTTGTCTATCTTCTTTTGAAAAAGAAGAATCCAGAAATAAAACCATATAGCTTGGACCAAGATCATTCATGTCTTTTGCCCACTTTTTAATGATGTCATTTGTTTGTTTCTTGCTGATTTGTTTGAGCTCTTTGTAGATTCTGGATATTAGCCCTTTGTTTGGATGTATAGTTTGTGGATGTTTTCTCCCATTCTGTACGTTGTCTACTTACTCTGTTGATTATTTCCCTTGCTGTGCATAAACTTTTTAATTTAGTTAAGTTCCATTGATTTATTTTTGTTGTTGCTGTATTTGCCTTTAGGGTCTTAGCTGTAAATGTTTTGCCTAGGCTGATGTCTAGAAGAGTTTTTCCTACATTTTCTTCTACAATTTTGATGGTTTCATGTCTTACATTTAGGTATTTAATCCTTCTTGTTTAAATTTTGTATATGATGAGAGATAGGGATCCTGTTTCATTCTTCTGCATGAGGCTATCCAATTTTCCTAGTACCATTATTGAATAGAGTGTCCTTTCCCCAGTGTATTTTTTTTTCTACTTTGTTGAAAATCAGTTGGTCCAAGCTATATGGTTTTATTTCTGGATTCTATATTCTTCTCCATTGGTCTATGTGTCTACCTTTATAATGATATCATGCTGTTTTGGTTACTATAGCCTTACAGTATAATTTGAAGTCAGATAATGTGATGCCCCCAGATCTGTTCTTTTTGCATAAGATTGTTTTGGCTATTTGAGCTCTTTTTTGGTTTCATATGAAGCTTAGGATTAATTTATCTAGATCTGTGAAAAATGATGTTGGTATTTTGATGGGGATTACATTTAATCTGTAAATCACTTTGGGCAGTATAGACATTTAACAATGTTGATTCTTCCAATCCATTAGCATGGAATATTTTTCTGTTTCTGAATTTTGCAAATTTTTTTTTTATGGAAGACAGCTTAACATAAAACTGCTGGATTCTTATGTCTGTTTCTGCATTCAATCTGGTGTGGTGTGTTCTTGGGTTAAAATAAAGAATGAAAATTTAGCCTCATGTAAATACATAGTTGAAAAATGGAGGAATATTTGAATAGTCTTTTCAAATTATTGTAGATATTATTCTTTGATACTACACCAATATTTGACAATGGCATTTTCTTTTAGTGCAATGGAGAATCTGAACCTACATTCATGAACTTTTGGGGCTTTTTTATATTAAAATCACTGATCAGTCTTGTATTTTAAATGGATTTTTTCCCAGGTATGATATTACATTATGCATTGACCATTTGACAAATATCAGTTCACTGAGTTATACAGATCTTCCAAATGCTGACATATTTCATAATACAATATTTTTTTTCATATTTCATAATACAATATTAAAAAACACATTAGTTAACACGAATGCTGGCCTCTTCATAATATTCTGTAAGTATTGGGAAACTTTCAAGCTCGTGTTGTCAGATACATGTTCCAAAATTCTAATTTTCACTTGAAAGCTCAAATTTTAGCATTGGCAAGATATATCGTCAGCTGTTTTCCTTAAAGTTACATGTTCACTTTATCGGGAGGAGGGGGGAGGAGGGAGGAGGGGACGGGTATTTGTATACACAAGGAGTGCAATGCACACTACCCGAAGGATGGACATATTTGAAACACGGACTTGGGGGGGGGGAACCAAGGGCAACACACGTAACCTAAACATCTGTACCCCATAATATGTTGAAATAAAAAAAAATGGCTGCCTAATACCCAGTGACACAGAATAGTCATAGTTTCTCTGTTGTTCTTTCAAGTAAAATTGGAGTTCCATATAAAAATCTGCTAGTTCAGTTTGCAACTCAACTATGCAAGTACTTTACCTTAATACACTGTCACCCTTGGTATACATCAGAAGTGCTTTATCTGTACTTCCCATTTTGATACTTTGAATATTTAAAAATGTACATAAAGGTCAAGATTTAATAAAATTAATAATATTTACTGGCTTATAAAAGATATTACTAAGTGAAAATCGCTTTGTTTTCTTAACTGTGAGTGTGTGGTGGTAAAAAATATAATTACTTGGTAGAGTTTGGCAGTCCCTCAAATGATTAAAAATACAGTTACATATTATCGATCAATTCCACTCCTAGGTATTTACCAAAGAGAAATCAAAAAGTATGTCCATACAAATACTTACACACAAAATTTCATAGTAGCATTATTTATAATAGCCAAAAGGAGTTAAAAGAAAAACCCAATATCCATCAACTGATAAATGAATAAACAAAATGTGGTATATCTAAAAAAAAAAAAGAATACAATTACTAACTAGTACAGTTTGGTGCCATTCCCTTGATTTTGATTTCTGTCAAGGCACTAGCAGTTTTACCCAAGGTTGCTTTTGCACCATCAGTAAAAATGTCAACACAGTGAAAATGGCAAATAAATCTTAGAATTATTGTGAAAATTGTTTTGACCTCTAAGACTCCCTGGAAGAATCTTGGGGAGTCCTAGGGGTCCACAGGCCACACTTTGAGAACCACTGGTCTACAATATGCTTGAAATTCTTTCCCCTTTTAGCATTATCTCTGGTCACTTTGCTGGTTTCACATTGAGCTCAGGCTTCTTCTTTCAGCATTTGAAAAATACTCTATGAGTGATATCATCCAGCTAGATGATTTCAGCTACCACGTATAAACTAATGAACTCCCCAGTCTATATCTTTTGTTAAGACTTATCTCCTGACCCACAGATCTATATTTCTGATTGATATCATAGATACCTCCAACTTAATATACCCAAAACATAATTCATCCTTTCTCCCAAATTTGTTCATACTGCTGAATTCCAAAACTAGGCTGTTGGCACCTCTGTTCATCCAGTTACCCAATCTAGAAGTCTAGGGGTCATCCTTAACTCCTTTCTCTTTCTCACCCATAGAATGGCCAGCCACGCAAGACCAATATGTGATGTTATACAATATTGAGTTATAGAGCCTAAATCAAATTAGAAAATGCATGTTCCCTCTAAGGGCATTCAAATTCAAACACTATATGGGCCAAACAAAACATGTTTGTTAGTTTGTTATTCTGTGATACCTGATAACTCTGAAATCTCTCTTGAAGTTTTACCTTTCTTTCCATTCCGATTGTTACTCTTCTAATTTAGATCTTTTGTCATCTCTTACTTAGACTATTGCAAATAGTCTTATAACTGATATCTCTGTCTCCATTTTCACAAATCCTATCCCCTCCCTGCCCCATCTAGATTTATCTTTTAGAAGGAAGAGTGGTCTTTCCAAAATGCAATACTGGTCACATATTTGTAACCCCAGCTCAAAACTCCATAATAGGTCTCAATTGCCTACAAGAAAAAAAAATCCGCATTCCTTAGCACAGTGTAAATGTATAATCTCCCCCCACCCCACTTATTATTTCAACTTGGCTTTTCCAAACTCCAGCTATCAAAATCATAATAAGAGCCAAGACTTCTTCATTAGCTCTTATGTGTTAGGTACTGTTCTAAATTATATATATTACCTCATCTAATCCTCACGACCATGTAAGATAGGTATCATTACTAAGTCCATTTTACACATGAGGAAACTGAGATACAAAGCCGAATTGAATCATTAGGAGTTCATTGAAAGTTTCTCATATTGTATCAGGATTCTGTGTCTTTCCATATGCTATTCCCTCTGACTAAAATGCTTTCTGTTCTCTTTTCTAATGCACTTCTACCATCCTTTAAGACTCAGATCAAATACCATCTCTTTGAGCTACCTTCTCTGACTACCTCCTTACCGAGGTAAAGCTAGGTATTCCTTCCCATCTTTGGAACAAAAAGTATATATTACAACTTATCAGAAATAAACACCTGCCTAACACTTAGCACAGCAGAACAGTGGCTTACCAGTAGTAAGTAGGCCTTGCTATAAGCAATACACTATATCAATAACTACAAGTTCTACTTTTAATGAAAGAACTACAAGAACAAGTTGAGGGGGTTTTGTTCGCGCTGTCCCTTCCCGACCCCACACCTCCCGAATCACTACCATATCCCCATGTCAGATAGTCCTTTAGAGATTAAGTAAAAGCCATAATGTCCACATGTTGAATAACCCTTATCTGGGACCTTACAATCCAAGAGGCTTAAACTCATTTCATAATCCCTCAATAAGGTGATGTCTGTTTAGATAATTGGAACTGTCAAAATCAATAAGAAGAGTTTAAAAACAGTCATGACAAGGCACTCTGAAATGAGGAAGAGACTGTAAGTCACTGATTACTACGATTTTTACAGATAAAGCTATATAGTCTTTCCTAAATTGAGCATTAAGGTATAAAAGCTCCTTATTCTCTAACACATTTAGAGTTTGAACACACATAATCTAGCATCTTCTGCTAGGCAGGGATTTAATGAACATTTTGTGAGAACATCTGTTTGTTATTTATCTTTGTCTCATTTTACACATCAGCAAATCCCATTTTACCACGAGGACAGAATAAAAATCACCATTTCATTACATAGCGTTCATAATTTTAAACTTCAACTGGAGGGAAGAGAAGCAATCATCAGCACTCTGTTCTACCTGATGTTACAAGGAAGAGTACAAGGGTGAAGAAGTGCAGAGAAATGATTAAATATATAAACCCCTGTAACACACACTCTGCCAGTGGCTACTTGTTTTATTGTTTCAGCAAATGCTGAGAATTAAAGGCTGCTCTATCTTTCTAGAAGGACATTCTTATTTTGCACTCTTGAGTCTATGTCAAAAAAGGGGGGGTTCTAACTAAATGAACTTTTTTTTCTGTATGTTCTACAGAGATAACTTTAACGAAGACACCTCTATTGGGCTTGCCAGGTATAGATCTTTGAAAATCTGGGAAATGAGAGGGGAAGAGAGAGAGAGGCAGGCTATAGTTTCTTCAATGTTTCTATCCTACTGTGTGAAGCTATTGAATGGCATTTCTAAGTGTTCTCACTAGTCATTATGAGAAGGAGCCAGTATCAAGGCCACCAGGAATGACTGTACCATGAGCTAAGGCTACTGCAAAGCAGGGAAAGAATGCTGCCAATTTAGGCAGAGCTACTAAAGCCATTTCTGTGCAGCAAATCCATCACAGCATTCACTTGTAAATGTTTTATGTTTGAAGGTAAATAACAATATTGAGTGAAATCTTAATTATAACAGTAGTTATAGTTGATCTTTTCCTAGATCAAAATATATTATTTTATATGACAAGAAGAATACTAAAATAAGAAATAAGAAAGTCACAGTCCTTGCCTTAAAGAACTTACAATCATTTCCTCCCAACAGTCATTTATAGTACACATACATCACTAGTCTTGTATCAGGGGAATATGTTTGGCACATATAAACTCACTAAAGAACAAAAGTATATATAATAACAAATCGAATATTGGATTGGATGGTACGGACAGTAAATACTGTTGCACTTCAGACAAGGGGAAAATTGACACAGGCTATCAGAAGAAGGGAAGGCTTTCTGTGATGTATAGGATTTGAGTTGGGTAAGTTGGACAGGATTTAGAAAGGTGAAGGAGGAGGATAAACGAAGAATGAAATTAATCTGTAGCATGTGCCTTCATCCAACACTTGAGTTCTTTGCCACAAAAGTGTTTTGAAAGTCCTTCCCCGTAACACCATCAAACATGGGGATAAGGAGATATACACACTTCCCTTTTACCTCTCTTTCTAAGCCACTGAAGAACAGAAACCTCAAACAGGAATAGATCTGAATATTTGATTAAAGTAATTGATGCTAAAATATGATTGAGGCTTAAGCTTCCCATGAGACATTTGTATCTTAAAAGAGGAGATCATCAACCAATACAGAATCTCTAATTAGTGTAATCATGTGGGGAAAGTATTTTGAAGCTGGCAGAAGCCTCCGAAAGCATTTTTCTTCTCTTAATCCATGCAGGATCACCGGGGGTCGTATGTACCTTTCCCCCTTATTTCCAAGTACTTCTTTACCTCATTAGGTTCGTCATAGTTGATAGATATAGCAAATTGAAAATACTGAAAAACATCTGAGAAGTTGTTCTAAGTAAGTTTCCATTTTCTTCAGCATTAGTTTTGTTCTATTTTGTAAGGCAAAAGCATTTATTAAGATATAGGAAGTCATTTAAGGTTGATAAAAATAAAATTTTCATGAATGATATAGTAGTCATTTTTATTTATCTCAGTGATTCTAAGCCAGGCTGGTATACTACCCCTTGAAGATCATATCAGAACCTTCAAGAAATCTTTTTCAAACTATGTCTCCCCAACCTTTTATATTTTGATATTTCCCTGTGGTGGCATATCCCCTCTCTACTTGATTTCAGCATCAGCCTAGACTTAATACTTACAAGCTACTAACTATCTTCATTCCTAATCTACCTCTGCATGGCAGGTCATCATGCTAATGGAATAAATGAAGGAAGGAAAGAAATGAAAAGAAAGAAGGAAGAAAGGCAAGGATAATTGTTTTTTTTTAAAGCTAGAGGCAATATACAACACTAGTTGACTAAGCTTTAAAATCCTGATTGAATTCTCTCCATTCTGAAGGACTGGCTTTCTATTCTCCATACTCTGACTAAGAAGTGTGCTAAGCTGTGTTTGTCATGGCCTAGAAAACCACATGGTAAACACTGTTCCACCTATAATTGGGAAACATGTGACCTGGCACTCTTGGCACCATCTAAAGCATGGGGTATGGAGGAATTAGAAAGGTTCTATAGAACAATTGACTCTTTGGTAGCAAAGTGTGGGAAGTAGGGGCAAAGGCCAATAAACTCTCATTGCAGGGCTGGCAGCACAGGTGATCACAGCAGTACCAGGGCATGGGTGCATACTATGGAAATTCTGTGGAGCTACAGCTTAATAGCCAAGAAGCAAATGCAGAAAGTAATGTTAAGCAAGGATATGAGGTACAGGGGAAGGAAAGCAGAGAAGTAAAATATAACACCCTTTTCAGGTAGGAAGGCCAAAATCACACGTCACCTGAAATCTCAATGAGCTCTGCTAAAAGGATGAAATGCCACAAAGCTTATTTGTAATAATCTATTCCATGGTCAAAAGGCATCCTTGCTAGGGTTCAAAAGCAAAAACAAAAGACACAAAAACAACACATACACATTTGTGCACATGTATGCATACACATATATCTGCGCACAAGGATTAAAATAGAAACATGCACAGAGATGCACCCACACAGCCATTCACCACCCACACAGACACCAACATTAACACGTGTGTGTGCGCACACACACACATGCACACTCGCTCCAGGATGGGTCTGAGTGAAAGGAAACCATCTCTGACTTAATTTTCTCCTTCAACTGTTCTTAGCTTCTTCACTTAGACAGGAATAATCCCAATCAAACGTAAGAGGTGTGTGGGGTGGGTCACTGAACAGGACACTTCGTTTTGGTTCTCTTACATTACATATTTATACCATGGGGATTCTGGCTACTTAGAAAACAAAACGGTAGTTGTAAAAAGTATAGGCTTTGGTTCTCAAGTGGTGTTACTGGTGAGAAAGGGTATAGAGAAACTGTGTACAGAGCCACCACTCATGGGGTCTTATTCTAAGTGAGGTATGAACCTTTTAAAAATCAGTCACTCTCTATAGATTCAAGGCAATCCCTTTCAAAATCCAAGCTGGGTTTTTGTTTTGTTTTTTGCAGAAATTCAAAGACTGATTCTAAAATTCATATACAAATGCAAGAAATCCAGAATAGCCAAAACAATCTTGACAAAGAAGAATAAAGTTGAAGGACTCTCAATTCTTGATTTCAAAACTTACTACAAAGTGACAGTAATCAAGATAATGCAGTAAGAGTAGGCATATAGATTAACAGAACAGAATTGAGTGTTCAGAAATAAACACTTATATTTCCCTTCAATTGATTTTCAACAAGGGTGCCAAGACCATGCAATGGAGGAAAAATAGTCTTTTCAACAAATGGTGCCAGGACAATTGGATAGCCACATGAATAAAGAAGTTGGACCCCTACCTGACATTATACACAGCAATTAACTAAAAATAGATTACAGATCTACATGTAAGAGCTAAAATTTTAAAAACTTAAAAGAGAATATAGGAATAAATCTTCAAGACTTTGAGTAAGGCAATGTTTCTTTTAATATATGATACCAAAACACAAGCAACAAAAGAAAAAAAATAGATAACTGCATTTCATCAAATTAGAAATTTTTTCTTGCATATGATACCATCATGAAAGTGAAGACAGCCTATAGAATGGTAGAAAATATTTGAAAAACCACAATGAAATACCACTTCACACCCATTAGGATGGCTAAAATAAAAAGGCAGACAATAGTAAGTGCTGACAAGATTGTGGAGAAACTGGAACCTTTATTCATTACTAGTGGGACTGTAAAATTATGTAGCCTCTTTGGAAAATAATTTTAGTGCCTCCTCAAAAAGTTAAACATAGAGTTACCATATGACCCAGGTATATACTCCTAGGTATGTATCTAAGAGAAATTAACACATATGTCCACACAAAAACTTACACATTAATGTTACAGCAGCATTATTCACAAGAGCCAAAAAGTGGAAACGACCCAAATGCCCATGCATGCTGAATAGAGAAACAAAATGTGGTATGCCTATATAATGGAATATTAACTAGCCATAAAAAGAAATGAAATACTGATTCATTTCAATATGGATTAACCTTGAAATCATTATGTTAAGTGAAAGAAGCCAGATGAAAAAGACCACATTGGCTGGGCGTGGTGGCTCATGCCTATAATACTAGCACTCTGGGAGGCC
>NW_012149952.1:6985307-7021481 GCF_000956105.1 Propithecus coquereli
GGCCACATATTACATGATTCCATTCATATGCAATGTCTAGAATAAGCAAATCCATAGAGAGACAGTAGATTAGTAGTTGTCTAGCACTGGGGTATATGTATATAGGAGATTGTGAGGTAATGGCTAAGGGGATCTAGGTTTACTTATTTGGGGGGTATAATAAAAATGTTATAAAATTATAATTTTGGTAATAGTTGTACAACTCTATGGATATACTAAAGATTACTGAATTATATACTTAAACAGGTAAATTATATGGTATATAAATCATACCTCAATAAAATAAAAACAATCTGTCACTCAGGAAGCTCATGATGATTGTTTCCCAACATTTGAGGGGCTATCAAAAGGAAGCAGGGTGGGGTTGCTTGATATAGCTCCAAGGGGTAAGCAGAATCAGGGCCACTACACTATACAGCTCCACAGGCCTCAATTCATGCTGTAGTTTGTGTGGATGGTACTATGCCTGAGAGTAGAAGCAATGGATAGGAGATGAATGTAGAGAGATTTTGCTCACTTATGCAAATATTCAATAAATGAAGCTAGTCAAATATCAAATGTCCTACTTCATAGTATAGAGTGCCAAATTATTGGAAGTATCTAAGCATAAACTTGATTGACTAGTTGAGGATGAAGCAGATACAGGTAATGGATTGTATATGGAAGGGGGTAGGTAGACACGACTCAATAACCTTTAAGGTTTCTTATAACCCTAAAATTCTATTAAAATGCATATATTACAAAGCCTTTATGAACTTCCATCTGTAAACCAGTTTTTCATTATTAATCATTTCCTCATCAGCCAGGAATAAAGGCATACTTACATATCCCCACTAGAGTTACAAGTCCCAGTAGTTATTTCCTCTGAAAAAATAAAACTTGATGCTATGGTTTAGGACATTTCTAATATTTATAATTCTGGCTCAGTCATTTATCAATGGGCCCATCTAAGTGGATTGCTCTTTTTAAATCTGCAGTTTTAAGAGTAGCACTTCAAAAATGTTAATAAGAACAACATCCTACATTGTATTAATACTTAATACTGCTAATAGCTAATGAATACAAATCATTCTGGACTCTGTCTTTGCTCTCTTTCCTCCCTCTTCTGTCCTTTCACTAAGTATAGAATATGCAGGCTGTTGATTTTTACAAGTTGCTCTCAAAGTTACAGAATGAGCCATTTGGCTAAAGGTTTCAAATATTTTGGCTTAAGTTCATAAATGCCATAAGAAACTGGCACTCCATTCTGCAATGCTTTTCTCTCTGTCAATAATTTTAACTTGGTATCATAAAGGGAAAGCATTTGGCAGGTGGTCCATTATGATCTAGATTTAAAACCTCATGGGGTAAGAGTCCTCTACTCCACTTTAGACTTTAAAATTACTGGGAATGATTCTATGCTGAAAAGAGAGAAGTGCAGATACTATGAAAAAAGCTGCTTATCCATCACCTGTTTCACAATAGAAAGGGGCAGTTTAATATCCTGGGAGGGGCAGCTTACCAGTAGTTCCCTAGGGATCAGAAATGGCCTCCCTCACTGGATTGGTCAAGTATAGGCAACACATATAGTAGGTGATAGCTAAGTAAGTAGTGCTGACTGACTTATCCTGGCTCACTGACATCTTAGGCACACACGAAAAAACCCATTTCAAAAATCTCTGCTGGAAAATATCTGCAGTGAAATTGTACTCATTGTCTATCTAGTACACCAGAGCTTTACTATAAATCCCAGCCTCAGGGTTCATGCCTTGGAGCTGTGTTCTAATGTTCTAACATAGCCCTTCTGTTACTTCCAGTAATAAATCCCTGCAGAGAAGGTCCAAGAAGGGCATTGCCTTAGATCATATTCCATGTTAGAATGAGCTTCTTCTCTATGGCCTGTGTTTTATCTGGCCTTGATGTGAGGCCAACAAAAGAAGTGTTCCGGAGAGTTTGCTGCTGGGTGGAGGTTCTTTTTATTTTAAATAGCTGTAAATATTTGAAAAACCAATTATGACCTTCTCATTTCAATTCCTTCAGACCATTTCTTGCCCTTCTTGTTAAAAGTCTCACAAGGCCTGTGGGAAGGGCACACAGGGAACGCTACTTGAGAAGGGGAGAGATACTACTGGAATTCCAGACTGATTTCGCCAATGGTCATATTTCTGCCTGTGCTTATCCCTTTTTCTGCCAGATTGTGTTTTTTATTGCTCACACTACTCAAAATAGCCGTGAGCGCCAATATTCACAAACTACTCAAGCTGTCTTTATTGTATTTACTTTGTGTCCCACCCTCATAAACCACTCTCCCTAGGTCCCGTAAGCATTTCGATTGCTCTTTTCCATTTCAAGCATCTCAATTCCAGAGAATGGAAACTTGGGCATAGTCTTATTACCAATTAAAAAGGGATTCTCACTACTTTGCTCTAAGAAGTTATTTGTCCATATCCATGTCACTCAAACCATATTGGCTTTTAAAATGCTATATCATATTGCACGCTCTGAATACAGTTTACTATCCCCTGTCACTTGTAGATGTATAAAAGCATGAATCAAATTGAGCTGATGTTTGTTTTATATCTATTTGTTTGATATTTATAACCCAGATAAAATGTAATATGCAACCCAAAAAAGTTTTCCAGAATAGTCTGACTTACTTTCAGATTAGTCATTTTTATTAAATGTGGATTGTCATAATTATTTTATGTTCTTCACATTCCTTATCACAAATCAAGGTGAATTCAAATTGTATACCTTCCACTGAATAAACTGAGAAAGTTTTCATGACTCAGCAGAGTATATAAGGTTTGTGGTTCTTTGCAATTCCTGTCCCACCTCCAAGCCCAAGGGCAGGGTTTGGGAAAATGCCAACCACATTTGGCAGTGAGAGTCAGCAGTCTGTTAGACTGCAGGGTATGGGAGGGGCAATGAGTAGAGTGTATAAAGAATCTAAAGAAGATTTCTGGTTTTTTGGGTTTTTTTTTTTTTTTTTATAATCTCTTAGTCAGCTCTAATTGAAAGCATCCCAATTCCTGCTCAGTAGACAGTTAACACAGGAAGTGTTTATACTCTCCCATTTTACACTGATCTGGGATTTTTGTGAGGGAACACCCTAGTACTAATAACATCTATTCTCTCTTCCCCCTTTCTCTCCCTTCCTCTCCCTCCCACATCCATAATCAGAGAGAGGGAGAGAGAGAGAGACAGGGAGAGAAGGCAACCATTCACAATTACATGTATAAGTAAAAAGCAACAGGGATGCAGGCTTTGGAGTCTGGAGGCAGAGTGTAGACAAGTTAGTGGTATATATAGCATTGAGAAAGAAGAACAACTAACATTTATTGAGAGTGCTAATAAGGATTAAATGAAATAATTTATGTAAATATCCTAGGATAGTCCTACAGTATACCTTTAAAACATATTTCCCTTCATCTCTACTCCGGTTTAAATTATGAAGAGTCCTGATCAGAGTGAACTTTTTCATCGAAAGTAGAAATGTCTGGCTTTCTAAACAAAATAAAAATGTCACTGAAAATTGTAGATGTAGTCTGGGGGAAGGGAGATATAAGAGGTTAAAAATTTCCTTTAGATACAAATGGGTTTTGTCTTTACGCATTTCTCAAAAACTGTAGCTGTGGTACTTTCTCTTTGGTCCTGAAAACAAAAGAACCTATTTGCAGAGTACTCCAGGGTGGCCCTGAGTGGCACTTTAAAACACTAGTTTTGAACTCCTCTAGACAGTTCAGTGAGGCCGGATACAACAATGGATTCTGGGAGTGAGTTTCAATGGTACAAAAAAGGGGTGGTGGTGGTCTGCTGTCCATTGAAAACAGAAAGCAGAGCCAAAGAAAGTAAAGAATGCAAAGGGACAGAAGGGAATTTCAGGATGTGCTAAAAATTTTAGCAATTGAAAAGAGTACAAAGAACTAGGATCCAGGCAACAGAGGGCAGGTCAAGCAGGCATAATTATTTACCATATAGTTTCCATAGGTAACAATAGTCAAGTACATTACTCTACCCATGTGTTTTTTTCCACCATTACAGATTCTGACACTGGGTTCTTTTTAGCCACCAACTATAACTAATATACATGATGAACTCTGTACAATAATAAAACATAAAAGGACCTAGATTTATGTCTCTTTATGTAGAGACTACAGTCTACTTCTGATCAAATTCTTCCAAAGTGTTAATGCTATTTTAAATAATGAAATCATTCTGAAAGAGGTATACTACTGGTTCAAGGAAGATTTGTCAGAGGAATAAATGGAAGCTGAAAAGTCATGAGTCATGAGTGGCCAAGGGGCTGAACAATCCAAAAGAGAATAGTGAAAAGGTCGACGAAAGCCAAAATGTATAAAAGTGTCAATGACCTAAACATTGATAGTAGGAGCTCTTTCTTTTGATTAACTCAACTTTCTCGTCCCTAAATAAGAAATCAAAACTTAACAGCCATCTCTCAACAGCTAGCCAGTATGATGAGAAAAATAGTACTGATGAGAAATGCAAAGTGTAGATTTCATTTAAATTTAATTAAGATCATAATTTGTTAAATCGCTTCTGTGGATAACTCACTTTAGGCCATTTTAAAAATTTAAACTATCCATAAAAAGAATTGCAATGTCCTATATGTCAAAGGAAACAACACTTCAGTTTGATTTCCTGTTGATACAATTATCACTGTGGCCAGCTAGTCTCCTAAGAGAAGTACTCTTTTTGGATAGCCAAACCTTTTTTAGCTGCACTTCCAAAAGTGCATCCAATAGCCGCATGTGATTATTTAAATCTCAATTTAATTAAACTTAAATAAAATAAAAAATTCAGTTCCCCAGTTGCAGTACCCACACTTGAATGCTCAGTAGCCATATGTGGCTAGTGGCTACTGTGTTGGGCAGTGAAGATACAGAATACTGCATCATCACATAGGTTAGATACCAGGAGACCAAGACTTTCAGCATTAGAACAAAAAATTCAAACCATTTAATGATAGTTTCTCCACAATGTAATTAATATTCATATCCATAGAGAATATAGATCAGGATTTAACATTTTATTTTTGACTTTGAACAATAGTTCTCAAAAGTCAGATGTACAGAAGAATCATCTGGGGAGTTTGCTAAACGCAGATCACTCAGAGAGTGATTCAGTAGGTCTGGGATGAGGATCCAGAAATCTGCATTTCAAACATATATCTTAGGTAATTCTGTCATGGGTAGTTCCTAAACCACATTTTGAGAAACACTGTGATTATGCATCAAAAATCCAATTATTGCTTTATATATACTGATTTTCTTGAATATATAAGTATTCATATGTGTACATAAGCAAGCCCTTATCTCTCTACAGAGGTGCAAAGTGTTCCACAAAGGCAAAAGAAGGAGCTTTCAAAGTATGGTAGATCTGGGCAAGGATGAATATAGAGAAAAATAATCAAGAAGACAGTTGTGCTAGAAACAAATGTTTTGAACAGAATATTCCAGAGTATCTATGCAAAGCAGAAGTGATCTAGCCATTTGGCTTCTAGAAATCTCAGGCTTTAGAACAGGTCTGAACCTTGAGCTAGCAGGAGAAGAGAAAAACCTCTGGTGGTGCAGCTGCTGAAGGCTTGAATATTGCATGTGAGCACTAACTATGTGCACGGCACTAGGCTATGTGCTAAGAGACAAGTAAAATATGGTTATGACTTTAAGAACTCAGTCTAGTGGAGGAAGACAGACCAAAAATACGTATTATAATACAATAGCAGGTGTGATTTGAGCGGAACCTCCATTATTGAGTAGTTCTAGGGCTGTTGGAGAAGTGGAAGGATGGCAATTTAAATGTAGAAAACAGCATGGGGAAACTGATTATATATTCAAGAAAATTAATCAGTATATTTAAACAGCATGTAGAATACAAACTTGAAAATTTGGGGTGCACATGGTGACCCACAAGTGGTCTAGAGTGGTGGGTAAATAGGGTGTTGAGAGGGTTGTGTAGTGGGAGATAAGGGTGTAGAGGCATTCTGGGTGGCTGGGATAAGAACATGGATGGTCCTGAATGCCTATTTGGAAAAAACCCAAAATTCTCTAGAAGATTTTTGAGGAGAGGAGCAACAGGATAAGATCTGTATTTAGGAATAACACTCTAACAGGCAGAAAATGGAGTAGGGAGAAAGTAGATGCAGAGAAGATGTGCTATGATTGGTCATTTGGCTGCATGGAAGAAAAATTACACTCTGGTTGGCAATGCTTCCTTTTGCAAAAAGCTGAGAACAGAGAGAAGCAACAGAATATGAAAGAGATTTTTAAAACAATGCTGAAAATCTGAAAAAAGAACACGAGTAGTGGCAATATTTAGAAATGGCTGGGGATTCAATGATCCACCCTGACTCTGTTGATAGAGAGTACCAGCGATGGAGGCCAGAAAGAAAGTAAAAACTTTCAGCAGTCTGGTTAGCAGACAGCTCTAAACTGTTTAGGTCTTTTGAAGTCATGGACAATGGGATATCTTCTCTGGGTAACACAGAGATGGACAAACAGTTTCTTCAGTGAAGTGCCCTTACATACATACAGTATATTCCATAGTGGTTAAGAGCATGAGTTATGAGGGCAAACTTCCTGTGATCGAATATTGATTCTGCTGCTTAGTAATTGTGTCATGTGATAGGTTACTTAAACTGTGTCTCAGTTTTTCTAACCTTAATATGGAAATAATACTACCCACTTCATGGGAGTGCCATGAAGACTGATAAGGTCATATATGTAATGTATTTACAACATAGCCAGGCACAAAGTAAACATTCAATAAATGTTAGCTATTCTTATTATTATGTGTATATATGGGTGGTGAACACACACTTAACTGTGCTATGCCCAATAATGTTAATCAGTATAGTTTATCAGCCCAAGGAGCATCTGCAGAATACTGTCCTGCATAGATAGCATGCCTTAATTATTGTATTATTCATAATGAGCATAGTAAGTCCTTTTTGGAAAAAGGCAGATATGAATAAATTTTTGAATTTGTAAATATTCTTAATGATCCCCCTAAGTAAGCTAATGCAAGCCAGCTCCAGCACACCACTGGCTGGTATATACTAACCCTTATACTCCCATCCGTAAGACCTGCTTTTCACTCCCATAAAACGTACCCACAGGTGTACTGAAGAGAAAAAAATCCACCAGACAACTCAACTTCAGCTCCCTACACAACCAGAACCTAGAAATCTACCCCTCTTTAATTTCTCTGAGCCTCAAACACGACAATGAAGAGGTGATTATTTTGCAGAATACTTTCTTTAGCCAATCAGAAAACATCAATTTCTTTAAAAGCCCCGGTAAGCTCTTTTTCATTTATATTCAGCGTGCTTGTTCCCAGAAAACAGGAACAGAGTGAGAGGTGTTAGCCACAGCTTCCAACTACACAGGAAATTTGTTACCTGAAACCAAGTTTAATGTGGAACTTCTAATCACATGCCTAGTTTGCCCAGTTCTCCTTCCTATTAATCCTGATCTATTCCCCCAAGTTCCCTCCTGTATTTTTTTAAGTGTCAAATCCATTTAAGGTTAAAGAATGATGAAAGCGCTTTCTATCATCCTCATTTCTTTTTTGCCAGAAGGAAATAATACAAGGATATCTTTACTTTAAGATATGTTACAATATAAAGATACCATCTTAGATAAGGATAAATTACAATTACATGGTATCTGAGATAATATATTCATTACCATCTTTCCAAAATTCTCATAAATAGGTTATAACAATATTTGTCCTATCCCTGGCTCATTTTCTTGACAATGTTCTCAAATATTCATTGTCAAATGCTGAAGAAGAGTTGTCCATAGTTTAACCATCCAGTTATTTCTCCTGTACACGGGATAGTCTCTAATAAATTCAGATCCAAAAATGACCCTTCAAGAATGTTTCCTGAAGGGTTTTAAAGAAAGTTTTACCAGAAAGCTAGTATGAACCACTCACATATCTGAGTCCATTTGCTGAATTGATAATGCAGCTTTAAATAGTATTCCCTTCTTCAGTGGGACAGAAAGTATGTTTTTTTTTTTCCCTTAAAGCAAATGAATTTAAAATTGAGAAACCATTTGGGAATTTAAAAAGATGGGAAGGCTGATCTACTAGATAGAGAGACAGAAAGAAAAGTGCGAAACTGAGTTAGCTATATAGTTTCTCTGTTGATCTGAACAAAATGATCTTAAAACACAAAGCACATCACATTCATGGCCAGTATACCTTAAAATACACATATTTTCATGAAAACAATCCTACAAGTTAATTGAGAATAATATTAAAAACAAACTAGCTTGTTTAGAAGGAAAATATTCCACATTAACCTTTTGGATTGGACAACATTTTGCTTCCCCAAAACATCACAAGGCTCTACTTTTGTTCATATTGATGTATAAATTAATGAAAACACTACTGTTTCTTATACATCTATAAATCTGGAAATCACTCGCATATTAAAATAAATGTTGGATTAAAAACAGTTTTGAAAAAATCTCTGAAGTCCTATCAAAGAATACATTTTTTTCAGTAAATGACTGAATTTAGACTTCTTGACTAGTAGCATAAATCAAATTTACCGTGGATCCATCAACTGAGAGGCAGCCGTGTGTAAGGGAAGGAAAAAGCACAAGTTTTTGAATCAGATAAGATAATCTATACGTTCAGGCTCTCCCACTTATTAGATATGAGACCTGGGGCCAGTTACTTATCCTCTGAGTCTCAGTTTTCTTACCTATAAAATGGAAATCATATCATCACTGACCTCATACAAGGTTGTTATGAGAATGAACTAAAAATGTATATGTTAAATCGCTATATAAATGTTTTATACCACATCCACTATGATTCCATAACCAACAACTATACTGCAATTATAATTTTTTAGTAGAGTAAAACCATTTTTAATAGAGTAAAACCATTAAGGAATTAAACATGTATTCACTATTAGCATACAAATACAATTCAGTCATAAAAGTCACCTACTTAAATTTGAAATTATTCATTGGGTCACTCTGGAATTGAGAGATGGCAAAGAGACAATGTTACCATTTTTTTAATGCAAACATTTTTTACTAATATTAGCATAGAGAATTTCTTCCCAGATATAGTAATTCCAGTAGCATAACAAAATCCATCATTTTTCACTGCCAGAAACTTAAACCAGTAACACTGGTCTATGAGAAACCTCTATTTATTGAACAAAGTAATATTTTCCATACGAATATATCTAATTCTATAGTGGAGAAAACGAGACCGTCTCTGGTTTTAACCAGAAGAGAAAAACCTCAACAACTTCTCACATTAAAATGTACAGAGATAGCTCTTCTAGAGTCAAGCATGCATTGGAATATAGGAAAAAATCTCGCAAGCACAACTTTCCAACACTTAGCAAAACAAATCAACCAACACCCAAAGAAGAAACTGAAGCTATAAATTCAAATAAATGGGCTGCAGGGAGACTACACAAACCTGCTGTTGCTTTAATTGCAGACAATTCAATTCAGCAGCTGTTGGTCCAGGCACTAAGGTTCACTGTATGCTCTTCAACGTAACCTTGAAATATTGTCACTCACTCACTTCTCCACATCATCTGCATGCTGTCCAATTAATGAGGAGCGAAATCAACTGTCAAACCACGCATCAAAACAGAACATGATCTTTTAGCTCTTAAGCACAGGAGCACAATATTTTAAGAACAATAAAGCAAGAATGAAGATGAAAATCCTTGACAATAAATGATATTCAAATTTATCAAAACATGTGGTTGTAGGAACTAAGCTTCTGCTCCGTTCAGCAAGAAAGTGAAACTTTCTCGGGTTTTTTTCATTTGCAAGGATCCTTTCTGTCTAACTGTGTATAAGAAGCCTTTCAAACAACATTCACCAATACCTGATCAGAGTCTCAAGTTCTTCATTATTATGGACCAATATGTTTCTGAAAGCGTAAGAGAATACTTAAGAAACACTTTTGATCCCATGATATTTTACAATACAGATGGTTTGGGGCTGGTATTTTTTAGCCTTGCTGTTCCCAGCACTTTTTTTCTATCAGAAGAATAAACAAACAACAATAATATATAATGTTCATCAACCTAAGTTCAATAATGAAATAAAAATAAATTTACCAAACAGACGTGTTCTAGAATACTTTCTATTTGAAGTTTCCTTACTCTTAACTATATCCCAAATCTATACAACCAATTAACAAATACAGGAGTTAATAAACTCAAGAGAAACGTAACATACTAAGTGTTTAGAAATTGCTTTTTGCTTCCAAAGCACTGTGTCTTCTGTGCAAATACTCTAGGCTATGTCACATACTACCAGTTGCAGACATCAGACTTCGGAAATTCAATACAAGAATACAGCAGAGAAGCGTGCGCAATTAAGGGATCGGGACTACCAATTTAACAGAAAACCCAGATTTTACACAGCAATCTGCTACAAACATTATAGCTGGGGGCAGGCATGTTTTATGCGGCTATTTTATTTAGCTCATTAGAGCCTTATTTTTCCTTCAGCAGAGTTGAACTGAAGGCAAAATAAGAAAGAGAAATGCACTTTGAAACAAAAGGGAAATTTCAGATAAAATAAACATACTATACCTGTATATTGTACCAGGAACATTGTGACACTCTTCAGGGAACTGTTTCACGTTGTATCCTATCATGAGTTATTCTCTCCTTACCCTCTTCTCTCCACAAAAAAGAAAAGCCAAAGCACCTCAAACCCCCACTACACACTATCCCTAACTCACCCCCCCCATTGAGGGGAAAAAAAAAAAACAGCCACAATTCAGCTCAGATCCGATGCTTCTGTTTAGCTCAGCTCCAGCCGAGCAACTGAGCTTTAGCAACGGAGCATAGGGAGGTGGATTCTGATGCCAGTAGCACTTCCATCCACTTCACTTACACAAAAGCAGGCAGTGGAAAATCCAGGAGCCTTGAAGACAAGGGCTGGAACTGGCTTTTATGAATTGCTATTACTGCATGTGTCACCATCCATCTCCAATGACGGACACTTATAGGCTGAATTGGGAGTGGAGGGGGTGGGGTGGAGGAGGTTGGAGAGCAGGTGGAGAAGCAATTAGCAGTATGTTCATCGGAGAATTCTTCGGGATTTCATACATCAGTGCCTAAAGAAACAGCATGCAGTTGACAAATCAGAACTTTACGATTTGCATGCCTTAGAAGAAATCTTAGCTCGCAGCTCCAAACGAAATAATGCTTGCCCACTCTTATAGGGTATGAAAAGTCACCCCTCCACTTTCTCTTTCCTCCAGCTACCCTTGTTCCTGAGAAATCAACATTCGGAATGAATATTTGCTAATTTTCCCTAAAGAATTATATTGGAAGCAAAGGAAGTATAAAGAAATTAAATTCTATTGAACATGACATCTCTTAACAAAAAGGCAAGAAGCTAATTATTTTAAGCCAACTTTTTATCCCTAGTCCCATTCCCCAAGTGTAGCTTTCACACCTATAATCAGTGGATCACACAACTTTTGTGCATATATTTAACACTGAAAAGCAAATCTATGTCTACCTAAAAATAGTTCAGTTAGAATCAAGGTGAAAAGCCAAGAGCTATATGCAGGATCTACTTCATAGGTGATCTTAAGAAGGCACTTACCTGTAAGTGCTTCAGTTTTACGCATCTGCTAAAGTACATTTTTAGATTAATTTTAAAATTAATCATGAGTAGGAACAAAAAGGAGATAGTCTCTTAGGAAGGAAGCATGATACAATTGAAGGAGCACTGGGGATAGGTATCAGGAAATCTGGGTTTGGCTTCCAAATCTACAACTTTCTAGCTGTGTGACTCCGGACAAGTCACTTAACTTCTCTGAGTCTAAGTTTCCTTATTTATTAACTGGAGATAATAGTACCTAACCTGACTGCTTCACAGGATTGCTGTGAAGAGCTAATGAGGTAATGGATACGAAAACCCTTTTGTAAATTGTAAAGGGCTATACAATTATATGGGATTATTATTACTACACCCTGAAACAAATCTTCCCTAAATGAAGTGAGACACCTCTATCACATAAGACAAATAAAAAGAAAGGACGAACACAATTTCATAAAACATTGTTCATTTCTTCAAATTTTAACATTGGAAGGAATCACTGTTTGCTCTTAAAATTCCACACAGGGGAAATTTTTTGGAAAGAAAAATTTAAAAATAATACATTAAAAGTTTATTAAAGAAACTGGAGCCCTCTCATTCCCTCTTTCCTTTCTGAAAAGTCAGTCCATTTTTCTACATATGGTCTAGTATCATGTCCCATCTAGGATGCAAACTACTGGACAATGAGCATCTCCTTCTGTTAAATCATTCTATTTGCCTGGTACATCCACATTGCCCAGTATGTGGGGAAGGATTCAAGTTGATTAGCTAAATCTAAATCCACAAGTTAAAAATCCAAAGTCATGCTTTATGAGGCTCCAAGCTGCCTTGATACTATATATACAGTGACCAGCTGGCTTAAGCTTGGACACAATTTTAGCACATGAAGTCCTGGGGTAGCCACACCTGAGGCACTAAATGATCCAGGCAATTTGGGGATCTTTGGTTTGGCCAAATCCCACATGTCCTGATTTCCATCTGTATGGTGGTTACCCAAGTGAGTGTTTGTCCACATGGGCCAAATCTGAAGAGGCCAAAAGAAAGGTGGGGGCTATAGCAGAAATATCAGATGTCAGCTCCCCTTGGCCCCCTTCAATGCCATCTGTGTCTTCAAACGGTGCCCAGTGTACTTCTTGTGAGAAGAAAGAAAACTTTTTTTCTAATTGCCCCTTTGAATGTTATTGCTACTACTGAAAGTGCCAGTAAAATATATATCCAAAACCCATGTTAAATCAATGGGAAAAATGGATAATATGAAACACAAAGGCTTAGGTGACTGGGAGCTAAGAGCAAGCAAGCTATTAAAAGGGGAAGGGGAGAAGAGAAGAGAGAAGGAGGGGAGGAGAGAAGAAGAGAGGGGAAGAGAGGGGAGGAGAGGGAAAGGGAGGGGAAAAGAGAATGAATCTAAAGTGAGAATTTTCTTTCTAATCAGAAACATACTTGCTGAGATCATACAAAATCTCACGTTCTAGAAAGTGCTTGCTTGCCTTTTGCGGTATTAGGAATGGCCCCTTTACCACTACAGCTGCAATCCTAGCCTTTCAACTGCTTAGGTAAACAGTCAAGAGCTTGAAAAGGTGCTGGCAGCCCTAGCACTAGAACTCACATTCCTCTGGCATGTGGAAAGTCAGGCACGTGGGATACAATTCTCCAGAGGCCTCATCACTGCAACCCTCAGCCTCACCTGCAGCATGGCTGGACACTGAGAAAGGTGTCAGTTCAATTTCAGGTTTGGCAAAGGAGGCTTGCCTGAGACTTTTAAAACCACATTGGTAAGAAAGGAACAAAGGCTGTATTTCAGAATCAGGCTGTTCTGCCTTTGGGCATTGCAACTAAACTCCTCCGCAAATTTAAGCTTGAAATTCATATTCCCCAAGTTCCTCAAAAGGGCCATTCAAAGTAAAGGAAAAAGGACAGGAAAGACGGTTTTTTTGTTAGCTTCTTTCCCACAGTCAAAAAATGAGGATCTTATCAAGAACATGACTGACAGAGTGTCCCAAAAGGCAGTGAGGTGGGAGGCAGCAGTTTCAACCCAGATTAACAAAAATGGAAACGAAAGCATCAGAGCATCCTGATAAAAACAAACACACACACCAAAAACCATTGCAATGTTTCCATTATCCTGATTTAAGGCTCCAGAATGTAAGCACTAATGGTTCCCTAAAGCACCCAAGCTCCTCCTCAGCAGCCGTCACCAAGCCTGACTGATCTTTTCAAATGAATTCCCCTCATTTGCCACCTTGGATTCTGAGTATTTTTGTCAAAAACAAAAATCCCAGTGGAAGATTTCAAAGAACCAAGAACTTGAACCAAATTGTGAACCTAAATGGAGAGAAACAACACCAATTTGCTAAATTCCAAACAAAATAGAAAGGTTAGCAGTTTGAAAGCAGTAACAACTAGTGAATTTATTTGAACCAGAACAAAGATTCATGTTTTCTGAATCAATCAAACTTGTACCAGACCCTGAGAGTCCAATCTGTTCAATCTCTTGCAGAGAGCACACATCGAGGCTTGGTTTCACCTTCCTGAGAGAACGCAAAGGAAACACAGAATGAAGACTGGATAAGGAGGCGGGAGAATTGATTTCTCCTGATTTTTTTCACTTTTTGACCTTAGTCAAGTCACTTCTATTCTCTCAGCTCCAGCTTGCTTGCCTTGAAACGGCTGGGCTGGGATTGCCAATATCCCAGGTCTAATAGTCTACGTCAGTTGTGAAATTTAGTCTAGTGACAAAATAGACCAAGTCACGATTTGGCCCTGGTCTCCAGGAAGCAGAGAGATGTACCACCCCAACTCTCCCAAGTGTTCATGTTTCTACTTTACTTAGAAATATGCTTCATATAGGAATTGGTAGCTGTCCTTGTTCAGCCTTGGGAATAATCAACCTAAGATTCTCTTTCAGAATTTCTCTCACCAAAAAAATGTTTCAGGAACAGTTTGTTTTCCTCAAGTAAAAGCTACAGGTGAGTAGTCTGGTCCAATAAAAGGAAGAAGGAAGGAATGACAGTAATCTAGAATATGCTGAGCACCTACTGCATGCCAGATGTGGCGTGATACTTCACATAATTTTCTTAATCAGTCCTCTCAATACAGCTATATCATAGGCATTTTAATCCTCACTTTATAGACAAGGAAACTGAGACTTACTGATATTAATTGACTTTCTTACAGCATCTGACTGGTAAGTGATGGGACTGGGATTTGAACGTAAGCAATCTGAATCCACAACCACATCAACATTCTAATGATTAAAGGCATACTTCCTTCTTGATCCAATGATTCAGTTGGACTTGCTTAGTGAATAAATCAAATGCTGAGTCAATACAGTGAACGTAAACTTCCTTGCATTTATATTGGATTGACTTTTTGAGAAAACTACATCTGACTGTGTGATATAATGGTTAGGACTACTCAACTCTAGAGTCAGACAGACCTGAATTTCTTCAATTCTGGCTTTTGGACAAGATGTTTAACCACGCTGAGTCTCAAGTTTTCCTGTGTGGCAAATGGGAAAAGAAATAGTACCTACCTCGTCAGGTTGTCAGAAAGTGTCAGCGATGTGATAGTATCTAGCACAGTACTTGGCACACAATGACTACTCAATAAATACAGATTAGAGTTATTCTTGCATTCATAAACAACACAAGAAAGGAAAGGTTATAGAGAAAAAGGAAGCTAGGATTCATTGAACTCAAGTCCTCTTTGGCTGTAGCACAGATATAGTTTGAAAGAGGTTTTCAGTGGCCCACTTACATTCTTCAAAACTAAGTGGCATCTTATGGCAGATTAGCACATTCATGAAGAAACAGGAATCTATTAATTGATGTTTCCTAAGAAGTAGCAAAGAAACTCATCATGTGCTCTGCTAAGCAGCAAGTGTCCCTAGTTTCCTGGAACCTATCCTTCTAAGGAGAGAGATAGGAAGTAGCAGGTGGAAGTACTGATGGAAGTACCAGGTAGGCTAAGGCATCCTTCTTCCCCCAATTCTTCAAGCCCTGGCTTCTCTCTTTCCCATTTACCTGCAGCCCTCTTTGCATACACTACCTTCTCCCCTCCTCCTCCAGTTTATTCTATTATAGTTTTATTGTGTTTCTTCCCTTTGCTCTAGCTCTATCTCTGCTCATCAAGTAGTATCTATGGAATGTGTGCCTGGCACTGCACTAGCTGAAATAGAGGGGCATCTGAAAGTTAATCAAAGAGACATGTGTCCCGTGGCCAAACAGATCGAAGACACACAGGTAGACTAGAATTTTGGCAACACAGTGAATGCAGATATAACTGGGTGATTTGGTTGATTTCAGAGCACAAAATAGTTTTCATGTAGCTAATGATTTGCATACTGAAGAACTTAGAAACATTGTACTGATGTCTGCAACTTCACTTAAAATGCATAAAAGGATGCATAGATAGATCGGTGATAAAGTAAATATAAAAGAGTGTTTATTATAGAATCTAAATGGTGGGTATCTGGGTATTCATTGTACAATTCTTTCAATTTTTCTGTATATTTGAATATTTTCACAATAAAAGTTTGAGAAAAAGGAGAGAGGGTAAAGGGTACAGCTTATTCAATCTCAAATGTTTCAGAACAAAATAATCATATTTATATAGAGAAGCATACAGCAAACAAGGCAAAATATTAAACAATGGTGAATCTAAGTAAATGGTATGAAAGAGTTCTTACATGATTCTTGCATTTTCTTTATATATTAAAATATTTCAAACTAAAAATTGAAAAGATAGCCTGTTGAACATCAACCCCTTTTACCTAGTGTCTCAGTTGCCATTTTCAGTAGACAGGGTATGTGGTCACTGGTAGAAGAGATATTAGAAAGAAAGGCGGAAGGGTGGGTAATGACAATAATCAACCCAAAGGTATACTTTGGGTGCCTAATATATGCAAGACACTATGCTAGGCACTGTGGGGGATTCAAAGAGGTAAAAACATAGTGTCCACTCTGAGAGGGCTGACGAAGTAGGTGAGGGAATGCCAAAGCAGTGTTTGAAAGTGTAACTGGCTGGACCAGAGTTCTGTAAAAGAAAAGTACGGAGATTGGAAAGGTAGGTTGGAGCTTGATTGCGGAGAGTACTGACTGCCAGGCTGAAGGGTTTGGACTTCATCCTATGGATAATGGGAAGCCATTTATAGTATCTGAGTCAGGAAAAGAACATGATCTAAAACTGATTGGCTAGATACTACAATTTGGGGGGGCACAGGTACCTTTGACATGTATTTGTTTTATATTCATATACTACTTCTGGCCCTTGTATCAACTTCCCATATCTGGACATGGCCTTAAGGGATTTCTAGCATTCTGGATGCTGCCCATTTTTCAAACAGCCACTCTCTGACATCTCTTCAGCCTCTGTCCCTTTCCCTGCCCCATCCCTCAAGGGGAGCAGGCCAGCACTTGCCTCAGCCCTGCTGATTCAGCAAGCAATAAATAAGGCTCATATAATGTTTTTGAAATGAAGCTGCTACACTTCAAAACTCTGATTTCCTCCATGATAATCAGACCCCAATTACTGCTGGGATCACTGATTTGAGCTGGAAAGAATGAATATTCAGCTAAGTAACATGTGAAGGAGTATAAGAAGGTATGTTCTGTGTGTAGAAGGAAACAGTTATTCAAAGTGATCTCTATACCGAAAGAAAACCTAACAAAGATGGCATTGCTGAATAGTGGCAAGTGATTAGGGCAAGACCTTTCAAAGACTGCCAAATTAGAAAGTAGACTTTCTCTGCCTCCAGTCCCCTTGTCTCCTGCATAAAGCCCATCCTCTAATCCAATCATGTTACTCCCCCATTTAAAACCCTGTGCTCACTCATCTCTGCATATAACACAATGGCCATGCTTCTTAGCAAACAGACTTCCTTCACCAACTGGCCACAAGATGCCTTTCCACACTCTTATCTTGTCCCCCTTTTCCCACACTCCCAGTAGTTCACACATAATATCTTACCTTTTTCTGAACTATCCAGTTTTACACATGTGACTGACTTGTATGTGTTGGTGGTCCCTCTACCTGGACTCCTTGCCCACCACCTCTTTGTCCGCCTAGAGTCTAGGCAATGCCCACTTACCCTTTATGATTCAGCATAGTTTGACCCGTAAGTTGCCCACCACTAGCAGTAATGCAATTCCTTCTACCATGTTCCCAGGGCACCTTGTACATACCTCTCTCTTTGAGCACCTTTTCCACATTGGACTATAGTCATTGGTTTGTGTCTATCTCCCCCACTAGACTGCAAGCTCTTTAAGGACAGGCAGGGATTACATCTAATTCATTATTAAACTTCCAGCACTTAGCAAAGGGTCTGGTCCTGTATATGTGCTCAATTATCTATTGAATAAATCAGTTTGAACATCAAGTGCCCCTTGAATTCAAACTCAGCATCTTTGAAAGGTGAAAATTAGAATAGTATGTGACCAAAGTAATCCTAGTGAAGTGTGTTTGAGGACTTGACTGAAGAAGAAATGGTAGAAGGACATCTTATGAGGCTTATTGTGAGACAGTTTCTATCCCAGGAAACTCTCACTGGCAGTCGTTGCTGGCTAAAAAAGAAGAGCAGCTGGAGCAGATGAGAAGGGCCCTTACTGGGGATTCCCCCATCCTTATCTTTCACAGCTGACCACTGAAGCAATATTGTTTATGTAACATTCTCCATACAGTGTCTCAACTCTTCTGAATTACTGTCACACTTTCATTTGTGTTCTGCCTACAGATGCATTTAGACCAGCCTTGTTAATGAGTGTCACTGAAAGTTCTTCTCACCTATCATTATTATGCCATATTTTGTGGGTAAAAGACCACCAAAAAACAGAACACCAAAAAGGGGAGGAAAGCAGAGCTAATAAAAACTTTTATTTCACCATGCCTTCCATCCTACAATGTTTTATACAACATATCAGTTACAACAAAAAAGGAAAATTAAGACTTCAGCAAAACTTTACATTTTGTAGGCAAGAAAAAGAGGAAGCAACACTGAGGACTGGAATATAAATCTTTAGACATATGATCATAGCCACTTCTGAAAAGTAAATATTGGGCTGTTTTAAACAAATAGCAAAAAGCAATTAGCTCATTCTGTGACTAAAGTGAGGTATATGGTGATTTTCTTTTAAAAACTGAGTCTGTTTTGATCTTCAAAAATGTCAAACTTGGGAAACACTTTAATTTTTTGTACATATAAATCTAAGAGCCAAGCCTAGCTTGAGGAAGATTTAAGAGACATAAAATTTGTCTGAGGTGTCTGCCAAATCTCTGCAGCAGAGACAAAAACCCTGGAAAAGCTGACACAATCATAACTCTCACAACATCACCAGCAGGCCTGTGCAGGGCTGGAGGCACAGAAAGTCACTGTTCTCTCTCTCAAACTGTTTGTAAACAGAAGTATATCATTTGCTTATCAGCTATCTGGTGGCTCATTTTTGCCTAGATATTCCACAGAGGAAAAAAAATAATAAATCCCCACTGGTATACATCCCAATTTTCAGCTGGATAAATTTTCGTTTATATGATGGGCCTGCTTGTTAAAATTTTCTCTTTCTTTCATTTGCTCCTGAATGCTCTTTCTCTTGTGTGTGCTCTCTCTCGTGCGCACGTGCACTCTCTCTTTTCTTTCTGTCTGGGAGGCATTAAAGGGGTATTTATGAGTATCTAGTGTAGTGCTTAATGGAGTACTTTCACATAGTAAGCCTATAATAATTCATCAAATGAATCGAAACTCTATCCGTGATTTCTACATTCAACTTATTTGATCATGAAGCAGAAAAATTGTAGATTATTTTTCCTGGAGTATTTAAAAGTGACAATTCCTTACAAAGTAATATCATTTTATTCAGATGAATCATGCTTAGGACTTCTGTTCTTTAAAATTCATCCATTTTTGCACAATGGATATTACTTGTAAGAAAAATGAAAGGAAGACCACACTGTAGGATCCTGAATGACAATATGACCACCAATACATTATTGTAGAGAAAATCAGATATACCACACACACTTGAACATATGTTGTTATGATAATCCACTACATATGTCTAAAATCACTTAACAATGCAAGAATATAGTGCACACATGGGCTGCATTCTGTAAATAGGATTAACTGTTGAATTCAACCAAGGTCTTCCCTGGGGACAGATTGCTGGAAAATACATCTACATGACATTTAAAAAAATAAATTAACCAATGACACTGGCTCCCACGAGACACATTGTTTCTTGTACATTCAATTCTATCACAGTTTTCTGTAGCTCTCTGCTGACATTCCCATCCCAAAAGACATAGAATTTCAAAATAGAAAGAAAAACAGCAATTGGTACTATTCTGCCTCTCCTGCACGAAGTGTTACATACACAAAGGAAAGATTTCTGTACATTAGCACAGTGTGAACCATGACATGGTGAGATCATGTCAGTCTGGGGCTGTCCTTGTTATGCTGTGGTCACATATAACTTGCCCAAGGGAATGTACAAAGTCTGTATTCTTACTGACAAAGACTGACAGAGATTGCAGGAGAACAAAGAGAGTTGCATTATAGCAGGGAGTTTTAATTTTTTCTTTAAACAGTGTTCTTTATTATGATAACTTTTCTTCTCACTTTTATTTATTTAAATTAGTTTCCTCATCTATAAAATAACTATTGTATGTATTTAATGTTTTTGCTCTAAGGATTAAATAAAATACCAGTAGATTGCTTGGCACACAATAGTTAATCCACACAACCCACATCAACATTTGGCTAACATTTACTAACACCTATTATGTGCCTGGCACTGGCCTAAGACCTCAAGAAAAAGTAAATCATAGGAGGAAAAACTGATGCTGGAGAGGAAAGCACGGAGCTGATTTCTAAAGGTTTAATCAGCCAGTCTAAGAAATTTAAATATTACCCTGAGGACAATGGACAGCCTTTGAACTATTTTATATAGAGGCCAGATAGCTTCAGATTTGCAATTTATAAAAATAATTCTATCAGCACTGGTGGAGAGTGGATTGGAAGGGAGGCAGGCTGGAGGCAGTAGCAATCCAGGCTAGAAGTGATGAATGTGTGTTATGGGGTAGGAGTGTGCTCCAGATTAAGGCAATGGTAATGGGTGGACGTGGGGATGATATTTTAAAATAGTTTTCTAAAAATCAACAGATACATCATTGTAGAAGATTAGAAAATAAAAATATACAAAAGGTTAAAAATAGAAGTCATAAGTAATCTTACCATTTATAGTAAATCCCTATCAATATTTTTACGTTTAACATTATAGGATTTATCCTATATATACCTGCACAGATGTATATGTATGTGTATGTATTTAAACTGGGATCTGCCACTCTGTAGTGTCAGTTTTATGACCTGAATTTTCTCTTAATATATCATAAATGATTTTTCACATCATCAAATATTCTTTGGTAACATCAACTTACACGGCTACTTAATAATCCATTCTATGGATGTACCACAATTAATTTCATTCAAACTCCTAGTATTGGACAAATATTTAAGACGTTATGTATTTTCTCTTTTTTTGACATTATTATAAACAACTCTGGGATAGACATCCTGGAGTTAAATTTTTGGAAACAACATGATTGTTTCTTCAGCATAGAGCCCTAGAAGTTGAAATGGTAGGTTGAAAGCTATGCTTATTTTTAAGATTTCTGATATGTATTAACGAATTGCTCTCTAGATGGGCTGTATCAAATTATAGTCCACTTGAAGTATCTATGAGTAGGAGGAAATGAATTTGAGAGTGATGTCAAGGATGGAGTCAACTGGACTTTGTGGATAGAGGGGAGGGTTGTTTCCTCACAAAGTATCAGGGCAGGAGCAATGTGAACTCTGCCAAGAGGAGCAAAACAATGGCAGGCCTAAGAAACTGTCTGGGTAAATGATGACAAAGAAAAAGGAAAGATAATCAGGGTACAGTGAGGAAAAAATGGAAAAAAAAATCTCCAGTAAACTTATGGGCACTTTCATTTACTGCTTTATTCAGCAAAAGCAGCAAATATAGCAAACAGCTAGTCTCTCCATAGCATTTGGCACTGTGCTACCCAGGTCCAGAGTTATATTCATGCAAATCTGTTGATCTATTATTTTCATCCAATAACCATTTATTAGGTGTCTACTATGTGCCAAGTGTTGTTCTGGATGCTATGGGTCTAGAGATGAATGAAATCTTGTCCCTGCCCTCAAGGAGCTCACAGTCTAGTGGGGGGAGACAGAAACATCCACAGGCTGACATACTACAGCGTGGTACAGGCTAGGAGAGAGTTAAGTCCAGGCCTGACATTTCTTTGTGTGTGCATTCATGTATGTGTGTGGAGGTGAGGTGGGAGAGGTGTTGGAAAGACTTCACAGAGGTGTTGGTATTTGAGTTCAGTCTTGAAGGCCGAGGAGTTCCTCAGATGGCTAAGGGTCAAAGACCACACTCATATTCCTTACCAACACCTTGAATGTATGTGCCACCGCTCTTAAGGACACTCAGTAGGGCAGGAAGGATGCTTTGTGTGTAATTCAAACCCGCTCTTGAATGATAACAACAGCCTCCACTGTTACCTTAATGCACATATAAACACAGCACGTTTTACCAATATTATGCTCATCATAGAATATAAAGGATAACAGGCAAGTGGTGCACACAGACTTTTAAAACAATTCTGTTGACATCGATATAATAATATTCACATCTACCAAGTCCTACTAATTCTGCCTCCTAAATGTGTCCCAAATCTGTTCCCTCCTCTCACATGTCACCACTTTCGGGTCTTTATCATCTCTGTGTAGAACAGAACACTAGTCTCCTAACCGGTTGTATCTACCTCTGCTGCATCCTTCCCACTGTCATTGTCCAAAAGTAAAAATCTGATCATTCTACTCTTCTTCTAAAACATTTTTATGTTTTTTATTGCCTATAAGCAGCATTTCTCAAATTGCAGTCATTTAAGTATTACTTGGTGGTTTTTATCACATTCATATACCAGGTATACTATTATTTACTTAATATTGGTCTTTAAATCCACTTAAAACTGGTTTGCTTTCTATTTTTACTAAGTAAAATTCTCAGTAACTTTAGATTTGATGACCTAATTCAGTTTTATCTCTTATAAGACACATTTGAATATGTAACTAGTAAAATTAAAAACATTTGTGGGAACACAATGTAACCACCCTGGCAGATGCCCTACATTTTGAGAACCACTGGCTTACGGGGACACATCCCAATTTCTTAGCATTGCAGTCAAGGCTCCTCACAAATCAGCCTCAACTTATCTTTCCAGATTCTTCTCCTACCATTATACCTTGCTTTTCCCAAACAATGTGCACCCCAGCCATGCCGAATTCCTCCACATTGAATGAACATGTCCTGCTCTTGTACAGCCACATGTCTTTCACAGACTGACCCCTCTATCTGGAATGCCTCCCCTCTTCTATTCCTGCCTGGAAAACTCACAGCACTTTGTACCTGTCTCTGTTATACTACACACTCCACTACCTCAGGATTGTGGGCAGCTAGCTCCGCAACTAGACCCAGGGAGAGCTCACACTTTGTACTGTGTTGCATCTCCAGCACTTCATGTGGGCTTAGGTCAGGAAAGAGATCTAGTGTCCCAGGTAATTTTTTAAAAAGCTAAAATAAAATAAAACCCAAAGTACTGTCCAGGTCCAGACTGTTTTCAGGTATGACATGTTTTATAAAGAGAGTCATTTAATTTGGAAATAGCCATACTGACCATAGTTTTGGCAGACACAATTAGCTATGGTTGCAATAGCAGTTAAGCTAATTTGGTTTTGGCAGCTACTTTACGGCAGATACATTCAGACAGAGAAATTCAAAGCAAATCATTTGGGTTTCTGCCAGGATGATCAATTATATCTCACAATAATCTCCCCTTACCACAACTGGAAAGTCAAGAAAAAAAATAAACATTGGGACCAGCAAACCATGGTGGACAGAGCATGAACTTTGAAGTCAGAAATCTGTATACCCAAACCTCAACTCGAGTCCTTAGGATCTGTATGAATTTAGATAGCTTGTTTAATTTCTCTGCATTTTAGTTTTTTCTTCAAGAAATAAAATGGGGATAATAGTACCTACTTCCTAATAGTCTTAAGGTAATGCAACAAAGTGTTTATGATTATGCCTGGGACATTATGTGGGCTCAATAAATAGCAGTCATTACTGTCACCCAATGAGAGGACTACAAGTCAGATAATATGATGTACAAGGACAGTGAATGCATTTCTTAAGGAAATATATTTATGTTACTAGGCTTTAAAATTGACAGCTATAGACTGTAGCTAAGAATAGCCACAAACAAAACGTCTGTAAGACAAGCTTATTCTTGGATTTAAATTAAACTCACACCTGGAACATACCACCACACTTCTTTGTGTTCTCCAAGAATTGATCTCAAATCAGGTTACCCTAGGATGAAAAGAAAAATCATCCAATCTTAATTTTTTGCCTTTAATTTTATTTGATACAGAAAAATATCCAAACTATATGGATGCTTCAAAGTGTCATGTTATTATGACCCCAATCTTTTCAACCCTATTTATTTCCTAGGATATCCCTACTGATAACTTATACTCCAGTCAGGCAAACCCACCTGTTACACAATACTCCTTCTTCTCTCTACCCTTCTCAAACCCCAACACCAGTATAAGGAAGCATTTTCTCCCTCCTCTTCACCCACTTCAAATCCCCTTTACTCTGTTGGAGCCCAAGTTAAAATTCATCTCTTTCAGGAAGCCGACTAGGACTGGCCTGAAAGACAGATGAGGGTTTCAAGACTTCAGCACTTCCCGGGTTAGGCTTGACCTTCCACAGATCAATCCCCAACCCCATCGATATGCCACTAACCCCCCTCAGCACTTTGTGCACGCGTTTGTAATAATACAGTAAGTAATACAGTCTGTTTCACACGGTCTACTTTATTCTGTAGTTGGTGTGCCCTCTAAATGTTTGTCAACATTAGTGCTATCCGTCTTTGCTGGAAACCCCTAAAGCACTCAGTTTTTATAATAGGTCTAACTTGCCTTTTACGCTCACCAGAATCCTGCACTGAACCTTAAACACACATTTCTCAAAAGCAAGATTCCTTCCCTCTTCTGTTCCCACTCCTTCTAGAAATTGAGGGGAAACCCTTTCCACTAGACCTGGTTGGGGAAGGGGCAGGTGGCTGAGGGGCCAGTACAGAGATGACGATCTTTATCCCACCATCAAGGAGGCAGAAAGAGAAAATGTTGACAAAAAGTCACTCCCCGGGCATAGCAAATACCCATGACTCCAGAGGAAATGAGGAGTGTGTGCATAGGGAGGGGTGTGTGCCCAAAATTAAATGCAAATTGAGGGAAAAGAGGAAAAAGATAACCCAACTCCTGCAAGCAGTAAGGAGAGTCCGGACACCGCCTCGGCAAAACCTTGGACCTGAACCCTAACTTCGAGCCTCTGAGGGAGGCACAAAGCTGTGGGTGGGGGTGGGGGGTGGGGGGTTGGGAGACGGCGTTGTGGAGGAAAAAGAGAGCGAGCGGACTGAAGAGAAAAGGAGCAAGGAGAGCGCGCTCCCAAGGCTCTAGGAAACTGGCGCGGAGAGCTCAAAAGCCCACCCCTGACTCCCAGTCCGACACCCCCTCCCCGGCAGAGGCGGAGCTGGGCGGAGTTCGGCGCTGAGGACAGCAGCCCCGGAAGCACCCTCCTCCCTAGGCCCCATCAGTCCCACAGTCCCCAGCCACGGCCACTTGGGCTTTCTGCCTCTCTGACCTCCAGCTCCCCGGCTACCGAAGCGCTACTCCTTATACAGCCGCGGAAAATCGGGACGGCGCGGCAGCTCCTGGGCGCGTAGTGCCCTCGCGGCGCCCCACGCCGCTCTACGCCGCGCGACTGTCTTCTGAACTCCCCGCCTCGCGCTAGGTGGCCTAGGCCCCGCACTCTGTTCCCAGGCTGGGCTCTCACCCATACAGTCGTCTCCTATTGGTTACTGGTCACCAGGGATGCCGGTGGCCCAACCCCTTGGCTTCATGGGAAATGTAGTTTGAGATCTCTGGAGGCTGTTCCTCCTGGGGGGGAACCAATACTGACATTGGCGGAGAGACTCAAGCGAAAACAGAGGATTGTGGGAGATGGAGTCGAGACACTTCTTTCTATATACCCACAATTCTCCCTCCTCTTCTGATTATCACCGGTCCCCCAACCCCGAGTTCAGACCGAGGGCGGTATTCTGGGTGTTGTAGTTCTGGTGTGCACCTTCTGACAGATCAGTCATTAGCCGTTTGGGAGGATCAGACTTATTTCAGGTTGAAAGCTCAGGTTGGTAGTTAGGCTTATGGGCTCAGTCTGTGATGAAAGGAATTCAGCCTGTGGCTAGAGTTAGAGATGCAGTCTGTAACCAGTTACAGGCTGTAAGGTTAAAGGATCAAATCAGTGGCCATTGATGGGGCTCAGTCTATCCCAGGTTCAGTGGATTATTTCATGGTCATGTTTATTTTTTTAATTTTTAAAAATTATTTAAATTTTTTAAATTATTATGGGTACATAATAGTTGTATATCATTATAGGGTACATGTGAAGTCTTGATACAGACATACAATGTGAATTCATCAAATCAGGGTAATTGGGGTATCCATCACCTCAGACATTTATCATTTCTTTGTATTAGGAAAATTCCAATTCCACTCTTTTAGTTATTCTAAAGTATACTCTAACTTATTGGTGATTATAGTCATTTTGTTGTGCTATCAAATATTATTCATTCTATCTAACTACCTAACTATATTTTTGTACACATTAACCATCCCCACTGTATCTCCCCCCTCCCCACCCGTTATACTTTCCAGCCTCTGGTAACCATCGTTCTACTCTCTGTCTCCAGGAAATCAATTGATTTTAATACTTAGTTTCCACATATGAGTGAGAACATGTGAGATTTGTCTTTCCGTGCTTGGCTTATCTTACTTAACATAAAGTTCTCTAGTTCCATCCGTATTATTGCAAATGACGGGACTTCATTCTTTTTTGTAGCTATGTAATATTTATTTATTTATTTTTGAGAGTTTTTACCATGAAGGATATTGAATATTATTGAATGCTTTTTCAGCATCAGTTGAAATGATCATATGGCTTTTATCCCTCATTCTGTTGATATGATGTATCACATTGACTGATTTGCATATGCTGAACCATCCTTGCATCCTGGGAATGAATCCCACTTCATCATGATGAATAATCTTTTTAATGTGCTATTGAATTTGGCTTACTATTGCTTTGTTTAGGATTTTTACATCTATGTTCATCAGAGATATTGGCCTATAGTTTTCTTTTTTTTGTTGTTTCTTTTTCTGGTTTGGGTATCAGGGTGATACAGGCCCTGTGGAATGAGTTTGGCATTATTCCCTCCTCCTCAGTTTTTTGGAATAGTTTAAGTAGGCTTAGTATTAATTCTTCTTTGAGTGCTTGGTAGAATTTGGCAGTGAAGCCATCAGGTCCTGGGCTTTTCTTTGATGGGAAACTTTTTATTACTGCTTCTTTCTCATTACTTGTTAGTGGTTTATTCAGGTTTTGGATTTCTTCCTAGTTCAGTATTGGTAGGTTGTATGGATCTAGGAATTTGTCCATTTCTTCTATGTTTTCCAGTTTATTGGAAATGGTTTATTGGCATATAGTTGCTCATAGTAGTCTCGAATGATCCTTTGGATTTCTTCAGTATCAGTTGTAATGTCTCCTTTTTCATCTCTGATTTTACTTATTTGGAGTTTCTCTCTTTTTTCTTAGTTAGTCTGGCTAAAGTTGTGTCAATTTTGTTTATCTGTTCAAACAACCAACTTTTTGTTACATTGATCTTTTGTATTTTGTTTTGTTTCAGTTTTGTTTATTATCACTATGATATTTTTTAAATTAGTTTGTTATTTATTCTCACTCCGATCTTTATTGTTTCTTTTCTTCTACTAATTTTGGCTTTGGTATGCTCTTTCTAGTTCTTTGCAATACATCATTAGGTTGTTTATTTGAAGCTTTTCTACTTTTTTGATGTAGGCACTTACTGCTATAAGCTTTCCTCTTATTACTGCTTTTGCTGTATCCCATAGGTTTTGATGTGTTGTGTTTTCATTTTCATTTGTTTTGATAATTTTTTAAATTTCCTTCATCATTCAGGAACATATTGTTTAATTTCCATATGTTTGTATATTTTCCAGTGTTTCTTCTGTCATTGATTTCTAGTTTTATTACACTATGATCAGAGAAAATGCTTGGTATGATTTCAATTTTTTTTTTTAATTTTTTGAGACTTGTGGCCGGGCGCGGTGGCTCACGCCTGTAATCCTAGCACTCTGGGAGGCCAAGGAAGGTGGATCGCTCAAGGTCAGGAGTTCGAGACCAGCCTGAGCAAGAGCGAGACCCCGTCTCTACTAAAAACAGAAAGAAATTAATTGGACAACTAAAAATATATAGAAAAAATTAGCCAGGCATGGTGGCGCATGCCTGTAGTCCCAGCTACTCGGGAGGCTGAGGCAGGAGGATCGCTTGAGCCCAGGAGTTTGAGGTTGCTGTGAGCTAGGATGATGCCACGGCACTCTAGCCCGGGCAACAGAGCCAGACTCTGTCTCAAAAGAAAAAAAAATTTTTTAGACTTGTTTTGTGGCCTAACATGTGGTCTATCCTTGAGAATGATCCATGAACTGAGAAGAAGAACATGTATTCTGCAGCTATTGGATGAAACATTCTGTAAATGTTACAGAATATTAGGTCCATTTGGTTAAGTGCAATGTTTGTTTGTTGATACTCTGTCTGGATGATATGTCCAATGCCAAAAGTGGAGTGTTGAAGTCTCCAGTGATTATTGTATTGGGGTCTATCTCTCTCTTTAGCTCTGATATTATTTGCTTTATATATCTGGGTGCTCCAGTGTTGGGTGCATATATGTTTAGAATTGTTATATACTCTTGCTGAATTCACCCGTTTATTGTCATATAATGACCATCTTTGTCTCTTTTTACAGTGCTGCTATAAGCTTTCCTCTTATTACTGCTTTTTTGTATCCCGTAGGATATGCGTTGGGTGCATATATATTTAGAATTGTTATATACTCTTGCTGAATTGATTCCTTTATCATTATATAATGACCTTCTTTGTCTCTTTGTACAATTTTTGTATTGAAATCTATTTTATCTGATAGAACTATAGCTACTCCTGCTGTTCTTTGGTTTCCATTTGCATGGTGCAGGAAATATCTTTTTTAATCCATTTATTTTCAGTGTATGTGTGTCTTTATGTGTGAAGTATGTTTTTTTGCAGACACTATATGGTTGGCTCTTGTTTTATTATCCATTCAGCCACTCTATGTCTTTTGATTGGAAAGTTTAGTCCACTCACATTCAATGTTATTATTAATAGGTAAGGACTTACTACTGCCATGTTATTATTTGATTTCTGGTTGTTTTGTGGTCCTCCCTCTCTTTCTTACATCTTTACTGTCTTCCTTTGTTAAAAGTGATTTTCTCTGTTAGTGTGTTCTAATTTCTTGATTTTCATTTCTTTTTTTTTCTTCTTTTTCTTTTTGCACATCTGTTGTAGGTTTTTTTGATTTGAGGTTATCACGGTCAGATTTAAGAACCCAATCTCTGGCCAGGTTTAGAACTTGGGCTTTGAACATGGTTAAGTCTCAGTCTGTGGCCATGTTCAGGGTTCTGTCTATGAGCAGGATTAGGGCATATGCTGTGGTCAGAATATCCTTAAGTTTTGTAGAAGATTTGGTTTCACTTCTTGGCCATGATTAAGGCACAGTCTTGGGCCAAGTTAAGAGCTTGGTCTCTGTACATGTTTTTGTCTCTCTATGAGGCCAAGTTTAGTAGTCATTCTGTTGCCAATGTTGGGGTCATTTTCTGGTTAGTGCTAAGTCTGTGGAAATTGTAGCTGGGTTGGTTTCTAAGATCAGATTTTAGGCTGTGACCAAGTTAGAGCCTCAGTCTACGATCAGGGTTAGAGCTCAATTGGTATCTATGCTGAGCACTCATTTTGTGGTTAGTGTAGGATGTTAAGTATATACCAGAGTTAGGTCACAGTCTGTAGTTTAGTTTAGAGATCCAGCCTGGGGATAGTTTTAGGGGCTATGTCTGCTGTTAGATTGGAGTTCTACATCATGAATTAAGAACTTATTCAGTGGCCATCGTTAGGATTCAATAGGAGATCAGGGTTAGCGACTGAGGCTGGCACCAATTGTAGGTACTACTCTGGGGCCAGACATAAACTGTTAGTATGTGACTAGGCCTAGGGACTCGATTTAATCAGGGTTAAGACCTTGGAGTTTAGCCAGAAAGAATCTCAATTTAAGGATAGAATTAAGGTCTTCATCTGTGGCCAGGGTTAAGGGCTTGGTCTGAAATTAGGGCTAAGTCTTGAAGTCCGGAGTTAGGAGCTCAGGCTACCTCTTGTGTTCAATGTTTGGTCGATGGTCAGTGTTAAACACAGAACTTGCATTCAGTGTTGGCAGCTTGGTCTGTGACCAGGCTTAAGAGATATACTGCTCAGCCTGTGGTAAGAGATAGTGGTTGTTAATTATATCTCAATAAATTTGTCATAAAAAGATTTAAAAAGTGGATTCCTATAAATGAAATAATAGGCATGATGCAGGGAAGGAACCATGGAGAGAGGATGATGACAGAATCAGGACTAGTAATGTCCTTGGTGTCTCAGAATTTTAGTGGGGCAGGGCAATTGGGGCAGGGCAAGCACATGAAATTGAGCAGAAATGAAAGAACTGGTGAGTAGGGAGCTGGTACCCCAGGGAAATAGATATGCACTCCTTGAAGAAGAGAATTTTTTATAAGTTCTCTGTGTGAGATTAGTGCAAGTTGGAAAATTTTGCAAAGGATGGAAACTCCCATTTATTAAGTTCTTCCATCATGTTCTTTGTGCCAGTAGTGGGATTTCCTGAGCACTATTTCTAAACTATTCCCCACTTTCCCCCATGCTACACTGATCTCCATCACATCACACTCGCTATATGCTCATTAAATGTCTATGGAGTGCATATTTGTTTTCAATTACATTCTTCCATTGAGGCTTCATGATAGTCCTATATCATAAGTGTTATTAATCCCCATTATACAGATGAGAAAAACAGTTAAGCTAATTAAAAGACTTGAAAGGGTCACACAGTTAGTAAATGCAGAGCCAGGTTTTGAATCCCGTTTTATCTGACTCCAATCTCCTATGCTTTTTGCATGATACCGCTTGTCCTCTATAACGTGTGTGAGATTTACATTTCACCTTCACCCCTTGACTTTATCAACTTTGCCTTATTTAATTCTCACAACTCTAAGAAGTGGTTCACATTATTAATACCCCCTTTTTACAATTGATAAAACATATTCAGAGAGCTTTAGTTATTTTCTCAATACCATAGAGCTAATAAGTGACAGAGCTAATATTAGACCTCAAATATGTTCGACCATTAGTTGAAGGCTTTTCTGGTTTATCATGCTGCCTCAGAATACCTCAGCCTCCAGGAATGGCTTTTGATGGATGTTTTGAACTCTGGTGCAGGCTGATATAAGGAAGGATTTAGTGGCAGGAATATGTTAAGTTTGTATTATGCCATTCGCTACAGTGATTTGAACCTGTGAAAAGTTAAGAGTGTACAAAAGAGGTGTATCATCATTTTCATGAGGGTACATGTGGTTTGTAGGGCACACCCTCTATGAGAATCACTGAGTGTAAAATGAAAGTTACTGATGGTGTATTGTGCATATGAAGAGTATGGGGGTCAAAAAAAAGTAGATGACCACTGAGATAGGCCTCCATACTTTTGTCTTGCCAACAGTGTTTCTAAGGGAAAGTACAGCCAACTTTCTATTTTTTCACAATCTGCTCTTGTCTTGGCTTATCTACATTGTATCCAGCATCTACATTTTCCTCCAGGGAGTTTATATGTTGTGGTCAAGAGGGATTGATTATGTTTCTGCCTTCAGTATGGTTGAATAAGCTCTTACTGGACCTTTGGGACACTATTAAGCAGACCAATATAATCATAAATGGAAGTACCAACAGGATAAGAGAGCGAGAAATGGAAAGAAATAATATTTGAAGAAATAATGGCCAAAAAAATCCCAAATTTGATGAAATATGTGAATCTACATATCTAAGAAGTCAACAAACTCCAGATAGAATAAACTCAAAGAGACCCACTTTCCAATGCTATGGTCGACACATATTCTTTGGCTGTAATATAGTACCTTTTCTCCAGGTAATATCTTGTGCATAAATTCAATATTTTGAAAGAGCAAATCAGAGCTGCTGTATTCCAGTTCTTTACTTTTGATGCCAATCACAGTCAACACTTGACCATGGTGTATGCAATGCTGCAATCCCAACCAAGGTCATGTTCTCTGCATCTATAGTAGGCATAATTTTGCCTTAAGTGATCCACAACCCTACAGTCAAAGTGATATGCACTTTTGGGACATTAGGCTAGAAGATGGGTACAATCTCTGGCTGGAGAGAAGTAAAGAATGGGCCTCTAATCCACAAACAAGGAGTCTTCAGCCTGGCCTCATTAGTGGGTCTCAACCATTTTTCTTTGCTCTCATTCTTGAGCTACCAGACCATGGGCCATGACCTATTATCTGTAAATCCAATGGTCTCTAAAAAATGAAAGTTTTTACAAATTTGCCACCAAAACGCATTAGGCATTCAAGTGCGGTGCACACCGTCTGGGGGATGGACGTGCTCGAACCTCTGACTCGAGTGGGGCAAAGGCAATATACGTAACCTAAACATTTGTACCCCCACAATATGCTGAAATAAAAAAAATTTAGAAAAAAACTCAGGTAGCAAAATTTGACCTGAACCAATATGAGGCTATTTATAATCTTTAAACTATTTATGTGAATATTCATTTTGCTATAGAGATACCAATGTGTCTGTAACACCAGAGGTGTTAATATAATGTACTATATATATGCATACCATATTACCTTTCTAAAATCCCCCAGATTCCGAATTTCAGACAACATGATTCTGAGGGATTTGTATGAGGAATTTTGCACCTGTATTTCTCTCCTCCTTGTTGTCTCATTCTGATGTCACCTTCCTCACTTTATTCCACACCTGGCAACATCTGCCAAGGGCAGGGAATGGGAATACTGACTGCTTTTGCAGTAAAGCTTTATATCATAAAATAAATAATGATAAGTTAAATTAGTATGTCAGAGGAGGAAGTGCTAAGAAAATTTTCTCCATAATTTTCTTCCATCCTAGGTTCAGATCCCAAAATATATTCTCCCATACTGCACTGACAAACTCTCCAAGGTCCAATTTGTAATCCAGCTGGAAACAGGGTCTGGATGCTAAGCTCAAAACCTGATAACTACTACTGCTTCTACTACTATACTAACATTGAGTACAACTTGCCAAGTTCTTGTTCAAGGGCTTAAAATCCAAGTGCTTTCGATGTATTGGCTCACTTAATCTTCATAAAAATCTTATGAAATGGGTACTATTAATATTATCCCAATTTTATAGGTAAAAAAACTGAAGCAAGAGAGATGAAGTAACTTGTTCAAATACACACAGCTAAGAACTCGCCAACAAGGACTTTGATAATACCTTGTGCTTCCTTCGCATCTTCACTTTCTTTTGAAATTGGCATATGGCATAACCTAATGGACAGACTCATAGACAGTAGGGGGCATATGATGGGCTATGAGCCACCAACGCCCCCCTGCCAGGATCCAGTAAGGTCAAGATATTTTCATACCCATTTTTCCTACGGAGGGAGGAATGTGAAATCCATTATGCGGATTTCTTGATGTGATGATCTGGCCAGAAAAGCAGACACTATGGAAACATTCCCTCACTGATCTCTAAGGACTACTCTGATGTACAATACGTGTTGATGGGTGTGTTTTTATTTATGTGCATGCACTGGTATGTATTTACATGTATGACTCTGTGACAGTATGTGTGTTTAGTACATTGGTTCTCAAACATTAGTCTAATCTCAAATACCTGAATAAAATTGCAAATATTCCTAGGTCTCGTCCACAGAGATTCTGATTCAGTTCAGCTGGGATGGGACACAAAAGTTTGTTATTTGTACCTGAGGTAATTCTAATGCAGGTGGTTTGCAGACCAGGTTTTAAGAAATGATGGGATTGGCCGGGTGCCGTGGCTCACGCCTGTAATCCTAGCTATCTGGGAGGCCGAGGCAGGAGGATTGTTTGAGCTCAGGAGTTCGAAACCAGCCTGAGCAAGAGCGAGACCCCCGTCTCTACTAAAATTAGAAAGAAATTAATTGGACAACTAAAAATATATAGAAAAAATTAGCCGGGCATGGTGGCGCATGCCTGTAGTCCCAGCTACTCGGGAGGCTGAGGCAGGAGGATCGCTTGAGCCCAGGAGTTTGAGGTTGCTGTGAGCTAGGATGATGCCACGGCACTCTAGCCTGGGCAACACAGTGAGACTCTGTCTCAAAAAAAAAAAAAAAGAAATGATGGGATCATGGTAAAGCCAGACTGCTAGCGAGTAGTTCAGTTCTAGGCTTAGGCTAGTCAACTTGTCTCTGTTAACTTCAATTTACTTATTATTTATGAAAAATGAATAATGATAGTACCTGCCTTATGAGGTTGCTGTGAGGATTAAATGACATATATTTATTTAAAGCATGTTTCATTTGATGTTCCTGACCCATCACAAGTGATAAATGAATAATAGCTCTTACTGTTCCTGTAATATTATTTATATTATTATATTATTAATCACTATTCTAGGAAGAATCTAAGAGATGGTTTCTTCCCCCTAGTACTTACAGTTAAGGAGAGATGACTAAAGCATATGAAAAAAATGAGAGAACATTTAAACATGTTAAATTGTGGGGTGTTGACTTGAAGTGTGAGCAGTAAGTAGGAACCTGGAGACTGAAGTGGCTGAGAGCCAGTAAAGGGTTAGCTTCTAAAATCACCCTGTCTAGAGGGCCTCAGTGTGACCAAAGACTGCAAATAGTAAGATAAGTATAGTATTGCAATTATATAAATTAAATATAACTATAGCACTTGCTACATGCCAGGTGCTCATAGAAGGAAGAGGTCAACTTGGGCTTGAGAGATCAGAGGAAGTTTCATGGAGGAGTTAAGAGCTGAGCAGGACCTCAGTGGATGGGGAGGGTTTAAAAAGGTAGAGGGGAGGGAAATAGGACATTCCAGGTAAAGGAAGTAGTGCCTGCCGATGGGCTTAGAGACAGGGATGGAGAACACATGCAAGGACACCAATCACATTGTATTTCTGGAGTTGTGTACCAGAGAACACTATTCACATAGACCACAAGGATAATGGCAACTATAATGGTGCTCCCCACCCAAAACAGTGCGGTCCAGATGGCCTGAGTACACGCTAATAAGTAGTGAAGAGGTGAGAGGGACCAACTCCTGAGGGGCTGCAAGGACCAGGGATTTTGGTTGTAGCCTGCGACCTAACCTGAAAAGCTAAAAGGTTGGAGGGCTTGCAGGCAGCATGAATGGGGGTAAGGGTGGGTTTGGGGGTGCTCAGCCTGCCTCAGACCTGCAAGGCAGCCTGTCACAAACAATTGCATTCACAATCTGGCCCTCAGCTGCATTTGGGACTAGAAGGACAATGGGTCCTGTGTTTTAAGAAAGCTTGACCTGGGGTGCTGTTCATTGGCCCACGAACATGTAAGATGCCATGTAAAGAGAAATGTTAATCAAGTAGAAATCATGATTCCTGCCCTCAAGGAGCCTGGAGTCTTTGGAAGAAACAAACATGCTAGCATTGTGATTTTAAGCAAGTCTCCTCCCCTCTCTAGCTTGAAGCTTTTTCTGTAAAATGTTGGTTTGCACTGATGACTTCAAACATGTTACATTTTTCATCCTAGAAACAAACAATCATAAAGACACAGAAAGCAGTGTATGATGACACGGTGTGGTGGAATGAGGCAAAATCACTCAGGACAGCCTAGCGAAGCTGCTGCAGGGTCCAATGGCTAGAACTACTGCCAGGAAGGAAGGAGGGAAATGGGATTAAGGAGGCCTTAGCTGTCTTTTTGGTGCTAAAAGTTGCTCACTTTGACACCTATCTTGAGCCAGTGGATGGTCCCACAAATAGGCTACATGTTGGCTCTTTGAGACACCACTCTACTCCTTCATCACCAGTCCCCTTGCTGCTCATTGATTTTAGCTGAAAGTGGGGATTAATAAACAAGGACATCTTAGAGAAGGATGTTGAAGATTCTGTGATATGCCAGAATGAATTCAGAATAAGTAGGAACCTAGAGACTGAAGTGACTGAGAACCAGGAAAGGGTTAGCCTCCTAAAACACCCTGTCTGGAGGGCTTCAGTATGACCACAGACTGCTAATAATAAGATAAGTGTATTACTACGCTATGTAAATTAAAGATAGTACTTGTTGCATGCCAGGTGCTGTTACAAGTGCTTTATAAGGAGTAGCTCTTTTATTCCTTACATTATAATAACCTCATATGATAGCAACTATTATTCTCCCCATTTTATGTTTGTGGAAACTGAAGCATATTAAGCACTCTCTATCC
>NW_012149952.1:7022818-7024405 GCF_000956105.1 Propithecus coquereli
GGGCCCAAGTGTAACAGCATCAAAAGCTATTATTTACAACTTACCACGTGCTGGGACTGTTACAAGAACTTCACATGCCTTTCTTTTAATTTAATCCTTATAACTACCCTTTGCAATTTCCCCATTTTGCAGACAATTTAAAGTGAGGCTCAGAAAGTAATTTAACTAACTTTAGTAACTTAAGTACTTTAAGTTAACTTTAGTTACTTAAGTAACTTTACAGACTTAGTTTGTGCCAGAGACAATGTCGAATACAGTGGGGAGGTCTTTGTTATTGTTTGTTTTGAGGCAGTTTGGCTGTGTCATCTGGGCTAGAGTGCAGTGGCATGATTATAGCTCACCACAACCTCCAACTCCTGGGCTAAAGTGATTCTCCTGCTCCAGCCTCCCAGATAGCTGGGACTACAGGTGCACATCACCACCCTTGGTTATTCTTTTCTATTTTTAGTAGAGATGGGGTCTCACTCTTTTCAGGCTGGTCTTGAACTCCTGATCTCAAGTGATCCTCCTGCCTTGGCATGCCAGAGTGCTAGGATTGCAGGCATGTGCCACCACACCCACGTGTGGACAATGTTGAAGTTTTTAATCATTATTCCATAAATTGTAGCTGCTGCCAATGGTAGTGATATGATGTGAAATGGGAGATACCAACGAGCAGCCTTAAGTACTTTGAGTCTGAGTCAGGTACACTCTGTTGCTAGAGAGGGAAAAGGGAAGAGGTGTCATATATACCACCATCTCTGCCATCTCCACCTTCAAATATGGGGAAACCAAACAAAAACTGATCCAGAGTTCACCCAGTAAGCACATTTGAGGTCCCTACTCTACCCAGGGCATTTCCTCCCAGGAGTCCTGGTATGCCAGTGTTACTTGTTTTTCCTCACTCCCATCCCAGATCTTCTAACATCCTTAGGTTGGGGAATGTGTAAGTGTGTCTTTTAGAAAACACTGCCCCATAGGGAGCAAAAGAACAAAAACAAATGCCATCTTTGCTGATCAAGGAATTATGGAATATCTTGTTAATAAGGAGAAGGAAAGGGAATCAGCAAGCATTGAGCACCTGCTATATACTAGCTAGGCAGTGTGCTGAGTGTTTAACAGCAGAATTTAATCTAATCCTCCCCAATTCTGTGAGGCAGGGTTTATAAATATCAACATTTAAAAATAAGGAAGATAGAAGGGCACACATCCAGGCTGATAGGCAGCAACTGTGATCTGCCTTGCTATCACAACATCTACTGGAGCAGAAACTACACATGGCATGTTACTTTCCAAATGAAAACTGAAAGGAGAGAAGCAACGGCTGATCCAGATGGGAAGGACTCAGCGAAAGATCTCTGGAAGTATGAAGAATCAAATGGAAAGCACACCCCCAAAGAGGAACACCAGCTGTCTAGCAATGGACATTAACCAAATTCAGAATACTAAAATGACAGAAGAATTTCAAACATGGATTGTAAGAAAACTCAATGATAGGCAAGAGAATATGGATAACCAATGATATGCCAGAATGAATTCAGAATAAGTAGGAACCTGGAGACTGAAGTGACTGAGAACCAGGAAAGGGTTAGCCTCCTAAAACACCCT
>NW_012149952.1:7026355-7026776 GCF_000956105.1 Propithecus coquereli
TATAATTTATGAATATTACAAAAACCTTTATGCACACAATCTGGAAAATGTGGAGGAAATGGACAAATTTTTAGAAACACACAGCCTCCCTAGGCTCAACCAGGAAGAAATAGAATTCTTGAATAGACCAATCTCAAGGACTGAAATTGAAACAGCAATAAAAAACATTCCTAAAAAGAAAAATGCCGGACCAGATGGTTTCACACCCGAATTTTGCCACACCTACAAAGAAGAACTGGTGCCTATCCTGCAGAAAGTATTCCACAACATCGAGAAGGATGGAATCCTCCCCAAAACATTTTATGAAGCCAACATAACCCTAATACCAAAACCAGGAAAAGATGCAACAAAAAAGGAAAACTACAGACCAATGTCCCTTATGAATATGATGCAAAAATTCTCAACAAAATTCTATCTAACC
>NW_012149952.1:7028627-7034300 GCF_000956105.1 Propithecus coquereli
AGACACCTTAAAGAGATACAAGTAGAATTATCGTTTGATCCAGCAATCCCATTACTGGGCATCTACCCAAAAGAACAAAAGACACTCTATAAAAAAGACACCTGCACCCGAATGTTTATAGCAGCTCAATTCACAATTGCAGAGATGTGGAAACAACTCAAGTGCCCATCAATACATCAGTGGATTAATAAAATGTGGTATATGTATACCATGGAGTACTATTCAGCTATAAGAAACAATGGTGATATAGCACCTGGATATTTTCCCGGATAGAGCTGGAGTGTATTCTACTAAGTGAAGTATCCCAAGAATGGAAAAATAAGCATCACATCTACTCACCAGCAAATTGGTTTCACTGATCAACACCTAAGTGCACATATAAGAATAACATTTATTGGGTGTCGGGCAGGTGGGAGGAGGGAGGAGGGGACGGGTATATGCATACACAAAGAGTGCGATGTGCACTATCTGGGTGATGGACATGCTTGAAACTCTGACTTGGGGGGAAGGGAGGGTAAGGGCAACATACGTAACCTAAACATCTGTACCCCCATTATATGCTGAAATAAAAAAAAATAAACAAAAAAATAAAATAAAAATAAGGATAACTGAGTATCAGACAGGTTAGGCAGCTTTTCTATAGCCACGCAGCTAATCAGTATGGGAGCTCTGTATGACCACAAAACTTACGTTCTTTTAGAATAAAGGGAGGGGGGTGGTTTTTTTTTTCCCCCTTTTTATTATGAAAATTTCAATCGAATGAAAAATAGAGATAATAGTATAATAAAATCCCTTTTAGCCATTGATGGGAATAAGACCACTGGGACTTAGGGATTCTATATCTGAGGCCGTGGGAGGAGAGGAGGTGAAGGAATGGCTTGAACAGGAGCCTGAAATAAGGGCAGATGTTAACTGCCTGGTTGGGGGACATATCAGCGATCTGGGAGTACAGCAAAGTATGCTCCCACCTCAGAGCCTGAGGGATCTCATGCTTTAGAAGCCACGGAGCGGCCTGACATGAAAGCTTCTCATGGCTGTAAAGGAAGATTGCAATCTGTCAGCCCGGGAGAAGGGACTTCAAGCTCCAATTGTCAGAACACTGGGCTGAGCTCCTTCCTTCCCTTTCTCAGACCAATGCCTTGGTTAATGTAAAACTAATCTCCCAGTGGAAAACATGTAGTTTCTTTGTTCTTTGATCAAATGGGTCACAGATACTTAAGTTAGAGATTATTATCTTTATACATAGCATGTGCTTGGGATAAAAAATTAGTTAGTTTACTTTAGGACAAGGCTGTACCTACTGAAGAAGTTTGTGTTCTTGCTTATATAAAGGATAGGGTAATTAACAAGGACACCTTGTGATTTTTGGGGAGACTTGAAACTTCTGTTCATTGTATCCCATGACTTTTTCCACATGAGATCATTGTACTTTGTAGCATGAAAAAAAGAATAAAAGCAAGTGCTGGGTTTCAGTCACCACTACCTTGGTACCTGAGTGCTGGTGGTTCCCTGAGTTCCCCACACTTTTAATATCACTCTTGTGTCTGTGTCTTTGTTTCTCTCATCTCTTGAAGCGCTTTCTGCCTGGCAACCCAGAATTTATCAGGGACATCATGAACCCCCGATAAACCGTCACCCGTTTTCAATTATTATTGGCACATAGTCAATCTTATTTTGTCTGTACTCCCATTCTCCTCCTCCCACCAAACTGGAATATTGTAAGTAACTTCCATACGTTATTTTATTTTATCCATAAAATTTTCAGGATGCATGTTTAAAAGATATGGACTTTTAACAATACATGACTATAATACAGTATCACACCTGCAAAATTAATAGTAATTCTTTCACATGACCAAATATACATTTTGTGTTCAAATTTATCCTATCATGTCATGTCTTTTCTCATTTTTCTGATTTTTTCTTGTTTATTGGGATGTAATTTATATATGGTAAAATGTACAAGTCTCACATATATACCTTGACACATTTTTACCTGGGTATATGTCTGTATAACCAAAGTATATTCCAAAGAGGTTGCACCTAATTTACACTCCTGCCAGCAATGTATCAGAATTTAAGTTGTTTCACATCCACAGTAACACTAAGTATTGTCAGTACTTTAAGTTTTAGGCTGGGAAAGTAAGTAGGATAGATGTATCTCCTTGTAGCCTTATATTTCTCTGATGAATAATGATGGTGAGAGCATCTTTTTGGGTGTCTATTTCATATGTCCATTATTTAAAAACTTTCCTTTGTCAATTTTTTCTTATTGATATGTAGGAGTTCATTATGTGTTCTGGATATGCATTAGCATATGTACATATCTTCTCCCAGTCTGTGGTTGGCCCTTTTACTCTTTATTTTTATCTTGTCTTTTGATTAAAATATATTCTTAGCTTTAATGAAGTCCAATTTATCTTTCCTTTTTGGTTGGTGTTTTTGTGCCTTATTTAAGAAAGTTTTGCTTCCCTGAATGTAATGAAAATATTCTACTATATTTTTTCTAGAATGAATTAATATTTGTGTATGATGTGAGATAGAGGTCAAGGATAATTTTGTCATATGGGCATTCACTTGGCCCAGAATTATCTTTTTACTGAGTAGTAGTTGTGCCTCTGTCATAAAGCAAGTTAGTATATGTGTAGATTTGCTTCTTAGCTCTTTTTTATTCCACTCTTCTGTTTTTGCATGGTTTCATCAATACCACACTGCTTAGTTTCTATAGCTTTATAATAATTATTGCTATCTAGTAGCATAAGTGTTCCAGCTTGGGGGTGGCGTTGGAGGTAGTGGTTCTTCCTCCTCCTCTTCCTCCATCTCTCTCCTTTTTCTCCTCCTTTTTATTTTTCTTGGCCATTGTAAGTTTGTTGTCTTCTCATATACATTTTAAAACTGGCTTATCAATTTCCAAAAACCTGCCGGGATTTTGAATAGTATTACATTGAATGTATAAATGAAACAGGGAAGAATTGACATCTTTACAATATTGAGTCTTCCCATCCATAAACCTGGCATATTGAATTTATTTAGGTCTTCATTACTTTCTCTTAGCAGTGTTTTGTAGTTTTCACTGGACAGAGCTTGTAAAATATTTTGTAAAATTTATTTTTAATTGTTTTCTATGTTTAGATGCTATTATAAATGGAATTATTTTATTAACATCATTATTCATTTTTTCATTGCTACTATACAGAAATGCAATTGATATTTGTATATTGACCATTCATCTAGTGACCTTGCTAAATTCAGTTATTAATTCTAGTAGTTTTGGTTTTTTTGTAAGTTTCTTGAAATTTTCTATGAGCATAATCATGTTGTCTGCAAATAAAGAATTTTAACTTCTTCCATTCTAATCTATATTCCTTTGATTCCTTTCACTTGCTTTATTGTGCTGGCTAAGACTTCCAGAGAATGCTGAAAAAAATTGGTGAGTGGATATTATTGCTTTGTTCCTGATTTGGGGGGGAAAGCATTCAGTCTTGCACCATTAACTGTGATGCTAGGTTTAGGTTTTGTGTGGATGTCCTCTATCAGGTTAAAGAAATTATTTTCTATTCCTAATTGCTGAGATATGGGTGCTGAATTTTATCAAATGCGTTTTCTGCAAATATTTAGATTATCATATAGATGTCCTTCTTCATTCCATTAATATGGCAAATTATGTTGATTTTCTAATGTTAACCAATTTTATATTCATAGGATAAACTCTACTTTGTCATAATATGTTATACTTTTTATATATTGTTGGATTTAATTTGCTAATATTTTGTTAAGGATTTTTACATGTATCTTCATAAAGAGTAATGGTCTTTTTTTCTTATAATATCTTTATCTGGTTTGGGTATCAGGATAATGCAGACGTTATAAAATTAGTTGGGAAATGTTGCTTCATCTATTTTTTAAAGAATATATTTTATAATGGTATAATTTCTTTCTTCAACATCTGATTGAATTTATCTATGAAACCATCTGGGTCTGGAGTTTTCTTTGTGAGAAGGATTTTAATAAAAGATTCACTTTCTTTAATGGAGAAGACTACCCGTATTTTCCATTTCTTCTAATGCCAGTATTGGTCAGTGGTGTTTTTCAAAGAATTTGTCCACTTTTTCTAAACTCTCATATTTATGGATATAGATTTTCATAATGTCCACTACCATTTTAATGTCTATAAAATCTGCAGACATATCCCTATTTTATTCCTATTATTAGTTATTTGTTCCTTTTTTGTCTTGGTCTGTCTTGCTACGGGTTTATCAATTTTAATTTTCCTGAAGTTCTAAATTCTAACTTTTAAAAATGTTTATATTATACATTGATTTTCTATTACAATGATTTCTATACTTGTTATCATTTCCTTTTTTCTACTTTCTTTAGATTAATTTGTTTTACTAGCTTTTTGAGGAAAATTAGATCATTGATGTTCAACTTTTTCCATTTTAATACATACATTTAAAACTATAACCTTCCCATTAAAAACTGATTTAGCTGAATCCCACATTTTGATAATATGTATCAAAATAGATCATACAGTTCAAAATAATTTCAGCTTTCCACTATAATTTTTTGACCCATCCATTATTTATAAGGTATTGCTTAATTTCCAAACATTTGGAGACTTTTGGTTATTTATGTGTTACTTCTTTCTAGTTTATTTCCACTTTGGTAACAGAGCCTCTCCTGTATTATTTCAATATTTAAAATTGAAACTTGCCTCATCACTCAACATATCGACTCTTTTGGGAAATCTTCTGTGAGCTCTTGAATATAGTGTGTTTCCTGCAACTTTTGCAAATTGTATTGCAAATAGTATTCTATATATTTTAATTAAATCAACTTCACCTGTTGTGTTGTTTATATAATTATTGACTTTATCTGCATTTTCTGAGTTACTTTGAGAAATGTGTTAAAATCTCCGCTTACTGTTATAGATTTGTCTATTTCTGCTTTAAGTTACATCAACTTATGTGTTTAATTTATGTTATTTGAAGATGTGAAATTGTGTGCACAAAAATTTATGATTTTTACATCTTCTTGTTAAAGGCATGTTATTATATCCATACGAAATAATGATTTTTGTATCTTCCTTTTAATTCCTTTTTGCATCTGCTTTGAATTCCGTTGTTGAATTGACCCTTTGCCATTATGAAATATCCGTTTTTGTTTAAATATACTTTGAATCATAATAATAGGGCTATATCAGCTTTCTTTTAGTTAGTGCTTGCCTGGCATGTATCTTTTCCCACACTTCTACTTTTGACTTTTCTCTGTACTTTATGCAAAGTATCTCCTTTAAAGAGCACAGACTTAGATTATGAAAATCTTTGTCTTTTTAATAAATTGCTTATTACATTTGCATTTTATTTTATTTATTTATTTTTTTATTTCAGCATATTATGGGGGTACAGATGTTTAGGTTATGTATGTTGCCCTTGCCCTCCCCTCCCCCCCGAAGTCCGAGTTTCAAATATGTCCATTCTTCGGGTGGTGCACATTGCACTCTTTGTGTATGCATATACCCGGCCCCTCCTTCCTCTTTCCCCCTCCCCCTCCCCCCTGCCCAACATCCAATAGATGTTATTCTTATATGTGCACTTATGTGTTGATCAGTTAATACCAATTTGATGGTGCATACATGTGGTGCTTGTCTTTCCATTCTTGGGATACCTCACT
>NW_012149952.1:7035159-7058676 GCF_000956105.1 Propithecus coquereli
TGCATCCTGCTTCAGTCTTCTACATGTGGCTATCCAGTTTTCCCAGCACCATTTATTGAATAAGGATTCTTTTCCCCAGTGTATGTTTTTGTCTGGTTTGTCAAAGATTAGATGGCTATAGAGGATGGTTTTATATCTGGGTTCTCAGTTCTGTTCCACTGGTCAATGGTCCTGTTCTTGTGCCTGTACCAAGCTGTTTTCATTACTATAGCCTTGTAGTATAGTTTGAAGTGTGGTAAATTGATACCTCCAATTTTGTTTTTATTGCCTAGGATTGCTTTTGCTATACGGGGTCTTCTTTGGTTCCATACGAAATGTAAAATTAATTGTTCTATATCTGTGAAAAATGATGGTGGTATTTTAATAGGGATTGCATTGAATCTGTAGATCACTTTGGATAGTATGGACATTTTAACAATGTTGATTCTGCCACATGAGCATGGTATGGTTTTCCACCTCTTTACGTCCTTTGCTGTTTCCTTCCTCAGTGTTTCATAGTTTTCCATGTAGAGGTCTTTTACCTCCTTAGTTAAATATATTCCTAGGTACTTTATTTTCTTTGTTGCTATTGTGGAGGGTATTGAGTCTTTGATTTGGTTCTCAGTTTGACTGTTATTGGCATATATGAATGCCTCTTATTTGTGTGTATTGATTTTGTATCCTGAGACTTTACTAATTCATTTATCAATTCCAGAAGTCACTTGGTTGAATCCTTGGGGTTTTCTAGATATAATATCATATCATCAGCAAATAGTGAGAGTTTGATCTCTTCTGCCCCCTTTTGGATGCCCTTAATTTCGCTCTCTTGTCTAATTGCTGTAGCAAGGATTTCCAGCATTATGTTGAATAGAAGCAGAAATAGTGGGCAACCTTGTGTGGTTCCAGTTCTAAGTGGGAATGCTTTCGATTTTTCCCCATTCAGTATGATGTTAGCTGTGGGTTTGTCATATATGGCTTGTATGATTTTTAGGTAAGCCCCATCTATGCCTATTTTGTTAAGCGTTTTTATCATAAAAGAGTGTTGAATTCTGTCAAATGCTTTTTCTGCATCTATTGAGAGGATCATATGGTCTTTGTTTTTGCTTCTATTTATATGGTGAATTACATTTATAGATTTGTGTATGTTGAACCTTCCCTGCATCTCTGGGATGAAGTTAAATTCACACATACAGAAAACAGATTCATATGAAGAGTTATATCTTTTTAGAAAAATTATTCTACAAGAATCATCAGCTCTAAGTGTAATACAATTTATATTTCAAAATAATTTATCATAAATTTATTCCAATGTTATCGTAGCCTAAAAATGCACATTACTTTCATTATGTCAATTAAACATTAGGTTGTTAAAAGTATAAATTTTGAGGATGTAATAAATTATTTTCAGAAAAGTGAGCCATAAAAATCTTATGATCAAAATATCACATTAATAAAGTATTGTTTATTGTATTATATAAAATTTTAACACCAGTTTTTTTACAACTTGTAAGTTTATGTATCATACATATATCATGTATCATTGCAGATGCTATTAAAGCCATTAATCCATTGATTTTAAGTGAGGGAGTTTATCCTGGATAATCTGAGTAGGCCTGACTAAATCAATCAGGAAGCCATAAAAGCAGAGCTGAGGTTTCTTTAAGAGATTCTCTTGTATCATTATTATCTCTATTACATTTTACATATAATAACATATTTTAAGGAAAACATTGACATTTTAGTGCCTTTAACAAGTAATAAATACTTTTTTCCTACTTTTTGAACAAGGTTCCCTCCATTTTCATTTGCACTGGGTCCCACAAATTATGTACCTTGCTTTGGCCTGATATGAACATTACAAGAAAAACAAATTACAAACCAATATCCCTCATGAACATAGACAAAATATCTTTAATAAAATATTAACAACTTGAATCCAGCAACCTAGTGGACAACTAGTCAACTAGTCCACTAGATTGAACAACTAGTGTTTATCTCAAGGATCAAAGCTCGGCCGGGCGCGGTGGCTCACGCCTGTAATCCTAGCACTCTGGGAGGCCCAGGCGGGCGGATCGTTCTGAGCTCAGGAGTTCAAGACCAGCCTGAGCAAGAGCGAGACCCCATCTCTACCAAAAAATGGAAGGAAATTAATTGGACAGCTAAAAATATACGTAGAAAAAATTAGCCGGGCATGGTGGCGTGTGCCTGTGGTCCCAGCTACTTGGGAGGCTGAGACAGTAGGATTGCTTGAGCCCAGGAGTTTGAGGTTGCTGTGAGCTAGGCTGATGCCACGGCACTCGCCCCAGGCAAGAGAGTGAGACTCTGTCTCAAAAAAAAAAAAAAAAAAGGATCAAAGCTCTATTTGTTGTTCAAAAATCTATCAACTTAATATTAACAGAATAAAGATCTTAATAACTATATGCTAATCACAACAAAGGCAGAAAAATTTGACAAAATTCAATATCAATTCAGAATGAAAAGAAAAACTCAGTAAACTAGGGAACACTTTCAACCTCAAAAAGGTATCTAGAAAAACCAACAGCTAATATAATATTTAATGGTGAAATATTAAATGATTTCCCCTTAAGGTTAGAAATAAGGCAAAAATGTCTGCTCTCATCATTTCTATTCAGCATTATACTGGAGGTCCTGGTAAGTGCAGTATAGAAAGAAAAATAAGTAAAAAGAACACAGATTGAAAAGGAGAAAAGTTGAACTATTTTCTTTTTTACACATCCAACATGATTATTTACATATAAATCCTGAGAAATCTTCAAAAAATAGGAAAGTTGCAAATAAAAGGTCAATATATAAAAATAAATTATATTTCTGTATATAATCAACAAATAGTTGGAATATGAAATGTAAAAATATTTCCAAAAGTATGAAAAATATAAGGTGCACATTTAATGGAAAATGTGTAGGTCCTCTACATTGAACATTCAAAACACTGAAGACCTAAACAAACTGAGGGATATAATATGTTTATGGCTTGGAAGTCTCAACATTTCAAGATTTGAATTATTCATAAATTGATCCCTACTTTCAATGGAATTCTGATCAAAACTCCAATGGCTTTTGTTGATAGAAATTGGCAAGCTATTTTTAAAATTTATGTGTCAATGCGTCTTGGCTAGAATAGCCAAAATAATTTTGAAAAAAAGATTGAAGTACAAGTATTTCCACTATCTGATTTTAATATCCAAAATAAAGCTACAGTAATTATGACGATATGGTATTTACATAAGAAGATAGATCAATGGAACAAAATAAAGTCAAGAAGTAAGACCAACTCACATATTACCAAATGATTTTTGACAAAGGCACCAAGGTGTTAGAACAACTAAATATCAATATTGAAAAAAAGGAGCCTTGATTCACCCTTTATACCATATGCAAAAATTAACTCAATATAGATCATAAATGTAAATATGAAAACTAAAACTTTAAAACTCTTAGAGGAAGCCATCAAAGGTTATCTTTATGAACTGGAGGCTAGGCAAAGTTTTCTTAAATCAAGTGCATTAAGCACTTAAATAAGTTGATCTCATAGAAAGTAGAAAAGTGGCAACTAGAGGATGGGAAGGGGATGGGGATAGCTAAAGGTTGGTTAACACATACAAAATGACAGCTAGATAGGAGGAATAAATTCTAGTGTTCTATGGCACTGTAGGGTGACTATTATTAATAATAATATATTCTATAGTTTCAAATAGCTAGAAAGAGGATTTTGAATATTCCAAACACAAAGAAATGATAAATGTTTGAAGTGATCGATATGCTAATTACCCTGATTTGATCATTACAGATTGTAAACAGGTATTGAAATAATATACTGTACTCTATAAATATGTACAATAATTATGAAAAATAACTTTTAAAAATGCCAGGTCTGTCCCAAAAAAACATAAGTAAACACAATAAAAATATATACTAAAATGCATAAAGAAATTATAAAAGAAAAATTGATACCTGTATTTCATCGAATCCAAAAATGTTCACTCATGAAAAGATACCATTATTGGAATATTACTCAATCATAAGAAACGACAGTGATCTAGCACCTCTTACACTTTCCTGGATTAAACTTAAGCCCATTATCCAAAGTGGAGCACCACAAGAGCAGCAGAACGGGACCCATTAGTACTCACCATCAAATTGGTATTAACTAATCAACACATAAATGCACATATCAGAACAACATCTAGTGGATGCTAGGGAAGGGGGAGGACGGTGGGAGGAGGGGGGAAGAGGGAGGAGGGGCGGGGTATTTGTATACACAAGGAGGGCAATGCGCACTACCCGAAGGATGGACATATTTGAAACACGGACTTCGGTGTGGGGGGAACCAAGGGCAACACACGTAACCTAAACATATGTACACCCATAATTTGCTGAAATAAAAAAAAAAATAAATGACTGAAGATTGTGCATAACAGTAATAACATTCATCGGGTGTCGGGCAGATGGGATGGGGAAGGAGGGGATGGGTACATATGCACATAATGGGTGCGGCGCGCACCGTCTGGGGGATAGAAATGCTTGAAGCTCTGACTCTGGTGGGGCAAGGGAAATGTATGTAACCTAAACATTTGTACCCCCATAATATGCTGAAATAAAACAAATTTAAAAAAAAAAAAGAAAATGAAAAGACAGGTCATTGTACTGGAAAATATATTTGCAAAATATATAACTGATAAATGATTCACATTCAGAACATGTAAAGAACTCTTGCAAATCAATAATCAAAATAAGAAACCCAATAAAAATGAACTTAATACTTAGACATTTCATTGAAGAATATCCACCAATGGCTAATAAAGATGCCCAACAACATTAGACATTGAGTTAATATCATAATCATATACTACTACACACACACCAAAATGGGTAAAATTAAGAAGACTGACAAGACCAAATGTTGCAGAAGTTGAAGAGCAACTGGATCTCTTGTACACTGCTGGTGGAAGTGGAAATCACATTTCAAAACTCTTATGATTCTAAACAGATACTATGTGTTAGGATTCACCAGAGAAATAGAACCAATAAGACATATATGGATATATATTAATAAGACAAGTTATAATGGGAATTGGCTCATGCGATTATGGAGGCAGGCTGAGAAGTCTCACAATCTACCATCTGCAAGCTGGAGAACAATATAATTTAGTCTGAGGCCTAAGGCCTGAGAATAGTGAGGGGGGTGGGAGTGAGGAAGGGTTCTGCTCAAGTAAGTTCCAGAGTCCAAAGCCCTGAGAACTAGGAGCTCCAATGTCCCAGGGTAGGAGAAATAGATGACCCAGCTCAAAAAGAGAAAGAGAGAAAAGAGGGAATGCACCCTTCCTTCACCTTTTTGTTCTATTTGGGCTCGTAACAGATTGAATGATGCCAGCCCACATTGGTGAGGGCAGATCTTCTTTACTCAGTCTACTGATTGAAATGTTAATCTTTTCCAGAAACGTCCTCAGAGACACATCTAGAAATAATCTAGAAATGTTGTTTTATCTACTATCTGGGAATCCCTTAATCTAGTCAGGCTGACACATAAAAATAACCATCACATGCTGTATTACTCAGAGTTCTCCAGAGAAACAGAACCAATAGGAGATTAAATATGTACGTGTGTATATGTGTATGTATGTGTGTGTGTATACACACACATGTATGTGTATATATATGTGTGTGTCTATATATATATATAGAGAGAGAGAGAGAGAGAAAGAGAGAGAGAGAGAGAGAGAGAGAGAGAGAGAGAGAGATTTATTATAAGAAATTGGCTCATTGGCTCATATGATCATGGAGGCTAAGTCCCACTATATGCCATCTACAAGTGGGAGACCCAGGAAAGCTAGTAGTGTAATTCTGAAAACTGAAGGGCTGGTGGTATAAGTCCCAGTGTGTGGACAGGAGAAGATTTATGTCCCAGATCAGCAGTCAGGCACAGAGAGAGCAAATTTACCCTTTCTCTGCCTTTTTGTTCTATTCAGGCCTTCAGTGGGTTGGATGATGCCCACCCACATTGAGGAGGATGATGGTCTTTACTCAGTCTATCGATTCAAATGCTAATCTAATCTGGAAACACTCTCATAGACATACCCAGAAATAATGTTTAGCCAAATATCTGGGCACTCTATGATTCAGTCAAGTTGACACATAAAATTAACCATATACCTACCTTAGAATCCAGCAATTCCGCTCATAGGTAATTACTAAAAGAAATGATGAAATATGTCCACAAAAAAGTCTAAAACAAGCATGCTTATTGCAACTTTGTTCAGAATAGCTAAACATTTTTAACAACTTAAATGTCCTTAAAAAGAAGAATGCATAAGTAAACTGTGGTGTATTTACATGATTGAATAATACTCAGAATAGTAGTTGTCTCTGGATGGAAGGGGGATGATTAACTGAAAAGGGGCATGACAGAATTTTCTAAGGTGCTGGCAATATTCTATGTCTTTATATGGGTTTATATGGATTTTGATTACACAGGTGTAGTCATTTATTAAAACTCATCAAACTGTACACTGAAGATCTGTTCATTTTACCAAATGCAATTATAGCTAAACAAAAGTAACATTAAAATTTGTAAGATATTAAAACAATGCTTATAGGGAAATGTATAGTTAAATGTATATATATGAAAAGAAGAAAGATAAAAAATCAATAATCTACATGTCTAACTCAAGAAGATAAAGAATTGATCCTCTAACAAGACTGATCAACCAAATAAAAGAGAAAAAACAAAACTTACCAATTTCATGAATAAAAAAGGAGATACTACACTTCCTACAGATACTAAAATGATCATAAGACATTATAAAGAACTTTATGCTAATAACTTTGAAACTTTAGATGAAACAACTTCATTTAAAAGCATAATTTACCAAAAGCAACGCTAGAAAAATTGAAAATGTAAAGAGTCTTATGTCTATTAAAGAAACACAGAACCAGCCCATCCCAGTGGCTCATGCCTGTTTTCCCAGCATTTGGGGAGGTGGAGGTGGGAGTATTGCTTGAGGCCAGGAATTTGAAACCAGCCTGGGCAACATAGCGAGACTCTGTCTTTACAAAAAAAAAAAATTAGTTAGGTGTGGTGGCACACCTGTAGTCCTAGCTACTTGGGAGGCTGAGGCAGGAGGATCCCTTGAGTCCAGGAGTTCAAGGTTGCAGTGAGCTGTGATCATGCCACTGCACTCCAGCCTGGGTGACAGAGTGGAGACCCTGTCTCTCGAAAAACCAAATAATTAAAAAATAAATTTAAAAAAGAGAAATACAAAACCATGATTAAAAACCTCACCACAGGAAAAAAGAAAAGTCAGGCCAGATGGCAACCCTGGTGAATTCTTCTAAATATTTAAAAAAATCTAACACAAACTTTCCTTGAGGAAAGCAAAACAGTGTATACTTAGCAACTTGTTTTATAAGGCCAGCATAACTTTTTGTCATAATATGACAGACACTATAAAGAAAGGATACTTACAGGCCAATATCTGTTATGAACATGAATGCAAAAATCCTAAAATTTTCAGCCAATCAAATCCAGCAATGTATAGAATATTGTATTGTACTATAAATATGTAGTAAAATTTATTGTTGTAAGAGCAATGTTTCAGTATTCACGAATTCAGTGCTCAAGGTAACTTTATAGGCCATAACAACTGTGAATAAAAAGAATTGACTATAAATGTATACTGTGGTCCCTCAGTATCTGTGGGGATTGGCTGCAGGATCCTCCTCGGATACCAAAATTCACAGATGCTCAAGTGTCTTATAAAAAATGGTATAGTGTTTGCATATAACATATGCACATTCTCCTGCATACATTCAATCATCTCTAGATTGCTTATAATAACTAATACAATGTAAATGCTATATAAATCGTTGTTATATTGTATTGTTTAGGGGAAAATGACAAGGAAAATGTCTGTACGTGGTCAGTACAGATGCAACCACCCATTTTTTTCAAGTACTTTCAATCCACAGTTGGTTGAATCCATGAATGTGGACCCCAAGGTCAACTGTATAATCGCAGTCTGCAGGTATTGTTATTTTATCCGTTCAAGTCAAATGTAGAAACCTTACCTCCTTTTATGTTTCTGAGTCTTTCCCCATTTATGTTATAATTGTCTTAATTATTTTTTACGTATATTTGGAACCACATCAGTCAGTGCTATAATTTTTCTTCCACATGTTACATATAATTTAAAAACTCAAGAGAAGAAGGAAAGTCTGTTGTTTTTACTCATATTTTTGCTTTTCTGTTCTTTCTTCCTTCCTGATGTCCTGAGATTTCTTCTTTTGTCATTTCATTTTGTTTAGAGAACTTCTTTAAACCATTCTTTTAATGTAGTTCTGTTGGTGACAAATTTCCTTAATTTTTCTTCATTTGAGAATATTTTGATTTCCCTTTCATTATTGAAGGATATTTCCCTGAATATAGGATTCTGAGTTGACAATTCTTTTGTTTCAGCAGTTGAAAAATGTTGTGCCATTTTTTCCTACCTTCCATTGTTTTTGATGAGAAATCTGATGTCATTTGAATAGTGCTTCTCCCATAGATAATATGTCATTTTTCTCTCACTGCTCTCAAGATTTTTCTTTTTCTTTAGTTTCCAGAAGTTTGACTATACTGTGTCTTCATATAAATTTCTTGGGATGTATACTGTTTTGGGTTTGCTCAGCCTCTTAAATATGTGGGTTTGTGTCTTGTGACAAATATGAGAAGTTTTCAGCCATTATTAGTATTTCTTTTAGTTCTTTTACAGCACTTTCGTTTTTCTCCTCTCCCTACAGAATGCCAAAGACATAAATGTCATATCTTTTGCTGTAGTTCCAAAGGTCCCTAAGGCTTTGTTCATTATTTTTAGTCTACTTTCTCTCTATTGATCAGATTGGCTAATTTCTATTGTATTTTCCAGTTCACTGATTCTTTCCTCAGTCCTCTCCATTCTGCCGTTGAGTCCATCCATTGAATTTTAAAATTTTGTTGTAGTATTTTTCAGTTCTAAAATTTCCAATTTTTTCTTCTTTGTATCTTCCATTTCTTTGTTGAGAGTTGCTATCACTTTCCTCAGTCTATTTTTTCATCTGTTTCAAATGTGTTTGTAATTGCTCACTTTTGTGAGCAATTACACATTTGTGATGGCTGCTTATAATCTTTCTCAGATAATTCTAACATCATTGTCATCTCAGTGTTGGCATTGGTTGATTGTCTTTTCTCATTCAGTTTGAGATCCTCCTTGTTCTTGGTATGATGGGTAATTTTTTAATTGAAACCTGGCCATTTTGCATATTATGTGAATAGACTCTATATTTTATCCAAATGTTTATTTTAGCTAGCTTTCTTTGACCCTGGTCAGGAAGGGGTGAAGGCATATCAGTTCATTACTTCCAGGTTATGGTAGAATTCCAGGTTTCCCATTTGGGCTGTATTGACACTAAGGGACAGGGCTCCCCACTATTACTGAGTAGGAGTGGGAGTTCTGGTTCCCCACTAGCATTCAACTGCTACTTCCTCGGCTGGGAAGGGTAGGGATGCTTTCTTACTCCTCCCCACATGGCCTCTACTGGGTGGGGTGACCTCTTTATCACTTTGGTCATGGTGAAAGCTGTAATTTTCCATTAGGCCTCCTCTGATACCACCCTAGTGTGGAGGGGGAGGTGTGCCTCCTTATTGTTAGGTGGGAGGGTGGAAGTCCATGCATGGTTTTTGCTGACACTGCAGGAGTGTGAGCTGGGATCACTACTACCCAGTGGGGATGAAAGTCTCAGCCTTCTCTGATGCTATCATGGTAGTGGATGTTGGAGTACCTCAATACAGTCTGGGAAGAGTGTAGAGGAGTCCACAGTTTTTTGTTTTGTGATGTTTTGCTGGAATAGAGTAGCTATTCTCAAAAAGTTTTCTGTCTTGCTAGGCTGTTGTTTCCTGGTCCTTTGGCTAGAGAGAGAAGACTTTTGTTGGTGCATTTTTTGTTTGTGCCTATTGGCATTTCCAGGTTGCCAGCTTCTTCAGCTGAGCCTCTGGGAAATATAAGGCAAAAAGAAAATCTAGGGAATTCACTACCGTTTCATTCTTAGAGTCCCTAGTTTCATTGCCAGTCAGACTTCTTTCTACTTTTCAGAGTGTTGTATGTTTTGTATATAGTGTCAACGATTTTTAGTTGTACCTACTGGGAGGAATAGAGAAAAGTACATTTACTCCATTTACCCAGAAGCAGAAGTCCAAGCCATGAAATTTTAATTCTCTTCTTTTAGATTTCCCAGTGGCCAGTGCTTTGATATGCTAGATCTCAAAAATATTCTCAATATTTTCTTACTTTCAATCATATTTTATTTTTCTGTGGGTGATTTTATCTGTATTTTCTCACCCCTAGGAACCCCACATTTCTCTTCTCTGTTACGTGTACTCTATAATTTGTCTTCAACTCTCTCCTCAGGCTTAGGTTCCAAAGTGAAGTCTGTGGGATTTGGGTGTTTGCCCACTTACAGATAATTTGAAGTTGCTAAAGTTCTCTGTCTCCTAGTTACACTGCAAGCATGGGTTATGGTTAGTTTTATTCTCTTCTTTCTGATATATATATATATATATATGCATGTGTGCATTTGTGTGTGATGTGTTGTTTTTATAGGATGTATGGAAAGATTCATACTTAAGTGGCCACTGTTATTCTTCATGAAACAGAAATATTCTTACATCTCTTTTAATTTGATCTGTCTTACTTTTTTCCTTACAGTTTTGTTTAGAAAGAACAGATTCATTTATTCATTCATTTTTCCCATAGAGGTTCCAACAATTACCTGTAAAATGAAATGCATTTTAGACATAGAGTCTAGACTAGATTCAGGTTTGATTTTGGTACATATACATAATAGATGATTCTGTGTAGTTCTTATTTCACCACACCAAGAGGCACATAATTTCTGGTTCTTTTCTCCAGCTCTACTGGGGGTATAATTGAAAAATAGAAATTGTATATATTTAGGGTATACAACTTGATGCTTTGATATATGTGAAATGATCACTATAATCAAGGTAGTTAACATATCCATCACCTCAAATAGTTACCACTGTTTTGGTGATGAGAACATTTAGGATCCAGCCTCTTAGAAAATTTCAAGTACTGTATACAATACAGTATTGTTAACTGTAGACACCATGTTATACATTAGATCTCCAGGACATATTCATCTTGCATAACTAAAACTTTGTACCCTTTAAGCAAAATCTCCCCATTCTCCCACACCTCCAAACCTCTGGTAACCCCATTCTATTCGGTGCTTTATGAGTTTGACTATTTCAGATTCCACATGTAAGTGAGATCATGCAGCATTTGTCCTCCTGTGTTTGGCTTATTTCACTTAACATAATGTCCTCCAGTTTCATTCATGTTGTCACAAATGACAGGATTTCCTTCTTTTATAAGGCTGAATAATATTCTATTGCATATACACCACATTTCCTTTATCCATTCATCTGCTGATGGACATTCAAGTTGTTTCCATATCTTTTTTTTTTTTTTGCTTTCTCCTAGAGAATACATGCCATATCTTGACTATTGTGAATAATGCTGCAATGAACATGGGAGTACAGATATCTCTTTGAAATACTATTAATAATTTTATTTCTTTTGGATATATACCCAGAAGTGAGATTGCTGGATCATATGTAGTTCCATTTTTAGTTTTTTAAGGAATCTTCGTATTATTTTTCCAATTGGCTGTACCAATTTACACTTTCACAAACAGTTTACAAGGGTTCTCTTTTCTGCACATACTCACCAACACTTGTTATCTTTTGTCTTTTTGATAATAACTATCCTAACGAGTGTGAAGTGGTATCATATTGTGGCTTTTGATTTGCATTTCCTTGATGATTAGTGATGTTGAACACCTTTTCATATACCTCTTGGCCATTTGTATGTTGTCTTTGAAGAAATGTCTGTTCAAGTCCTTTGTCCATTATTATTATTATTATTATTATTATTATTTTGCTACTCAGTTGTAGGAATTTCTTATATAATTTGTCTGCTCTTAGAATATCTGAGTTGGCTCCCTAGCATCTCCCAAAGCTGACCAAATAGATGTGTTTTGTTTTAATATCACCATGAGCTCATATATTTTAAACATTTTTGTGTGTTATAAAAATTGCTTTTATTATTCTTTTTAATGATCAAATTTTTCCATCTTACACTGGAAATCCTTTAAGTTGGCTTCTGTGTCCTTTTTGACAAAACCTCAATAGTGTTTGTTAGTTTTCTTGTTTTCTGGTGTGACAAGAAAACTGGGCTTTTCTGTATATCTCTAGGCTTATCTTGTATATTTCCTTCCACAGACTTGGTATCAGCTATTTCTTCAATGAAGTCTTATTCCTTTTAATAGGAAATAGTGTTTAGAGACAACAATCTGAGTGCTATGGTGGTTAGTTTAGTACTATGTTCATATTTTCTAAGCATTTTCTATGATCAAAGCTATGAAATAAATATTTGTTTAAAAAACTATATCATGAATTCATATTAACATATCAAATTCAAATATTGAATAACAGGGTTTTTACTTATTTTATTTTATATATATTTTTCAAGCCAGTCAAATTGAGCAGTGGGGGACTGTATACCAACTTTAGTGACAATAATGTTAATAAGTTCTGATAACCCACTACTATCAGACCAAAGATTTTATTTTATATTTATATCTCTTTTCTCAAATGCTGAAAATCTTTGTTTCCAATGACATTAGTAAAATTACTTATTTGCTTTATTCTAAAATATTTATTATAGTGCTATGGACTGGTAGGTTTGTGTGCCCAAATTTCATATGTTAAAACCCTAATCCCAACGGGATGGTATTTGGTGATAGGACCTTTGGGAGGTAATTAGGTCATGAGGGTACAGTCTTCATGAATGGGATTATTGCCCTTATAATAAGAGGCCAGAGATCCAGCTAGCTCTCTTTCTGCCATGTGAGGATGCAGTGAGAAAGTGGCTATCTGCAACCTAGCAGAGGGCCCTCACCAGAACTCAACCATTCTGGTACCTTGATCTCAGACTTCCAGCCTCCAGAACTATGAGAAATAAATTTCTGGTGTTTATAAAGCCACCTAATTTATGGTGTTTTGTTATGGCAACCTTAACTAAGACATATAGTTTTACAACATTGTTAATATTATTACTATTAATAACAATATAGCTATTGAAAACACTTTAAGATTTATTTGCAGCTACTTTTGTTCCTAAGGTATATTCCACTGGGGATGCATGGTCAAATTATTGTGTTTTATAATCATTTGAAATAACTCCTTTCTGTGTGGTTAAAGTTAGGTTAGGTTACCATCTCAATGTACTGTTAAGTTCATCAGTTGCATTTTGTGCTTTTATTTTTGGTGATTCTTTTGTTATTTTCTTTTATTTAACTTTTAAATAATTTTTAAAACCGCTGCATGGTGCCAAAGACAAATCTAAGAAATAAGTCAAATTTACATAAGTTTAACTTCCTTCCTTGTTCTTTCTACTCTACTCTCTCCCTTCTCTTAAGTAGCCATTTTTATTATTTTGGGGTTATCCTTCCAGTATTGTTTTAAAATATAGACATAAATACACATTCCTATTCTCCCTCTTCTCGTATGAAAGGTAGCATACTATATACATTATTTTGTACTTTGTTTTTTTTAACCCAATGGTAGATCCTGAAGATCATTTAATAGCAGTGCATAGAAAGATTCCTCATTCTTTTATACAGCTGCATAATTTTTTACTGTGTGGCTGTAAGTAGGTTATTCAATCAGTCTCTAAAGAGAGTACTTTAACAGGAACAGTGTGATGCAGCTAGCTTGGGAATGTGGCAACCAGGCCATTAAGAAAAAGTGTCAATTCCAAATTATGGGCAGTTATTTGCTCAAAGAGTAAATTGCTCAAATGGAGAAGGCATCATTTCAATCCTGCACTGTTTGCTGGCAAGAAGGAATTGCATACTCCAACCAAAAGTAAGGGGAATTAACATGATGGGGGGAAATTGCAACCACTGAAAGAGAATGATGCCTTGGTTAATTAGAAAAAAAATCTCTGCTTTGGTAGAGTGATCACTACTTGTAGAACTGCCAAATTGGGGGCTAAATGAAAAATACTGGTATAATGTAACTACTTCAGAGTCTTTAATTCCATATACCAAGGTAGATATTAATAATAACGTATTTTTTAAAGATTCAGAAGATGTTTTTCCACATAGCTGTGAACAACAACAAAAAGCAAAAATTGTTAGAGGGAATTTGATGAAATTGTTCTGACATTGTTTATTCTTCCACTCTATTTCCCATCTATTTCATTTCATCTATTTCATATTTCTCTTTTTCTTTACAACTACCTTTACAGGTATATATGAATGGTGTTATTTTTCCTATTTGATAGATGAGAATGTTCAGAGATGTGAAATGACTTATCCAAGATCACTCAGGCATCCAGTGAAAGTAGTTGCCATTCCTAGCTCAGTGCTCTTTCCATGACACCAGAAACAGTATAATAGCAATCAAATAAGTCTTATCCAAGCCTGCTAGTCAAATTTTGAAGCATACTCACCCCATAAAATGCTTGTGCTTGCTCTAAACTCAGCAGTCCCCTAATAAGGTCTAGGGATAGAGCAGAAAAGAGAGGGCTGATAATAATGAGGTAAACCAATAAGATAATTTAATAGCTGCATTAGTTATTTATTGTTGCATAAGAAATCACTCTAAAACTTAGCAGATTAAAACAACAAATATTTACTATCTCTGTTTCTGAGGGTCAGGAGTCCAGGAGCATCTTAGCTGGATAGTTCTGGCCCAGGGTCTTTCATGAGGTTGCAGTGAAGCTGTCAACAAGGGATGAAGAATCTATTGCCAAGCACAATCACATGGTTGTGGGAGGCCTCTATTTTTTTATATACCACTTGGACTTTTCCATGGGGCTGTTTGACATGGCAGCTAGCTTCCTTCTCCCAGAGTGAATGATCCAAGTGAGACAAAGAGCACATGAGTGAGAATGCCCAAGATGAAAGATGAAGTTTTTTTATAACCTAATCTCAGAAGTGACATTTCATCACTTCTGCCTTATCACACAGACCAAACCTGGTGTGAATCCCAGAAGACAGGGATCGCTGGAGGGCCACCTGGGAGACTGGCACCACAATAGCTAAGACTAAGAGGAGTCTTACCATGTGCCAGACGCTGTGCTGAGCACTTTACATGTATTACCTCATCCATAGTCCTCATAACACAGTGAAGCAGACACTATCATTATTCCTATTTTATAGATGAGGAAACTGAGGCTCAGAGTGGCTAAATAACTTGCTCAAAGTCACAGAGCTAGAAAGTGGTACAGCCAGGATTCAAATCCAGGCAGTCTGGCACTAGCCCACTAAGCTATATTGCTTCTGTGTTCAGATATTCGTAAGTGCTATGAAGGAAATAAAATGAGAAAATGTGATAGAGTGACTGGAGTATGGAGCAGTGAGGAATTTTTTTGTTTGTTATGTTTTAAACTGAATTGTCAGGGTAGGTCACTCTGCAGAGGTAATATTTTAGTTGTGACCCAAAGGGTGAGAGGAAAGCCAGCCTCACTAACTGGTGAAAATACACTTCCAACAAAGGGAATATAATATTCAAAGACCCCAAGGCAGGAAAGAGCTTGGTATGTTCAAGGAACACAAAGAAATCAGTGTGGTTTGAGTGTATTGAGCAAGAAGGGATGGGTTTAGGAGATAAGCAGGGGCAAGATTATCCAATTATCTTGGGAATGCTGTGAAGTAAGCATCAGTATTCCCATTTCAAAGGTCAGGACAATTGAGGAAATTGAGAGGTTAAATTTTTTATTCAAGTCACAAATTTAATAAGAAATCAAGCCAGGATTTGAGCTCATATGAATCTGATTCCTGACTTAGCTCTCTTTTTGCCTCATCATATTGCTTCCCTCGCCTCTTCCATGCAACCTGGAGTTGTGTTTTTGTTTTTTCTGATGTATGTCTTGTCTTCCCATCATGCTGGGGAAATTCCAAGAGCTTTTTCCTTTTCCTAGTGCTGGCTAGGAATGTGCCAGAATGTGCTGGTTCTGGTGAGGGTGAGGGTGAGGGGGTGAACCCAAAGAAAGCATTATGATTCCCAGAAGGCAGAGACTATGCAAGTTAAATGGATTATAAATCTGTTGTTGACTATACAAACAAAACCATTTGTGACATGCTATGAAGATAAAATAGGCCTATACCCAGTTCAAGGCTGGCTATAGCGCATGCATTTTGTATGCGTCATGGCTGCATTTTCTTCCTGTCTGCTTTTCCATTGATCAAGGCTATCAATGATGGTGGCTGTTACTTTCCCACCCAGCTACTTACCCAACCTTGGTTCTGGTTCTCAGTCATCTGTAGCTGTGGTCTTGATCTCAGGTTTAGAGAAAAATTTTGCACAATCCCTTGTCTGGTTTGAGGAGCTTAGAGAATCTTTTCCTTCAGAGAGACACCTGTCAGATGGGTTAAAATTATCAAAGAAGACCTTTTAAAGTCCCTGGAGATTGACCAAAGGGTTTACACAAGATTGGGAAGCATTTATTCAACAAATTTGATTGAAACTATGGCGGGCCATAGCACCTTAGCACCTGAGCCAGAGGCTGCACCCATCCCTCCCCAATACTGTGTGTGGAAGAACTACTCCAGACAAACTGGGAAGACTGGGAGGACTGGGTGGATTTTGCAGCTGTAGCCAACTAGGCATCTTGTATCTCCCCCAGTTCCCTGGTATGGAAGATGTATACTGGCAAGGTAGTGGAAGCTGGTAAACATCAGCAGATTCCACCTCCCCAATCACCCTCATACCCACCCTCATCCCCATCCACCCCACCTCCCCCATCTCTGTGCTGCAGAAATCTACACTGGTTGGGTGGCAGCAGCCAGGTGGTGGTGCCTGTCTCCTCAACCCACAGCACTCACTCCATAAGGAGGACATAGGTGGAGCAGTCAGTGAAGAACAGTGTGTCTAAAATTTCCTACACCTCTCATGCCATAGCATTGGGGTTATTCCTTGGGTGGGAAGTGGGCAGGCAAACTACAAAGACTATAAGGTCTGACTCTGGCAGGGAGGGAGACTTTATTTGCATCAGAGAGTGGAGGAATTCATGCCCTAGGATGTGATTGAAAACTATAAAAATCACAGTGGTTAGCAATCAGAGGAGGATAATAGTGTAGCAATAGCAATAGAGGGAGACTCAGCCATAACTTTAACAGGGAGATCAGGGAAAGAGACAGCCTAAGAATGGCCCTGCTAAAATCACACTCATTGCTGGTGATTAGGAAGACTTCTGTTCTCAAGACGGAGATTTCTCAGAACGACTAGGGACAGTACTTCCAAAATGCTAGTCCCTGGTTGAGCAGTTTTCCCCTTTACTGTCAAAGCAGTCTTCACACCACACACAGATCTGATGGTAAAGGATGAAAACTACTGGATTTAGGGACTTAAATACAACTTATGACCAGTCAGTGACTAATCACTAAGCTATGCTGACCTAGGGGCAACCCCTAGAAAGTCGGTCTTAAAAATAAAAAACAAGAGAAAAAAAATCTCAGCAGGGACATCTGATGCTACACACTGCAGGGGAAATAGATTTCACAGAATTAGTCCAGTCAAGTCACTAAAGAAATAAACAAAAGAACAAACAACATCAACAAGCCCCACAGGGAGATTAGTATCCAGAATTGCTATAGTATTGTATAAAAAATATCCAGATTTCAATAAAAATATGACACATACAAATAAACAGGAAAATGTGACCAAAAAGAGAAAAAACAGTCAATAGAAACTATCTCTAGTTTCTATTGGCCTCAGCAGACAAAGATTTCAAAGAAACTATCACAATTATGTTCAAAGAACCAAGGGAAACCACATTTAAATGATTAAATGGAGGTATGGTGACAATTTCTCATCAAATAGAGAATATCAGTAAAGAGATAAACATTATAAAATATAGCACAATAGAAATTCTGGAATTCAGAAGTAAAATCACTGAAATAAAAAATTCAGTAGAAGGGCTCAACAGCAGGTTTGACCTAGCAAAAGAAAGAATTAGCAAACTTGAAGTTAGATCAATCAAAATTACACAGTCTGAGGAGCAGAAAGAAAAAAGAATGAAAAAAAATGAATAGAGCCTCAGGGATCTGTGTAATACCATCAAGTGTACCACCATATACATACATAATGGGAGTCCCTGGAAGAGGGAGAAAGGTCAGAAAGAATATTCCAAAGAGTTAATTGCCAAACACTTACCAAATTTTACAAAAACATTAATCCACATATCCAAGAAGCTCAAGAACACCTCCTCTAGTTTCCTTTTCCAAAAGCTAGGTGTCCTTCACGGAGGAACTCCCTCCTTTTTCATCTCTCTTCTGGTCTAGCGACCAGAAGTATTGGGCAGGGTGGCAAGAATGTCCACTCTGCAGGGTTGAGCAGCTTGAACTCTGAACAAGGGTATAACGAAGGGAGCTCAAGGGGGCTATAATGCAGCCCATTCTCCACTCCCCAAGCCATGCACCTGATTCAGGGTTGCATCTACCCAGAGGAAGAACCATTTTTTTTTTCTAATCTGCCCAGAGTCTCAATCTGTTCTCCATGGCCTATGCCCATAGGGCTGCATATATTAGAGGGACACATTTTTCTAATTCTCACAAAGGCACTTTGTGGATTAGTGTGAGTCCTGTTGTGGAGACAGTAGGAAAGTGGTGGGACTCAGGGCAGACAGAAAGGCCACTTCACAAAGGTGGATACCCATAGGGTTAACCAAGTGGGACTTCTAGGTTACTAAAACTCAGGCCATTCCCAAACCTTATCTTCAACTCTGCCTGAGCTTGAGGGTCCAATCATGAGAATGACTCTTTTAGTTTTAACGACTCCAAAAGGCTTTTTTATTAAAGCACTCCTGTTTTACCTAGGTGAGGAAACTCAGACCTAGCATGGTGGTTAAGAGCTGTGTGATCTTGGGCAAGTTGCTTCTTTTTCTGAGTTTCAGTTCTATAAAATGGGGCAATTATAACACCTACCTCAGAGAGTTACCATAAGGAAGGAAAAAGAGTTTAACGTGTTTAGTATTTGGCACATAATAGGTTCTCAATATATTTGAGCTATTATTCATGCTTAACATGTCATCAAAAGCAGGGGTGGTGTGTGACTCCTGACACAGTCTCCTAACTGTGCTTTCCTTTACCAGGAGGGCTGGATCCTCCTAGGAATGCAGTCTTTTCCCTGGGGTCATTCCTGTCCTTTTCCTTGGCTCTGCAAAGCAACTTCTCCTGGATTCACTTTTGCCCAAGCTACATTAGCTGACACTGGGGCTACCAACTATAGTCCTGACCTCTTGAAGCTGGAAAGGGACTCTGGTTCAAGGATTTTCAAAGACCACCATTTGAACAGGCTTCAGATCATGAGCATCAGGAAACTTGTTAAAATGCAGATTTCCCAGATCCCTCCTACAGAGATTCTGTTTCAGGAAGTCTGTGGTTGGCCTTGGGAATCTGTGCCTTTGACCTGTGCCTCAGACGATTCTGGCCCTCTGCCCCTCCAGCCCGCCCCTGCCATGCTCACAATCGTGGAATGCCCTGTGGGGCCCCAGCCACCTACATCAGGGATGGGGAGGCAGGTTGATGGGCAGGTAGGCTCCAGCTGTCAAAAGGTTTGCCCCCATCTAAGCCCACTTCCTCTGCCTCCCATAACTTACTGGCATCACTAGGTTTGAACTTTGAAGCTGCAATGTAGAAACCAGTTTTCTCCTTCATTCTCATGTCACCAACAGTGACAGCCATGCCTCCTCACGACTGAAAGCAACTCTTGTCTCCATCCAGCCCTCTCCATGCTTCGTTTCTCCAGAATGAGCAACCTTCCCACACTCTGTGTAACTAATCGGCTTAGAGATATTACTGCCTCACCAGGGGGCTAGGAAACTGAGTTCTTGCTTTCAGCTTTTCATTGCTTTTCCAGGCTTGGCAGAGCAGCAATAGGTGGCAGCTGTGTCCCACAGTGTTCCTATCTTCTCCCCGCTTCCTCCCTCCTTTCTTCTCCTCCTCTGATCCTGTCCAGGAGCGACAGGCATTATGGAAGCACTGCCAGTTTGCTGCTTTGAGTCCCCTCAAACCAACATGTTGAATATTGCTATATACACTTCATACAGAGGACACATTAGTTTTGCTTGGTGAGCATGCCCTAATTGAGTTTCCAAGGGGAAATTCTAATACCAGTGCAGAGAATTAAGAACCAGCCAACATATGGGGTTAGAAGTATGATGAGGAGGGTGGCAGCCAGGGCCATATCTATATCCTGAAGTCTGTGCCAACCATAAGACTGATAGGCTGGGTCTGGGGGAAGCATCCAAGCTCCCAGTGGAAAGATTCGTTCAGGTGGCAGAATGAAGTCATTCTTCACAGTATTTACACAGTAAGTCTCTGCCCACTCAGGGATCCCTTTACAGAATATGAAAGCAGCCACTTTGGACCTGCTCATTTTTTGTTTTTGCTTATTTTTTTACTTGTTTTTGAGGAAGAGAAGGAGGGTATTTTCCTCCTGGGTTCCTTGGGTGGCACGTGAACTCAAGTCCAGAGGCCCGTGCCCCCACTTAAGGTATCCCAGACTAATAATCCCTAGTCTGTGGGTTGTAGACTCCTTACTGCAAGTAGTTGGAGAATCCACACACTTGGATGTTCCATACTTTTGTAATTGGGTAACAAACATTTTGAGATACCCTTCTGAGGCCCTTCTTTGAGAACCTTCTTTGAAGTCTCAGATCTTACTTTTTTTCCTCTAACAATTATTCCCTTAATGATGTCATCCAGTCCCCGAGCTTTACTATCTTAATCTCTTCCCCACACCCTACTGCCAAACCTTCTCCACCTGTAGTCTTCTCCGTCTTAACACCTTGACGTCATCCTTGACACCTCTCTTTCTCTCACATCCTACATGCACCTGTCAGTAAATTCTGTTAATTCTATTTTTAAAACACTATGTCCAGAATCCAACTACTTCTCCCTACTTCTATGCTACTGCTAACATCCTAGTTGAAGACACCCTCCTTATATTTCTGGATTTCTTCAAAAGTTTCCTAGGCCGGGCGCGGTGGCTCACGTCTATAATCCTAGCACTCTGGGAGGCCGAGGTGGGAGGATTGCTTGAGCTCAGGAGTTCGAGACCAGCCTGAGCAAGAGCGAGACCCCGTCTCTACTAAAAATAGAAAAAGATATTAGCTGGACAACTAAAAATATATAGAAAAAATTAGCCGGGCATGGTGGCGCATGCCTGTAGTCCCAGCTACTCGGGAGACTGAGGCAGGAGGATCACTTGAGCCCAGGAGTTTGAGGTTGCTGTGAGCTTGGCTGACGCCACAGCACTCTAACCCGGGCAACAGAGTGAGACTCTGTCTCGGAAAAAAAAAAAAAAAAAAAGTTTCCTAACTTCTCCCTGATACTACCCTTGCCCTTTAAAGTTTGTTCTTAATTCAATAGTTAAGTCAGGGTTTATTCTAATTGAAATTTTTATTGAGATAATTGTAGATTCATATGCAATTATAAGAAATAATTTAGAGAGACCCATTGATATTTTGCTCAGTTCCACACATGGCAACATTCTGCAAAACTATAGTATAATATCACAACCAGGATATTGACATACAATTCACTGATTGGATTCTGATTTCTCCAGTTTTACTTTATACTTGCGTGTGTGTGTATTAAGTTCTATATGATTTTATCACATGTGTAGGTTCATATATCTAGCACCACAGTGAAGATACAGAACATTTCCACAAGGATCCTTTGTGTTGCTCTTTTACAGCCACATATACAGCCCTTTTGCTCACCCCCCAGCCCTATCGCTAACCCCTGGCAACCACTAACCTGTCCTCCATTTCTAAAATATGACATTTCAAAAATGTTATATGAATAGGATTATACAGTATGTAACTTGGCTTTTTTTAAAAACTCAAAATAATTCTCCAAGTTGTTGTGTTTATCAATAGTTCATTCTTTTTATTGCTGAGTAATATTCCATGATGTATTAGTTTGATAGGGCTGCCATAACAAAGTACCTACAAACTGGGTGGCTTAAAACAACAGGAATTTGTTGTCCCACAGTTCTGGAGGCTAGATGTACAAAATCAAGGTGTCAGCTCCCTCTGGGTCTCTGCGTGGGTAGGACCCTTCCTTACCATTTCCTAGCTTCTGGTGGTGGCTGGCAATACTTGGCTTGCTGCTGCCATTAGTCCAATCTCTGCCTATATCATCACATGACCATATTTACATGATCTTTCCTCTGTGTGTGCCTGTCTCTGTGTCCAAATTTCCCTTATTTATTTTATTAAGGGGAAGAGGGCAAGGGAACTCTTGGGAGAGAAGGGGGATTGAAGAGGGAGCTTAAACGTCTAGGTGATGTCATTCAGCAGCATGCTGGGGAGTCTCTGGGTCAGAGGACTCTAAAGAGCAACAGTGGCATGGGGCCTTTATAGCCCCATGCTTTATCTATGGCTAGCAGATACTGGGTGGAGTTTTGTGGGGTATACAAAGCAGACAGACTCTGAATGGCTAAAAATCTGTTTATTTGTGCTACATTTAAAACAATAGTATGTGTGAAAATTTGACCTTGATGCCAATTGGGTTTTGAGCTAACAAGTCCTGGCCTGCTGTGAAGAAGAAACATAGGGCTAATATACAGAGGTCATCACTGATTCATTTATAATAACAATGGGTCATATGGAAACTCCATATTTAACATGTCAAGGAAGTACCAAACTGTTTCCCAGGATGGCTATATCATTTTACATTCCCACAAGTAACATATGAGTGACATAGTTTCTCCTTATCCTTGCCAGCATTTGGTGTTGTCACTGTTTTTTATTTTATCTACTCTGAAGGAGTGCAGTGATAGTTCATTGTGGTTTTATCTGCATTTCTCTAATAGCTAACAATGTTGAGTATATTTTCATGTACTTATTTTCCATCTGTGTATCATCCTCAGTGAAATGTCTATTCATGTCTTTTGGCCATTATTTAATTGGATTGCTTTTAACTGTTGAGTTTTGAGAGCTATTCATATACTCTAAATATTGTCCTTTGTCAGATATGTTGTTTGCAAATATTTTCTCCCAGTCTGTAGCTGCTTGTTTCATCCTCTTAACAGGGCCCTTTGCAGAACAAAAGTTCTTTTATTTTGATGAAGTCTTATCAAGTTTTCCTTTCATGGATTACATTTTTGGTGTCAAGTCTAATAAATCTTTGTCTAGCCCTAGACCCTGAAGATCTTATCCCACATTTAAAATAAGTTTTATAGTCTTATATTTTACATTTAATTTCATGATCTAATGATCTATTTAAAATTTTTTATAAGGTATGAAGTCTAAATTGAAACTCTCGTTTTTTTTGTTGTTGTTGCTGTTGTTCATTTTTTGTTTGTTTGTTTGTTTGGGTCCATGAATGTCCGATGGCTCTAGCACCATTTGTTAAAAAGTTTACCCTTCCTGGCTTGGTTCATTGGCTCACACCTGTAATCCCAGC
>NW_012149952.1:7058726-7108062 GCF_000956105.1 Propithecus coquereli
TGGGGAGAAATGGGATGAGTCACCAAAATACGGAGAAGGTTTTTGTAAATATGTCTTTTAATCATTAATAAAGGTAACAAACAACAGAGAAGAAAAAGATTATTTGGCTGGGCGAGGTGACTCACCCCTATAATTCTGGTGTTTTGGTAGGCCGAGGTGGGAAGATTGGTTGAGGCCAGGAGTTCAAGACCAGCCTGAGCAACAACAAGACCCCATCTCTACAAAAAATATAAAAATTAGCCAAGTGTGGTGGCATGCACCTATAGTTCCAGCTACTCGGGAGGCTGAGGCAGGAGAATCTCTTGAGTCCAAGAGTGAGAGCTTGCAGTGAGCTATGATGAGGCCACTGTACTGTAGCCTGGGGGACAGAGCAAGACTCTGTCTTAAAAAAAAAAAAAGAAAAGAAAAGAAAAATATTAGCTAGGCATGGCGGCATGTGCCTATAGTCCCAGCTACTCAGGAGGCTGAGGGAGGAGGATCACTTGAAGCCTGGGAGTTTGAGGCTGCTGTGAGCTATGATGGCACCACTGTACTCCAGCCTAGGCAACAGAGTGAGACCCTGTCTGTAAAAACGAAAAAAAAAAAGTTTACCCTTCCTCTGTTGAAATATTTTGGCAACTTTGTTAAAAATCAGTTGGGCATATTTGTGTGGGTCTACTTCTGAGTTCTTTATTCAGTTCTATTGATCTATATGCCTATCCCTTTGCCAATGCCGTAGTCTTGATTACTGCAGCCATATAGTAAGTTTTAATATTGGGTAGAGTGATTCTCCCTACTTTGTTTTTCTTTGTTGAGATTGTTTTAGCTATTGTAGGGACTGTGCCTACAGTATAAATTTTAGAATATAAATTTTAGAAGAAGCTTGTCTATGTCTAAAAAAAAACTGCTTGCAGTTATTTTTATAGGAATTGCATTAAACCTATACATCATTTTGGGGGAGAATTGACATTTTTGCTATGTTGAGTCTTCTAATCCATGAGCATAGCATGTGTTTCCAATTATTTAGTTCATTTAAAAAATTTATTTCATTAGCATTTTGTTATTTTGAGCATACAGATCCTCAAGTTTTGTTAAGTACATATATAAGTATTTAATTTTCTTTGGAGCAATTGCAAATGGTATTGTGTTTTTAATTTCGGTTTCTGCATGTTCATTGATAGTATACAGAAATGCAATTGATTTTTGTGTGTTGACCTTGCATCCTGAGACCTTGCTGAACTACCTATTAGTTCTAGGAGTTTTAAAAATACATTCCCTTGGATTTACTACCTAAGCCATCATGTCATCTGCAATTTCTTCTTTTCCAATCCGTAGGCCTTTTATTCTTTTTGCTTGCCTTAATGCACCTTCCAGTACTATGTTGAATAAGAATGGTGAGAGTACACATCTTTGCCTTGCTCTCGATTTTAGAGGGAAGCATTAAATCTTTAACTATGAAATGTTATGTTAGTTATAGATTTTCTGTAAATGCTTCTTATCAAGTGCTCATATCCTATCAAGAGACATGCTGTGTTGATGGATTAGAAGACTATGATTAGGAGAATTAACATAGTAGATGTCTGTTCTCCCCCAAATGATCTATAAGTTAATTCTCCTTCTATTTCTATTTTTCTAATTTTTTTTATCATGAATGGGTGTTGGATTTTTTCAAATACCTTTTTGACACTAATTATTTTAATCATATGATTTTTCTTTTTTACCCTGTTGATGTTGGTGATTTATATAATTTGATTTTCAACTATTGAACTAGTTTTGCACACCTGCAATAAATCCCACATGTTATAGGTATATAATGCTTTTATTTTACACTGCTAGATTCTGTTTGCTAATATTTTGTTAAGGATTTTTGCATCTAAGTTCATCAGGGATACTGTTCTGTACTTTCTTTTCTTTTTTTGTGTTGTCTTTGCTTAGTTTTTGATATCAGGATAATACCAACCTCATAAAATGAGTTGGGAAGTATTCCTTCGTCTATATTTTAGAAGAAATTTTATAAAATTGGTGTAAATCCTTCTTTAAATGTTTGGTAGGAGTTTTTTTCTGGGAGGCTTTTAGTTATGAATTCAGTTTCTTTGATGATTATAGGAATATTCAGATTGCCAATTTCCTCTTGGTTGAGTTTTGATACTTTGTGTTTTTTGAAGAGTTGTTCCATTTCATCTAAGTTGTCAAATGTAAATATAGAGAGTTCTTTGTAGTATTCCCTTATTCTTTTCTGGGTTTTTCAAGGTCTGTAATGATATCCCCTGTTTTACTTCTGATACTGGTAATTTGTATTTTCTCTCTTTTTTTTCTGTCAGTCTTGCTAATGATTTGTCAATTTTATTGGTTTTTTCAAAGAACCAGCTTTTTGTTTCATTGATTTTCACTATTGTTTTCTTATTATCAATTTCACTGATTTCTGTTCTTGTATTTATTATTTACTTCCTTCTCCTTGCTTTGGATTTATTTTGTTCTCTTATTTCTTGAGTTAGGAGCTTAGATTACTGATTTGAGACATTTCTTCAATTCTAATATAAGCATTTAATGTTGTGAATTTTCTTCTCAGCACTGCTTTAGCTGCTTACCACAAATTTTGATATGTTATATTTTCATTTTCATTCACTTTAAGGTATTTTTTTGATTTCCCTTTAGACTCTCTCTTCCACCCATGGATCATTTACAAAAGTGTTACTTAGTTTCCAAGTGTTTGGGCATTTACCTGTTACCTTTCTGTTACTGATTTCTTGTTTGATTTCATTGTGGTCAGTGAACATACTCTGTGTGATTTCAATTATTTTAAATTTATTGAGTCTTGTTTTATGCACCAGAATGTGGTCTATTTTGCAAATGTTTTACAGGCTCTTAAAATGAATGTGTATTCTGCTGTTGTTGGATGGAGTATTCTATATATGTCAATTTGATCTTGTTGGCTGATTCTGTTTTTCAGATCTTCTATGTCCTTGATGATGATTTTCTGTCTAGTAATTGTATCAGTTGTTGAGAGGAGGGTGTTAAAGTCTTGAACTATAATTAAGAATTTGTCTATTTATCTTTTTAGCTCTGTCCATTTTTATTTCATATATTTTGAGGTTCTATATTTTGGTGCATATAGGGTGATGCTTTTAAATCCTAAGTTAGGTCATGCTTATCTTGTGCTACAAAACTTCACAATGATTCCCTATTTCATTCAGAACAATAGAATAAGTTTTTACAATAGTGTATAAGGTTCTACAAAATCTGGCTCCCAGTAATTACTCCAACTTCATTTCCTACTAATCTCTTCCTCACTCACTCTGCTGCAGCCACACTGGCCTCCTTGATGTTCCTTGAGCAGAATAGGCACATTGCCTTTTTTGGGCCTTTAACTCTTCACTCTGCCAGGAATGCTCCTCCACTTTGGAATGGGGGATTGGGGTACACTTATTGCAAAAATTGTTAACTTTAAATATCAGGGAGGCCAAGGCATGGAGAAGTTAAACACCAATAAGAAACAGTGTATTATTGGTAGAGCCAGGGTATTATGAAGATCTGAAGGTGAGACTGAAGATCAGAGAGAAAAGGCGAATGAAGAGAGATAAACAGGATCAGCTGTGGTTTTACATATAAGAAGAACAAATCCTCCAAATTCCTTTATTTTAAAATTTCTCCCCCAGAAGGCTGGCACTGACTCTGAAATTCTAGAAGTACACTTCTTTGGGATAAGCATATAAAGGCTCTGATGAATCCTTCAGTATAAAACTTCGTATAACTGAGATTTAATCCAGAGCTTAACAAAATTATTTGACAACAGAACACCCTCCCATGCCTCTCTCACAAAATTCATTTTGGGAAACAATCTGTTAAAGCTTTGGATTTCCAGAAAACTCTTGCCAAAAGGCTAATATTATTGTAGAGACCCACTTGGTTATCAGTCTTTTCTACTCTGTTATGAATTAGTAACCCAGGGGTTGCAAACTATGGCAAAGGCCTCAGCTTTCCACCTGATTTTATAAATAAGGTTTTATTGGAACATAGCCATGTCCATTTATTTATATACTGTCTGTGACTGCTTTTGCATTCCAATGGCAGAGTTGAGTAGTTGTGACAGACTGTATGGTCAGGAAAGTCAAAAATATTTACTATCTGACCCTTTTCAGAAAAAATTTGCTGAGCCCTGGATTTACCCAAAATACCAAGGCTCTGAGATTCATCTATTGCTTCCTAACAAATGACACCAAAAGTTTGTGACTGAAAACAACAATTTATTATTATCTATAATGATTATGTGGATTGAGTGGGCTCAGCTGGAAAGTTCTCATTTGGTTTCTCTCACGCATTTACAGAAGCTGGAGCTACAGTCATCTGAAGAGTAAACTGGGCTGAACGTTTAAGATGGCTCACTTACGTGGCTGGCAGTTGATGCTAGATTTCAGCTGGGAGCTCATCAGGAGCTATTGACTGGAGAACCTACATGTGGCTGCTCCTTTTAGTCTGGGTTTCTCACAGCATGGCACCTAAGCTCCCAGAGGTAATGTTTCCAAATTAGGAATTGGATACTGCCAATTGTCTTAAATCCTAGAGTTGCAATGAAACTTCTACCTTTTTCAATTGGTCAAAGCACTCAAGGCCAGTCCACACTCAAGGAGACTTGAGGATTAAACACTACCTCTGCTTGGGGAAAAGGCAACAGCATACGCAGAAAGACATAATTAATGTTGATTATGTTGAAGACAAACTTCCACCATGGAAAAGCAGTATGAGTTGCTTGAGCATAGCAGGTTTTCTCTGGGAAGAACTTTCAGGGTGACTAAAGCCAACTGTGCTTTCACTCATACCAATTTTATAGGTAAATATATTGAGGCTCACAGCATGCAATGCTACTGAAGGTCGGTGTCTGTGTCACGATGTTAACAAGGACCCTAGTTAACTTTCTCGAGCTATGTGACTGACCCCAAAGGAGAGAGGGGCCTAGGGCCAAGAGACTGGTATGAAGGGGCTGATGGAGCCTGAATCTCTCAGTAAGGCCCCCTCCTTTCCTGAAGCCTTTCCTTATGCTCTAGGGCTCATTTGGGTGCCCTAGTTACTATGTAAATATCTAAGCCTTACAGACACACCAGATCCTGTTACCATACCTTGTAGACTTCTGAAGTCTTTTTCATATCTCTGTACTCCAAATGAACTCTGAACATTTTGAAGACAGGGACCATATCAACAATTTTTTTTACTTTATCTTCTGGCCTTGAGATGCCTCGTGTAGATGCTATATACAGAGCAGGTAGCAGAAATTGTGGGGCTATTCAAATCCCAGCTAATTTTCCAGCATAGCCTGTGCAGGTAGAATTCTGTGGTCTGCTTCCTACACATTATACTAGCTCCATTTTTGAATTTCAGCCATATTCAGTAATGTATATGTATGCCAAGCATTCATCCTGTCTCTCTCTCAGCTCAATGAAGATGTTGTCCTCCATGCTTAGAACACTCTTTTTTTTCCCACCTACCTTCACCAATCTACCTCTTTGGCATGCTTCAGAGCTCAGCCTGAGTGTGTTAAAGGAAACATTATTCATCAACCTTGTCAAAGAATGGTAACGTAGATTTTTTTCACAAGGACTATCATGATAGATCTAGGGACTACTGCAGTGGGGTTTTGCAGTGCACGAGGGGGATTGGGTTCAACTCCAAATACAAGGAAGAGTGGGAATTTATAACCAAGGAGCAGAGTGAGGGGGTCATTGGATGGAAAATTAATAAGAGGAAATCTTAGGGGTAAGGGAGATTCTGGCTAAATTGACCTAACAGGATTCTTGCTGAAGACAGGCCAGGGGATCAACATCGCCTGGGGGTAATGGAGGATGAAGAACCTAATCAGATATTGTGGGTAATCAGATATTTAACGTGGCGGGATTCTGGCTAAACCAATTAGCAGGATTCTTGCTAAAATTGGGCAATTCAAAGACAAATATGGAATTTCAAAAGTTGAGGCCTAGAGGATTCAGAAGCACCTGACTAAAGTTTGATGAAGGAGAGGCTCATCATCAGGTGTTACTTCTTCAAAGAGATCATCCGTGATCTCCCAAGTACAGATTAGGTGCCCCTCTTTTGTGTTCCCACAGAACCCTGTATTTACCCCTTAATAGTTATTTTCTCACTGTCCTTTAAATGTAATTACTTACTTGTTTGTTTCCTTTATTTCACTACAGAGCTGGGGGGCACAGAGCTGGGGGGCACAGACTGTGTCTGTCTTTAACTTGTTTCCTCATGGATTTGCAAGAGGTCTGACCCAACAAATGGACGCACTCTCTCTTCAGTGATTTCCATCTCATGTCTGCTGGAACCATTGTTTAGTGGGCAGATGTTGAAACAGTGGGCAGGAACATGTGTCCAAAATGTCATGCAAGCCACTTACAGCCCTTCCGAACAACTCTTAAGAGCTATTTCTTGTCTTGTCCCACAAATTTGTTTGCAAGAACCAAAAGGTTTCTTTGTAAGGCTCCTTGCATATACTGCTCTGTGTCCCCGCCTCTCACCACCAACTCAGTGAGCACTGCATGTTGAGCACCTCTCCTTGCTTCAACTCCTTCAAACACACAAGAACCATGGCAGAGCACTAGAAATGTTTGCCAATTCCTAAGCTTGGGAAGTCTAATCTGAACTTGGTGAGAAAACTGGTAGCTTGGTGTTAGCTCTGGGGTAGCTTAGTGGTAGTTCTGGGGTGCCATTCAATTGTAAGAGGACAGCTAATGTTCTTGGGAGATGACTGGCCCCCTAAGGCCATTTGTCAAGCAAGATGATTATGATTAAATATAACTCACCAGTCTACAACTGGCCGACAGACAATAGAAAGGATCCAGCGGAGCATTACATGTCATGAAGCAGCCCAAGGATAGTAGACATCAATATTCCTGTTTCAATTAATCCTTGGAAACACAGTAGGAATTAATGGGCAACTTGCTGAAAGTTGATCGACACTTTTGGAAAGGTGAAATCCTTTTCTGTTCCCATTAAGTGTTGTTAAGGCTGTTAGCAGAAATTGGGATAGAGAAATATGACCTTTCGTGTAGTGGATTCAGAGGCTGAGAAGACGGACAAGATGGAAATGTACTGGCAGCTTATAATAAGCACCTGGGTGGGGAGTGATAACTAAAGATCGAAAATTGACAAATGGGCTAAACTGACAGAGATCAAGATGGAGAGGAATGAAGTGCAGTTCGCTTGCAGAGGTGATGAGGAAAAGGAAAGAGAACATCAATATCCAGCAGGGTCACCCACACTGAGGGCCAGATATGGATTACTCAGAAGGTGGCTAAAATTTGCTAGATAAGGCAGTGGGGAGATTTTGTTACAAGATGAAGAGATCACTTTCCAGCTGTTGAGAGGAGTAAATGATCTAGTCTTCCCCAGAGAATTAGGGTACCAAAGATAAATACTACAGACTAAAAGTCAGGAGGTCAGAGGTATCTATTTATTCAGTTGCAAAGTGACTGAATGGTTCCGACCCTCCCCATCCCACCGTTGGTTATATCCTTCCAAATGATTAATATGAAATTTCATTGAAAGCTGTCAGGCTATGCAAATGTACTTATTACTTACTTGTTTGTCTCCTTGATTTGACTACAGTACTGGGGGGCACAGACTGTGTCTGTCTTTAACTTGTTTCCCCATGGTTTGCAAGAGGTCTGACCCAACAAATGGATGCACTCTCTCTTCAGTGATTTCTATCATGAATTATAATCATGATCACCCAACTGAATCAAGTGCAAAAGAATATTGCTATAAGGAAGTATGTGAGATTTTAATTATTTCCTGTAATGGAGGTAAACATGTTTGCAGATAATCTTGAACTGCAACAGTGGCCAAATGATATAGCTTGGGCTTTAGAGACACACACGCCGCAGTATTTTGATAGAGAAAGGTGTAGGGTCATGAGATATGCCATCAGCATGGACGATGTAACTTGCAATTTTCCCTGAAATTTTGGCTTGGCTCAGATTATGAAGCCCTGACAGTGAGACGATGTGGGCCACCAGGAAGTAGTGATTAAATGGCCGGGAGCACTGTCTGCTGCAGAGACACTCCGGAGTCTCCAATCCAGGCACAGCACTTGAGGGTTGGCAGTTTTCCACCTACTGACCTGAGTTGCCATGGTTAGATGAGGGCTTTCTCACAGGATCCACTAGAGGCTGAAGCTTTGGGTCATAGTTATCATTTGAATGTTGACTCTATGCCGGCTACTGTGCTAAGCATTTTACCTGGACCATCTCATTTAATCCTTACAACCACCCTGTGGAGTTAGTACTATTATTATCTTCATTTTACAGATAAGGAAAGAGGCTAAGAATATTAGTAACTTGTCCAAGGTCACACTGCTAGTAAAAGATAACACCTGGTATTATTGAACCCAGGCATTAGCTTCATAGCTGTGCATGGAACCATTATACAATACTTCCATACACACACACACACACACACACACACACACACACACACAAATGAACCAGAAGTTCTGGGAAGAAAAGATATGTAACCTGCCTAAAAACACTCAACTAGTTAGTTGTCCTTCATACCATTTGTTCTTGGAGTCGATCCAGTATGTTCATAGCAAGTGAGAAATAAAAAAAGTCTCATGTTACAGATGTAGCTCAGTTGTAGTAGTAATGATGGTGATAAAGGTAGTAATGACAAGAGCAGCAGCTAATGTTTACTGGCTATCAGTCACCTGCTAAGCACTGTCATAACTACGTTATATATACACATATTTCTTCATTCATTGAACAAATGTTTATTGAGAACTATCCACAAATACAAAACCTTGTACATGAGTGGTTTACAGCAGAATTATAATAGTCAAAAGGTGGAAACAATCCCAATGTTCATGACTAATGAATAAATAAACAAAATCTCGTATGTCTATACAGTGGAATATTATTCAGCCACAAAAATGAATGAAATATTGGTACATGCTATAACAAGGATGAACCTTGAAAACATTATGCTAAGTGAGAGAAGCCAGACACAAAAGGCCACATATTGTGTGATTCCATTTATATTAAATGTCCAGAATAGCCAAACATATATAGAGACAGCAAATAGATTAGTGTTGTCAGGACCTGGGGGGAGGAGGCAATGGAAATGATTACTAATGGGCATGGGGTTTCTTTTTGGGTGTAATAAAAATGTTTTAAAATTGATTGTAGTGATGGTTGCACAACTCTGTGAATATACTAAAAAAACCATTGAAATTTACACTTTAAATTGTATAGTATGCAAATTATATAACTATAAAGATGTTTAAAATAGTAGCCAGCCCAAATGTTGTCTCCTTTTTCTAGCATTTCCTGTGATCCCAGATAGTCTCTTCTTCCTCTGAATTCCCCTACCACCTGTACACACCTCTGCGATAGCACTTATACCCCTGTATGGAATTGTCTGCTTGCATGATTCTCACCCAACTCTAGAAGCTCCCCAAGATCAAGGAACATGTTTTTGTTTATTTTCTACCTCTTACAATGTCTCCTCATCCTTCCTCCCACCCTTTTTCCCTCCCTTTGTCTTTCCTCCCCTCCCTTCCTTCTTTCCTCATCCCAAATTTTTATTGAGCATCTACTGTGTGCAAAGGCAGTGTGTTAAATATTTGGGGATACAATGTTGACTAAAGCATGGTCTTTGCTCTAGTGCACTTACAGCCTCCTAAGGAAGACAGACATTAAATGTGCATAAGTGTTAGGAAATGAAAGCATTTAACTGGGAGGTCTGACCTAATCTGAGGGATTAGGGAAGAAATCTCTCATGATGTGTTATTTTGTATGAAATGTGAAGGACTAGTAAAAATTAGTTGTGGGTGCAGATAAACAGCATAGTGAATGTCTTAAGGCTGGAAAAGGTTTGACATCTTGGAAGAAGTGAAGGAAGGACAGTCAGGCTGAAACAGTAGGAACAAAGGTGTCAGGGGAGTGGAGTGGGTCATGGCTAAAATGAGACTTGATAGGAGGTAAAGGCTTTGTTGGTCAGACTGAAGAATTTTTATTTTTTTACACAGAGGGTGTGTGTGTGTGTGATATATGATATTTTTTAAAAGTTCATTGCAGCTTCTCACTGGAGAGGGTATTGCAGTGAGTACAAGTGCTACTTTTATAATCCAGGCAAGTAATCATTGCAGGTTGGCATAGGGTAATTGTAGGGGGTGTTGAGAAATGTGAATGTATTCGAGAAATATCTAGTAGGGGGTATGAGCCATGATTCTGAAAGACACAATCCCAAATGCCATAACCCCAAACGCTGAAATCTCGAAAGATCAAAATCCCTAAAGTCTAAAATCCTAAAAATCACATTCCCAAAAGATCAAAATCCCAAAAATATAATTCTGAAAAAAAATAATTTAAAGATTGTTTAAAAGACATTTATTTAAATTTTTAAAAGGGGATTTATTTGAGAACATAAAAATACAACAGAACACTTCATAGGCTGGCTACTTAAACAATAAAATAGGCAATAACGATATACATATTTTTGCAAGCATAAACACTCAGTTATACTAGCAACAGTAGCATGGGCATAACAGTTATGAACCAGTGAACTGCATTCATAAAGAAATAGGTCAAAAAGCAAAAAGTATAAATGCATATTATCATGATTAGTAACTGCGTGCACCCAGTTTTATAACTGTGGTCATCTGAAATACCATGATGGACAACCTAAGTCTTGATGAGATCAATCAAAAATCGTGACCACCACATACGCAGTTGCCCAAAGAACTGAGATCTTGAGAAATTTTACCTCGCATAAATGCGTATGTATAAAAAGAACATCTCTTCATTTATTGAGGAAGTTTCAATGTTTTTGTGTACATGCACAATACTTATACACAAAGTCATGTTTGTGATAATGCAGTTTTGTGGAGTCAAATTTGCAAACAAAAATGCATAAAACAAATTAGAACTTTCTAAGTCTTTACTCAATTTATACCTCCAGTATCGGACATGATGCAAAAACGAAATACACAGCATATATGCACAAAGGGGCCGAAATCGTCCACAACTGAATAATTTGGTAGGGTAGTATTTTTCACCTACATTTTCACTTCTATGATCTTTGAAACACTCACCGCACTCGTATTTGAAAAGTGGTTGTGGTCTACAATTATGTAAGTATATGCTGTCCATTCAAAAGCCTGGTTATTGCTTGGCTGTTGCAATGAAGTGATTTTTCTGCTTTTGCAGCACCAATAATAATTAGCTTTTAAATTTTCATCTTTCACCATTAAGTAGCCTTGCACACGTATCACAGCATTTTTGTGACGGGACAATTTCACAGATCTCTTCCATTGTGTTGTAAGAAATACAATAAGAAGGAATGATATTTAGCTTCTCCAATACTAAATCTCTATTAGTCAGGGTTCTCCAGAGAAACAGAACCAATAGGATGTGTAGGTGTTTGAGAGTTGATTTATTAGGGGAATTGGCACCCACATCTCCTTAAATCATACTTAATTTCTAAATAAAAACAGTAACAAGGTAATAGTTCCACCTAACATGATGCAACTAACATGATACAACTATCCTGTGTACGAACCAAAACTAATCCCTTCCCCAGAATTCAGCTCTCAGGATTTCAACATTGGGGATTTTAATCTTTCAGGATTTTGATCTTTAGGGATTTCAACATTTGGGATTGTGTCTTTCAGGATTATGATTGGCACTATCTAGTAGGTACTATCAATTGATTTAGTATTTGATAGAATGTGGGGAATGAGCAAGGCCTCCAGGATGATTGCTAGTATTTACCTTGGGTAACCAGATGAATAATGGTGCCATTAACTTCAGTAAAAAACACAAGAGAAGAGGCAAGTTTGAGAACTATCTGGAAGTAAGTTTATTTTTTTTTTTTTACATGGTGACATGGAGGTACCTGTTGGCAATTCAGGTGGAGAGGGTCAGCAAGAATCCATTGAGGTATGTGGAGCTCAGGAAAGATGATGTCTGAGCTGGAGCTACAAATTTGAGAGTTGTTAGTAAATAAGTAGTAACTTAAGCCATGGACCGAACTTACTCATTTTTATATTTCCCATAGTACCTGGAGAGGTGTCTGGCACAAAGTATCTGTTGAATATTAAGTAAGAAAATTTCAACCACAACCCCCTCCCAAAGGAAGAGTACATATAGAACTCCAGGGTGGTGTTCACAGTAGGTACACATTAAGAGCTAATGTTTAATGAGCGCGTACTATGCAGCAAGCACTGTTCTAAGACTTTGACATGTCTTAATTTTCTCAACAACACTAAGAGATAAGTATATTATCACTATCTCCATTGTATGGAAGGGGAAACTAAGGCACAGAAAGAGGTCACACAGTAAGTGGTGGAGCTAGGATTTGAACCCGGACAGTCTAAGAGTAGAGCCTGTTATCTTAACCACTGAGGCATATTCATACTCTAACTAGTACTTGAGGCCTAAGTGACTGGTTTGTTAATTGATCAGTGTAGGCTGCTGTTCATCATTGAAAATTCCTTCTCATAACTTTCCCTTTCTCTCTGGGCAGCACCTTTACTCCCATTCTCTTGACATTTTTGTCCTTGCCTTCCAATCCTGACTTTTGGTGCTGGGACAAGTAGATAATAACATTCAAAAGAATGGAGTTAGATCTTGCTATAATTTGAGTGTGTCCTCCAAAGGCATTTGTTGGAAATCTAATTCCCAATGCAACAATGTTGGAAGGTGGGGCCTAATGGGAGGAATTTAGGTCATGAGGGTGGAGCCCTCATGAATGGATTAATGCTGATTATAAAAGGACTTGAGGCTGAGAGTTTGATCTCTTGTTTTCTTTTGTCCTCTCTTGCCCTCTCTTGCCATTTTGCCTTCTTTCATGGGATGATGCAGCAAGAAGGATTTTGCCAGATGCCTTTCCCTCAGTCTCGGACTTCCTAGCCTCCAGATTTGTGGGGAAATAAATTTCTGTTCTTTATAAATTATTTACTTTGTAGTATTCTGTTATAGCAGCACAAAATGGACAAAGACAGACCTCTACCACACACTATACACACAATTAACTCAAGATAGATCAAACACCTTTAAGTTACAGCTAAACGAATAAAACTCTTAGAAGAAAACATAGACATAATAATCTTTCCCTTGAATGTGATTATCCAGTTGTTCCACCATCATTTGTTGAAAGGACTATTCTTTTACATTGACTTGTCTTGGAACCTTTGTAAAAAGCTTTTCAAAGCCCCGTGGTGAACATCTCATTCCCGGTTTTTGCTTTTAAGACTTTTGGGTACTCTATTGTTTGCCTCAACTGTTACCCATCATTTGACACAGCAGCAAAGCTCATCAATTGCCTGGAGTTGTTTTTGACAAATGCCTTCAGGTGAAAGGCTTTTTGCATTGGGAGAGCATTGAATCAAGTTTAAATACAGACAACCTTGTAAGTGGGCTCTTCCAGGGAACCACTAGGCCAGTTAAATAATGACAATTCTCTGGGAATGATTCTTAGAGAGAATTCTAGCCCCCTTTTTCTCTCTCTAATGTCTGACAGGATGTTATTTTTCAAGACTACTTTCGTGCTAGAGTGTAGGGAATCAGACTAGGACATGTTAAAACACCACAAATCTCACTTTTCTTCAGCCATTTTTCTTGAATAAATGCTATAAGTCCTAGATAAGATTGCTATAAGTCCTTGGATAATTTCTAGAGTTCTAAAAATTTTGATTCTGACAACTTTTGCTAGTTTTCCGATTACTTTTATGGAGAAGAGGATTTTTGGAGATCCCCAATACACCACTTTTTTCCTTTACTTCTTTGAACATGGTTTCCCTTAGTTCTTTAAACATATTCCTAACGGCAGCTTTAAAGTCTTTGTGAAATCCAACATCTAGGCCCACTCACAGTTTCTGTTGCTTGTTTTTTTTTTCCCTGCATTTGGTTTACTCTCTTCTGTTTCTTTGCTTGTATCCTAATTTTTTTGTTGGAAACTGGACATTTTAGGTAATACATTGTTGCAACTGGATATTGATTTTCCTTGCCCCTCCCCAAGGCTTGTTTTTACTGTTATTTTCTTGTTTGGTGATTTGATTAAACTATTTTAGTGAAATCAATTTCCTCTTCGGTGTGAAGTCTTTAGTACCGATCTTCAGAAAGTATAGCTTTGAGCATGTGCACCATCACCCTGGGATGGCAGTGGTTTTTATCAGAGCTCTTTATGACTGTCTCTTTCCTTGACCTCTCAGTTAAGCTATGTGCATCTGCTGGAATCGCACCCAGCTGTGAGGATTCACTACTTGCTGGGTGATTGGTTTATTATTTTTGACAATGTTCTGGGACATAAATTGTTCCACAGTCAGATCCAATTAAATTTGGGACCCTTTTCACAGGGAGTATTTGAGGCAAGTCTTTGAGGCTTGTTCAGGTCTCAGGAGGGCTCATCTTTGCTGTCTCCTTCTCCAGTTCTCTCTGGTGAACTAGTTTGCTTCTGTTTTAGATTGTCAATCTTAATTAAGAAAGTTCCCAGCCTCCTCTTAATTGATGACCACCAAATAGTCATTGTTTTTGAGAGTGCCCTTAGGCTTGAACTTCTACAGTCTGTTTGAAATAAAGTCAGTTTCTTTAGGAGAGCTTCAGATCACTCTGTTCTTATGGCCTGCCTCTGTTGCTGGGCCAAAATCTCTGAGCCACAACTCCAGAGATGGGTGTAGGGATAGTGGCCCACTTTTCTTAGAAAAACACCCATGCTTTATGCCCAGGATGTTTGGTAGACCAGTAGCCTCTGGTATTCTCAGCTTGTCTCTTACAGTGTTGAGCCTCTGCCCAATGAGGGAACTGGGGCAAGAGCAACTGGTGTCTCAGTATTCTTATCCAGCCATACCTGAGTCTAGAGCCTCTGCCCTATGAGTGAGTCTGAGTGGAGGAAAGGAAACTTCACCATTCCTCTTGGGCACACTCACCTCTGTAACTCATAGCAGGGGGCTGGTGGGTGGGTGATGATAAAGACTAGTGGCTTGTCCTTTCTGGTGAGACGCTGAAATCCTTGACTGGGAGCTAAAGAGAAAGGGAGCCCTGTTTTCTTGGCCACACTCACTCAGAATGAAGTTTCTGGCAGGCTCAGCTGGGAAGGGGATAGGCAGAGAGTGGGGTCATGGCTCAAGTGCCACAGACTCTCACATTCTTACCAAGATTTAGTAGATTTTATTAAATAAATATTTCTTCAATTGATGTCTTGCCTTAGGATAATTTTGAGATACCTTAAATGACTTTTTAAAAAAAAAATAACTTTTACCGCTTATGCTTGTTTCACTTGGAAGTGAATACCCTCATTGTCATATGCCTTTTCTGATGCCTGCTTTTCTCTATAACTGGAGGGAGGATTCTGAATTCCAGGAAAATATCATTTGTAGTTGTCAATGCTACATTGTGCCTGTATGATATCATCCTTGAACCATGTGCTCAAATAGATATTAATTTCTTCTTAATAGAGGAGAAGGACTGGATGGATTTAATATAACCATAATACCCTGTACACTTCATGGGCCCAAAGAATTCATTCAACTAATGAAGGCACAAATAGATAGCTATACCTTCTATTTTAAAATGACCTCAACAATGGGACATAACTCTTACTCTTTAAGTTTAGACTCTGTGTAGTGACTTCCTTCCAAAGAATACAGTGTGGAAAGGGGGAAAAAGAGTGACTTTACAGCAGAGAAAGTTGACAAACGGTATCTCAAGCCAGTTGATCTACATTAACATCAACAGTGACAAGTTATATTAACAGCATATACTCTTGATATGATGTGAATGAGAACGGCACTTCACCTCTGAGGTCTTCCTGCCAAAAACACATTATCGCAGCCTAATTATGAGGAAAAACATGAGACGAATTTCACTTGAGAAACATTCTACAAAATACCTAACCAGCACTCCTCAAAACTTTCAAGGTCATCAAAAACAAGGAGCGTTTGAGAAACCATCACAGCCAAGAGGAGTCTAAGGAGATATTATGGCTAAATGTGATGTGGTATTCTGGGTAGGATCCTGGAACAGAAAAAGAACATTAGGTAAAAACTAAGGAACTATAAATAAATCATGGACTTTAATTATTACATATTATCAATATTGTTTCATTAATTATAACACATGTACCATACTAATGTCAGATGTTAATAATAGTGGAAACTGGGTGCTGAGTATATGGGAACTCCCTTGTACTATCTTACCAGTTCTTACCAAAAATAGTTCTAGAATAAAAATAAGTTTCTTTGTAAGAAAAACCTTTACTACAAGGAGGTAGACCTTGAACTGGGCAGGAAGAAATTCGGTTGGATTGAGATTTTTTTTTTTTTGGATCCCTTGTGGGATTGGGGCCCATGGAGACCCAGAGAAAAAGCTAGGTAGTGTAGAATCAGAACTACATATTTATTTTTTCCCGATAATTTCTTTCCTGTGAGTCTCTCTTGAGGAAAAAGCCAGATGAGTATACAAAAATGTCAGTTCCAATATTACTGGAGAATGATTTGTAAGATATTGATTTGCAATATCTTAAATGTCCACACTGGGGCGGTATCTCACTATGTTTGTTCTACACAGCATCGGTGCAATGAGTTGTTCCGCATATATAAACAAGAAATGCCGCATACCATATTCCCTTGGAGAGCCCGATATACGTTGGTGTAATAAGGCTCTGTGAGCAGTCGTGCTGAAAACAAACTTGTAAAGTTCTGTTAGAAGCAGAGTTTGAAACTCATTTGACCATGATCACTTTTTATATCTTTTTTTAACCAAATGCTGCTAAAATCTTCACATTTTGGAAACCGTTGCACTAGGGCTTGGGTTACATAGATTATGGCATATATTTCAATTGTAATATTATATAACAATTTCATTAATTATTATATTAATATATCATGTTTTTTGGAGAATATTTAATGAATTGGGAAAGTATTCACAACTTTAGATAAGGAAAACAAGATACACATTTGTATAGACAATATAATATTAATTTTTTCTATAGATAGGAAAAAGACTATAGAAAAACTATAAGTGGTTATCTCTGGGTTATGGAGTTACAGGTGATTTTAAATGTCTTCCTTATAGTCTTGTAATTTCTTTTTTTTTAATTCAGGATATTATGGGGGTACAAACATTTTGGTTACATGAAATGCATTTGCCTCACTCAAGCCAGGGCTACAAGCAATCTTGTAATTTCTTAATGGTTTACAAAGTAAATATATTATTGAAATAATCAGAGAAGAAAACATGTCATAAACCAACAATTTGTAAACCAAATCATTGTCACCCTCATGCATTCTAAACTTATTTATTTTTTGTTATAAATAAGTATTTGTCAGAATTTTCTTGAAAATGCCAGATTATTTAAGCTCAGGGGAGGAAATGACAGGATGCCTTAGATAGGCTTGATTTAAGTGATGGAGCATTGTAAGAGTACAGCATTGCTTTCCTGTGGCCAGCAAGGAGATGGCTGCAGTAACCTGAAGGAACTAGCAGTCTAGGTTGCTAGGCTCATGCTCTTCCTTCGGCTAAAGCTGGACTCTGTCATCTGAGATGGCATTCCCTTACAAATCAATGCTTTTCGTTTAGTTGCCTTGAGAAGAGAATGAACATATAGGGCTTCAGCCTAGTTTCCTATGGCAAACTGACCTCCAGAGGACAGATAACTTCATCTGCTTGCTTGTGTGCAGGAACAGTTTCGAGTTTCCTCTTACAAGGCTCCTACAACTTACCTACTAATGCGAAAATTCCTGCTCCTTCTCAGGAGGCTAGAAGGAGAGGGGCTGGGCAGGCTGCTTTCAGTGCCCCTCTGTGCAGAAACTCTGTGGCACTTACCCATCACCAGTGTCTGGCTGGCATCGGGCTAAGCACTAGCATGTGCTGGGTAGGGTTTGCTGAATAAATCACCTGAAATGCATTTTCAGGTATACAGTTTCATTTGTGGAAACTGCATTCGGCTAATCTTCAATGTTATGATATAATTTGCAGAGAATATATGGCTAGGAATAAAATGCATGATGCTGGGGAATGAAGGAAGCTCGGTCCTAATCCCAATTTTGCTACTAATTCTTTGTGTGATCTTGGACAATTGCTTTCCCTCACTGGACCTTATTTTTCCCAAATATAAAATGAATAGTTGGTCTGTGAAATTTGTTCCCTGTTGCACTTACAATAAAACTTAAGCTACTTTACATGAACTCCAGAGCCCTATGTGATCAGGCCTCTGTCTCCCTCTTTACCCACATCTCCTACTACTCTCCCTCTCCCTTACTCTATTCCAACCATACCTCAGGACCTTTGCACTATCTCTTCCCTCTGCCTGGAAGGCTATCTCCCAAGATCTGGCTCTGTTTTTATATTCAGGTGTCGCCTTAAATGTCACCTTCCTGACTACCTGCTATGGTTTGGCTATGGTTTCTTTGTCCCCACCAAAACTCATGTTGAAATTGACAGGTGGGGCCTGCCTTGTGGGAGGTTTTTGGGTGATGGGGAAGGATCTTTCATGAATGGCTTGGTGCTCTTCTCACAGTAGTGAGTAGGTTCCTGTTTTTTTAATTTTTAAATTTCAGAATACTATGGGGGTATGGGTGAGGGAGTTCTTGCTCTCACAAGGCTGGATTAGTTCTTGTGGAAATGGATTAGTTCCCCTGAGAGTGGATTGTTATAAAGCCAGGATGCCTCTCAGGTTTTCTCTCTCATGTCTACTTCCCCTTTGACTTTCTCCACTATGTTATGATGCAGCACAGAAGCCCACACAAGAAGCCAGGGCCATGCCCTTGAACTTACCGGCCTGTAGAACCGTCAGCTAAATAAACTACCTTTCTTTATAAATTACCCAGTCTCAGGTATTCTGTTATAGCAACACCAAACAGAATAAGACACCACCTTATGAAACAGTACCCTGCACCTTCTCCCCATTACTCTCTTTCCTATTACCTTGTTTCATTTCCTTCCTGAAAATCATTATATTTACCTTGTTTATTTTATTATTGGCTTATTTATTTGTTTGTCTTCCCCCACTAGACTCTGAGCTCCACAAAGGTAGAGATTCTTGTTGATCTTATTAATTTCTATATCCTTAGTGACTAGAACAATGTCTGGTACACAGTGGTAATTGTGCTTGATCTTAGTCAAAAGGCCAAGAAGAAATACACAGTAGGTAATTGATAGATATTTGCGGAATGAGTGAAGAAGAACCCAACATTTACTTATTTAACAAACACCTACATAGCACTTACTCTGTGCCAATTTCTAAGGGTTTTGCAAATTTTAACTTATTTAATTCTCATAATATCCCTATAAGGTAGACACTACTATTCTTTCCATCTTAAAGATAAGGAAATTGAGGCAGAGAGAAGCTAAATAACTTGCCCAAGATGATACTGTAGTTTACATGGATTATCTCTTCTAATCTTACAAACAACCCTAGAAAGTAGATGCTATTTTTACTCCATTGTATAGACAGGAAAACCAAGACTCAGAGAAGTTAAGCAACTTGCCCAGGGTGACACAGCTGGGTAGGTGGCAAAGAAGAAGCTTGAATCTAGAGTGTCTGACTCCAGAACTATGTTCACTCATGACTGGATGGCTGTGGCTGTCTCATTACTGCCCTATCTGATATTTCTATACAAAAGTCTAAATTTTAGAGAGGGCAGATATTGGGTCCACAGATATCATGTAGAAGGCAGAGCTGTATTGGGGTGAGAGACTGGTTTGGGGTGAAGCTGTAGTTAAGGGAAGGGGGGCCCTTTTGCCCAGCTTACCTGGAGTACATGCTAGAGTGAGTTGGGCCTCTCTCTGAAGCTAGCTGTATCCTTGCTTCCCACTGCAGACAGTTCCTTTAAGGGGCCAGGCCAAAGGGACATTGCCAGGGCCAGAGAAGCCTGAGTCCAAGAAGGAATTATTAAGTCACCCCAAAACTTTCCCTGTTGCAGGGCCAACCATGGCAACTGTCAGAGTATATGTCCAGCTGGAGAAACGTCACATAGGCCTAGGAAAGGTACAGAAGAAATCCAGACGTAAGGCCAATGGCTGGGATTGCTGGACAAACAGCCCACTCCGGACACACAAACTAGAAAACACTGACCACTCTGGAGAGACTGATAACTCCACACATACCAAAAAGATAACTCTACCAACAAGCAGACCCATGGACTGGTCTGGATGGTCAGGCTAGACCCTGGCCAGCCCAGACAAGTCACATTCTAGATAATGTATTTTCTATTTGTTCACCTAGAATATCTTCCCTTTTCCTCTGTTGTTCTGCACAGGACCACCACACTGCATAACTCCAGAGGGCATCATTTCATTTCATAGTATATATAAATGGTGCCTTCGGAGTTGCTACTAACGTGTATGGTGGCTCTTGTTCTAAAGTTTCACTTGTGTGTCTTTCTGTGGAGTCATTCTTATTTGTCATGCTCAACTATACTGGCCACAGCCCTCAACCCAGAAGTTCCCTTCCCATCCCATTCTGGAAGCCTATAGGCCGAGCTGTGATCACTGGGAGCCTCCAGAGTGCCAATTTGCTATCTTCTTCTAGCGATATAAAACATTCAGATGTGTGCCCTGATGGTCAGCTAGGTTGAATAATGAGGTTTCCATGGATCTCTTCAGCCAATAGGTGTGCCAAGTATCCAGTGATCATGAGAGAACCAAGCCTTCCAATTTATAAATGTCGATTTGTGTTTACAATGATACATCTGAATAAATAAATGAAACCCTTTGACATTTGATTAACAAGAACTGCTGAAACAGGATGTTACGCTGGATGCAGCTGGTTATGAATAACAACAATGCATGCCTACTATGTGCTAGGTACTGTGCAAGAATGGTTTACACACATTATTTCTTATTTTCCCAATGCTCCTGAAAGGGAGGAATGATAATTTCCACTTACAGATGAGGAACCCGAGAGTCAGAGAAAGGAAGTGACTTACCTAAGATCCCATAGTTGGTAAGTAGTAGAGCCAGGACTAATTTTTTTCAGGTGCGTGTCCATTTCATAATGTTAAAGACCACATAAACGCAAATTAGAATGCTGTACTAGAATAGACACAAAATTATTTTTAATTCAAATTCCTCTGATTTGTGGGTGGCCTTTCTAAACCCTCTTTATTTTCCTACCCCAGAGATGCCAGGACAGAAGGGATTCCAAGAGAGTATCCCTTAGCATTTTGAGACACTAGGGCATCAAAAACGTTCTTCAAATCAGAGTAGTGAGGTGGGGTAGCCTAGGGATACGGTGCTGAGCCAGTGTGGCAGATCCCTGGAACACAACAGATCATCCTGACATTACTACCAGCTGTTCATCAGAGCATGGGGTCCTGTGGCTTGGTGCTTTGCTTGGGCAGAACTGGCTTGGGTTTTGACTTCTGTTCTTCCTTCAAATTTCCTTCCTGTGCTCCTCATGGTTTCAGCATACATCATTAGTGCATAGTGGAAAGAACATGAGCTCTGTAGAGACAGATTTGAGTCCAAGTTCTAGCTCTGCCTTCCCCTCTAGCTGTAGGATCTCAAACAAGTCATTTAATCACTCTGACTTTTAGTTTTTTTTTTTTTATCTGGGATAGTGTGAAGATTAAACTAGCATCTACGATGATGCCTTGCTCACACTAAACTTTCAATATTGAATACAATTCTTATTCCTACTCTTACCTTTCCACCCCAGACACCCCAATACTTTTCTCACCATTCATTTTCTACTCGGAATGAAACTGGAACCTTGAGGAATTTCTGTGTGTCTTCCAGGTAGTGCTATCCCCCATCACACTGCCTTCAGGCTTCAGGGCAGCCTATTAGTGTAGATCCGTATCTTGCTCCATTTTACCAGTCTAGGCCTGCCTCTCTCTTTTCCTTGTTTCCTCCGTACACACATATATTCCTATACCCAGGTCAAGGTGGTATGGACATGAAAAAGGCTGAGGACCTCATCTCAAAAAGATTAGAATCCTGACTCAGACTTAAATACTGACACAGCCCCTAACCAGAAGAGGGGAAGGGTTCAACTTATAAAGACCATTCCCTAAGCAAAAGTATACAAAAAGCTACTTTCGAGCCCTCCTGCCATACCTCCTTCCTGTGCCATGTCTTATGCTGTTGATAAAACATTTCTATTAAAAGGTGCAGAGTTTCAGTTATATAATGAATAAGCTCTGGGAATCTAATGTATAATACAATGACTATAGTTAACAATACTGTATTGTATACTTAAAATTTGCTAAGAGAGTACATTTTAAATATTCTCACCACAAAAAAAGGTGACTATGTGAGATGATGGATGAGTTAACTAATTTAATTGTAGTAATCATTTCACAATGTGCAGGCCCTCTATATCTGTGGGTTCTGCATCCATGGATTCAACCAACTGTGGATCAAATATATTTAAGAATGGGTGGTTGCAATGTACTGAACATGTAAAGGCTTTTTTCTTGTCATTATTCCCTAAACAATACAGTATAGTAACTATCTGTATAGCATGTACATTGTATTAGGTTACTATAAGTAATCTAGAGATGATAGTATACAGGACGATGTTTGTAGGTTATATGCAAATACCATTTTATATCAGGGACTTGGGCATCCATAAATTTTGGTATCCACCAGGGGTCTTGGAGTCAATCCCCCATGGATAGTAAGGGACTATTGTATTATACATGTATATCAAATCATCACTTTGTACACTTTAAATTTACACAATATCATTTGTCAGTTATATCTCAATAAAGCTGAAAAAAGAGCACCAACTCTGGAATCAGACAAATCTTAGTTCAAATCCTGGCTTGGCTGTTTACTATCTGTATGCCTCTGGGCAAGTTATTTAACCTCTCTGAGTCTCAAGTGGCTTACCAGTTAATGGAAATAATGTTTAGCTCTATCTCATTCATTTATTCAACAATGTTTGTTAATCCCCTAACTGCATGATAGGCAGTATGCTAGGCACTGGGAATATGATGATAAGAGAGAGATAAGCACAAATATTAATACCCATAAATGTAAAATTGCAACTGTTTAAAGTAGTGACAGAGGTACATGGTATTATGAGACAGTATCTGACCTAGACAAGGTGGTAAAATTGACAGGACTGACTTGGTGACAGATTGAACTTGGAAAGTGAGGTAGAGGAATGAGTCAGAAATCATTCTTTGCTTTCTGGCTGGCATCAGGTGCCATTCACCAGAGCCAGCAGCAGTGGAGGAGGGTCAGCTTTGGGGAATAGTTATGGCTGGTGGGGGATACACCACTTTTAATGTTGATTAAAAGCCCCTACTTGGTGTAAGAGACATTTACATATTTGTCTCACTTAATTAAGTCATGATGGTAGCTTCATTAGCAGAATTGCTATTTTCATTTTCCAGGAGTGGAAACAGACTCAGAGGATTGAAGTGACTTGCCCTGGATCTTACAGCTAGTTAGTGACATATCCGGGATTAACTTTCATTCTGTAGCCCAAACACGTGCTTTTTCCACTGCTGCACCCAATGGGGCCTAGAAAAGGCTGCAGGGGAAGGGAAAGCTGGCTGGCCAAGGGCAAAGACTCCAAAGAGGCAGAAGGGGAGGTGGAAATGGAAGGGGGACAGGGGGAAGAGAGAGAGACAGAATTGTGGCAAAGGCAGGAGGAATTATTTCCAGTGACTTGATTAAGATTTATTATTTGGAGACAGATTGAACAAGCCAAACTGAGGTTCATATTTCATAGCTCCCCCCTTCTACCAAATTTTGGCCCTGAACCCTGAGGAAGTGGCAGGGTGGGGAAAAAACGAGGAGGTGGTTTATGAAGTGGCCCAAGGCCCAGGGCTAAATTTGAAATTAACATGGAGATTTCAGTCAGAGGAGTCAAGTTTCCAGGGCCATGGCTATGTCCAGCAGCTGGAGCCCTACGGAGGGATAGAAAGCTGACCCTTCCTGGCTAGAGTTTTGGCCCCAACCTTTCTGTCACCTGCTCCATGGTCCTGGTGTTCTAGGAAGCAATGAGAGTCACTCTTTTGGCTTATGGTCTCTCCTGCCATCAGAAGCAGTCTTCTGTGCAGCTATGTGAGGCAAGGACAAAGGGAGCTGGTCTGAGAAAGGGCCAAGGAGTAGATTTAGGCAGATGGAGCTGATGTCTGCCATCCTCCGCCAGTTGCTGCTTGGCTTCCCCAAACCAGTGCCCTCCTCATCCAAGCTTCCCACTTAGCCTTGTTCTGGTTTCTTTCCTTTGGGGCCTGCCTAAGACACAAGCTCAAAGTCAGGGGATTGCCAACAGAACTTCCATGGTGTGTACCCCATCACCTCAGTGTCAAGTTCCTATATCCCTTCTGGGTGACAACTAGGAATCTACTAAGCCAGAGTTTCTTCTGGGCTCTGACAACCTCTGGGGGTATGGAATATTCTTCGAGGTTAGAGAGTTTTCTGTGATGATTTTTAAATTGTGGAATTTTTTTCCTGTGTTTTTTTGGTGTGTGTGTATATATCTCTCTGTATATATATATATATATATATATATATATATATGTAGTATATATTTAAAGTGTTCAACATGTTTTTATATACATATATAGTGAAATAGTTACTATTGTGAAGGAAATTAACATATTTATTATCTCAGTTATCTTTTCTGTTGTAAGAGTACTTAAAATCTCTTGGCAAATTTCCAGTATACAATACAGTATTACTAACTAAAGTCCTCATGCTGTACATTAGCTCTCTAGCCTTCCTTATCCTACATAACTTTGTTCCCTTTGACCTGCATCTCCCCATTCCCCAGCTGCCCTGCCCCTAGTAACCACTGTTCTACTCTCTTTTTCTGTGTATTTGGCTTTTTTGTTCCTTTTTCTTTTAAGATCACACATATAAGTGATCACATATCACACATATCTCTGTTTCTTGCTGATTTCTCTTAGCATAATGTCCTTCAGGTTCATCCATGTTGACATGAATGACAGGATCTCCTTTTTAAGGGTTGAATAATATTTCATTGTATACATATATATACCACGATTTCTTTATCTATTCATCTGTCGATGGAAACTGAGGTTGATTACATATCTTGGCTATTGTGAATAGCTGCAAAAAAACTGAGAGTTGCAGATATTTCTTTGACATACTGATTTCACTTCCTTTGGGTATATAGCCAGAAGAGGGATTGCTGGATCATATGGTAGTTCTATTTTTAATTTTTTGAGGAACTTCCATCCTGTTTTCCAGAATGGCTGTACCAGTTAAAATTGTGTTTTTATTACAATTAAAATCTAAATGGAATGATATAAGCCTGTTTTGTGTCATCCATCCAGATGGCCACCTTATAACTAAAGGCAGCCATAGGATTTCTGGGCCCTCATTTACAACTGCCTTGATGTATTAGGATCAGATTAGCCTGCATGTAACAGAAAAAAATCCAAAATAATCGTGGTTTAACAAGATAGAAGGTGACTTCTCTATTATGTCAAAAAAGTTCAGAGATCAGATGTGCAAGTTTGGCGTGGTAGCTCCATGAAGTTGTTAGGTACTGCAGGTCCTCCCAGTGCTCTGCTGTGGCATCCTGAAGATATGGCCTCATCCTCATGATCTAAGCTGACTGATGTAGCTCCAGCTAATACTTGCTTATTCCAAGCAGGAAGGTGGGGGAAAGGACAAAGAAGGGCCAGCCCCCTCCCCTTTTAGAAGGTCTCCAACAAATCCCAAATGACACTTCCACTTACATCTCACTGGCCAGAACTTTGTGGTATGGCTACAAGGAAGCCTGTGGAATATAGTACGCATTTTAGTTGGGCACATTAGGGGAGGAAGGGGGTGGGTAGTGAGATGGATAACTAGCAATCTCTGCCACATTTTGTGTAAAAGAACTCATTAGCTTCACAATGTTCTACTTGCATTGTCAAGGACTAATGAGAAAAGAACATAGGAGAACTTAATACATAAATGATGGCTGAGTCCCAGTGAAGGCCAAATGATGTCCCTGAGGGCTGTAGGAATGACAATTTAGCAGTAGATCTGATGGAAATAAAAGTGGTGCGAGAGCTGAGTCATTGCCTGGCTCACAGTAATACAGCACGACGAACTGACGAACTCAAAAGAATCTGTGTCCCAGTCGGCACCACAGTCACGATCTGAACAGCAATTTAATTTTAGAAAAACAACGTCATCTACCTTGTTAAAATAACTGTTGTTCATTTGATTTTTATTGGTTTGGTAGTTTTGTTTACATTTCATTTGGAAGTTTGTTTCAGCTTTATAATGCAGATCAGCCATGAGCATAAAAAGTTTGCAGCTTATTTTCTTTGTACATAGTTTAACACTGTAATGAAACTGAGTCAATAATTAAGATCCTTTTAAAGGGGCTACTCAGCTGGGAAATGCTTCCTGAAACCACTGGGGACCATCGTAGCAAACAGGAGGACTGTGGGCGTTGAAACCCCAAACTAAGGCTTCTGGCTTCAAAATCAGGGTTCTTTTCACACTACCTCCCCAGAGATGGTGAGGAGGAGGCAGAACAGTGCTGCAAAACAGGTGTTGAACCTAAACATAGCATGTGATCAGAGGAGTCTAACATTGGAAGTGCGCATAAAGGTCACATGGCATGCCTCCCGACTGAAGCTCGAGTCTCTCTATAAGCCAAGTGCCTCGGTCAGGGGGTGAGGATGAGGTTGGCAGTTTAGGGTGACATCATGGAACATATTGGGGAGAGGGAGGTTGATTCAAATATTATGTCCCTTGACAACCAAACTTCCTTGTGATATTTTCTGACTGTGTTCATGTGAACGTTTGACAAGCAGAAAAGGCCCTGTGGCCAAGTGCATGGAAATGTATCCCCTCCTTTGTCCCTAGTAACCTCCTCTACCCTCCGACCACCTGTCACAGCCCCCCTTGGCCTGTGATAATGTTTGCCCATCACAGCTCCTTTCACTGAACTGTAACCTACTGGGCAGTCTGTTTATCATGGGACAGAGGGGCTGTGACAGAAAGTAGGGTCTCTTTTGAAGCTGGGGAGTTGGGATGTGGGGGTTGTTTCCAAAATATTTGTTTTAGGTCAATTACAGATGAAGGGAAGAAAAGCTCCTTCTTTTTCCTTCTGTGGCAGCAGTAAATCTTCCTGAGCCCTGGCCACTGCCACCCCCCTGGAGCACTTTCTTGTATTCTCCACCTGTTGTGAGGGAATTCCACAGGGCTCAAGAAATTCTCAGAAAGGCTCTTCTATCAGGGCGAAAAGAGAATCAGTGAAGAGACTGATAGAGCAAGGCAGACTGAGAGGCAGAGAAAGTTATTTACGGAGAGAGATGGTATATATGTGGAGAGAGAAATAGAAACAGAGACAGAGAGAGAAGGAGAGAGAAATTTATTGAGAGAGAGTTGTAGAAACACAGGAAAAGAACCAAAGAGAAAGAAGAGAAGGAAGTAGAAAGGGAGAAAACAGGCGAGAGAAGAAAGGGTAATAGGAAAGGTAAAAGACACATTGAAATTTATAGAAAAGTCAAGTGCAAGGCAGGGAGGGGTTTCTGGGCCTCTGTGTTGCCTCAAGTGATGAGAAAGAGGATGACAGGAGGCAATGCTGTCATTGAGTCTGTGCTGTGCTTCCTGCATGAAGAGAACACCAGCCTGATCCTGTCTTCAGGAAGCTTCCAGTCCAAACAACCCTGTTGATGAGTCACTGCATTTACGTAAGTCCAGTGTATGAGAAAAATTCATGACAAGCCACAGCATACAAGGTATCCGGAAGAGCTCAGGATGGGGCCAAAGTTACCTTTGGGACGAAGTAGTTGTAAAGAGTAGCAGTACCTGTGCAGACAATGTCTGTCATGGAGAATCCATGCTGTGCCTAACGCAAGAGGCTTTTCTGGAGTAGAAGGTAATTTCTAGAGCTGTGGGAAGTGAGGCCACTGGAGTGGGCCAACAGCCATACACAATCAACCATGTGAGAATTCTCGCTGAAGACTGATCCCCACATTCCTCCAGCCTCCTGCCCACCACGCCCCACTCCCTCATACTCAGTGGTCGGCCTCTCACAGGAAGAAGTTGGCCTTCCTCACGAAGGAAGCTGTCAGGTGGTACACAACCCCCATCACCCCTCTATTCACACTTATATCTCCTTTTTTTTTAAAATCAACAAATAAAAATTATATGTATTTGTGGAGTATAATGTGAAGTTATGATACATGTATACATTGTAGAATGATTAAGTCAGGGTAATTATTCACAGTATGGAAACAACCTAAATGCCTATCAACAACAGATAAATGGATAAAGAAAATGTCATGTACACACACATGCGCACACACACACGGGAGTATTTTCAGCCTTAAAAAAGGAGAAAATCCTGTCCTTTGGAACAACATGGATGAACCTGGAGGACATTATGCTAAGTGAAATAATCCAGGCACAGAAAGACAAATAGCTCATGGTTTCACTTATATGTGGATACAAAAGTTGAACTCATAGAAGTAGATAAGTAGAATAGGGGTTACCGGAGGCTGGAGGAAGGGGTGGGTAGGGAAAGAGAAGATGTCAGTCAAAGGGTAGAAAGTTTCGGTTAGACAGGAGGAGTAAGTTCTAGTGATCTATTGCATAGCATGGTCACTATAATTAGTAATAATTATATATTTCAAAATTCCTAAAAGAGTAGATTTTAAATGTTCTCATTGTAAAGAAAGGATAAGTGTGTGAGGTGATGGATATGTTAATTAGTCTGACAATCATTCTACATCTCCTTTTATTATTTCTCTTTTCCCTCCAGCTCTATTCACTGCCCCCTATCCAGTCTCCATTTCCTATTACTTGCTAAATATTCCAGGCTTAGATGGGGTAGTCCGTGAGAAGGGCATATTAATACATGCCATACCATTTCATCCTCACTGCACTCCTTTGAGTTGGGTATCATAATACCTATTTTAAAGATGAAGAAACTGAAATTCAGAGAGGTTAGGCAACTTAGCCAAGATAACACAGCAAAGCTGAGCTTCAAACTTAGAAATCCCTGGCTACTCAGCCCATTCTCTTTCCACTGTGCCAGACAGAATCCCAGGAACATTGAAAAAATACTTGTTGAATGAAATTCTGCCCATTTAGGACCCACCAGAGCCAGGGTGAGGGGACTGCACAATGCAGTTCCATGGAAAGAATAATCATGGGAACAAGATTGAAAATGCCAGGCTGGTGCACCCACTGGCTGAGCCATTAGGGGCATTGAGGGTCAGGAGAGAACAAGCAATAAAAATTAATAGTGCAAAGACAGGTTAATTAAAAAATCCCTGCATATGCAGAGGGAAATATTGCATGTTATCACTTCCTCTCATAATTGTTCAAATGTTGAGCTTGGCAGACGGGTAGCTGGACCTTCGCCGAACACGGAGTCCTTTCCAATCCTCTCACCAGGGCCCTCTCATCAGGGCATCTGCTGGTACAGTTGAAGCGTTGGTGAAGTTCTTTTCTGAGACCTGACCACCTCTCTTTTGGGTCCCTCTCCCCTTGGTGACTACCCTAACTCTGTGCCCAGCCATCAAGATGCTGCCAGTTACCCAGGCTCTACTCAGATTGGGCCCAGTTGAGGTGTGGTCTCTCCCAGGTATATTTACCTTCAATAGGAAGCATCTGGAAACCTCAGCTATGAAGCTAAAACTCACAGAATTTTAGGTACTGTTGAGGAGAGGCTTTGAGATAAAGAGGATTAGTCAGCCTTCCCTGCCTCCGATTTCTCACCTGCATGGTAGAGCTATCAGCTTCCTGAGTGCCAGCCACTGGACTAGGTGATTTTTATATATACGATTGTGTGGGATCTCATTTCATCCTCAGTGCAGTCTTGTGAAGTTTATTACTCCAATATTTGATAAATGACAAAACTGAGGCTCAGAAAAGCTAAGTAACTTGCCCAAGATCACAGAGCGAGTAAGTGGCAGAGCTGGAATTTGAACCCAGGCAGTCTCGCTCCAGAGACCACACACTTATAGCAATTGCCCTACACCGCCTGCCTCCCTACAAACAAAACAACAACAGCAACAAAACTGAATGAAAAACCATTCTATTTCTGTCCCACCACCAAAGAGGTATGATAATCCCAGTTCTATGGCCCATGAGACCCCCAATCTAGGGCTTCTTCCTCCTTAATGACACTGTAAAGTACCATGGAACAAATATGTTACTTCTAGAAAGCTGGGCCTGGAAATACCAAAGTGGGATTCAAACCTAGGCTTTCCCGACCTCTAATCTCATTATTTCAAACTCATAGGTTAGCTCAACTTTTCACATTGGGAGCCCTGATATGACATGAATGGATGTTGTGTGATAAACCTGGGCTGTGGCGATATTTTCCTTTGTGAACATCCTTCCATATTTTCAATATATGAACATTCTCATGGTCTTTTCTGCTCCTTTTGGAATATTTCTGTATACTTTCAGGTTAAGAATAATGGGCAATAGGCATCAAGCTCTTCCTCTGTGCTATGTATTGTGTTCACTGACGTATGTGGATGATCTATTTTTTTCTTCCACTGTCCTATGAAGTAGGTACTATTATTAACTCTATTGTGCAGGTGAAGTGACAGAGGCTCAGGGAGGTTGAATGACCACCACAAAGTCATACAGCTACTAAGTGGCAAAGCTAGGATTGGCCTGTGTGACTCCAGATCTGGGGTTGCTATCTACTACTCAGGGCAGGGTTTTTGGAGCAGCTAAATAAGGGTTTTAATAGAGAGATTTTTCTAGCAACTGCCCCATTGCAAAGATGACAGAATTGATGTTGAGAAATCTCCAATGACTAGCTTAAGTCGCAGCCTGTGGGGGAGTTGAGGAGTGACCTGAAGCCTCTGCAGTTCTTGTCCCAGTCCTCAGATGCTGTAAGGTCTTTGAGGGTAGGGCTGGTTCTGACCCACTTATCTCCCAGTGTCTATGCATATTAATAGGTGGGGTTGAGTTAATACATTTTGGTGATGAAATGACTGTTTCTAATGATCATTTTCATCTGGTCTGGCTTTGTTTTCTAAATGCCAGGTCTTGTCGTGTTCCAGGTCTGCACCAACCTCCCTCTAACAAATACGGAATATAGATGAGGGTCTGAGCCATCTGCACTGTTCTGTTTGATTTAAGGTCACCTGTGGCTTCACCATCCAGATTTCCCCACTAGCATTTCATACATTCATTTCCTGTAGTTCTGCTCTTTACAGAAGGAATCACATGGAGGGGCGGCCACAGTAACGAGGAAGCCAAGGCTATAGCTACCAAAATAAAAACCCAGAAAACAAACTCACATAATAAAAAAAGTACCTAACAGATACCAAGGGCTTTCCATATAGTAGGCATTGTTCTAAGATATTTAAATGTACTAATTCATTTAATCCTCACAACAATCTAATGAAATAGAGGCCATTATTGTCCCTGTTTTACAGATGAGGAAACTGAGACTCAGAGAGAGCTGGCTACACAGCTCATAAGTGGTAGAACTAGAATTTTGGGTATGTGTGATCATGTTTGACACCAAAGTCTCTGTTCTTGATCATGATGCTAAGCTGCTTACACTCATTACTACAGGACTTGTGAATGGATTGGGGACTGAGCCAGAGGATGTGGCAATGACAATTCCCAGGATGGGGTTTGTGTTTGGTGGTGCTCTTCAGGAAGACAACTACAAGAGGACTAGTTTGAGATGGGGGTAGGGTGGACGTGAGTTTGGCTTTTGAATATATCAACTTTGAGGTGTCTTTGAGACATCCATTTGGAGATGCCAAGAAGGCAGATGGATATGCGATCTCTGAAACTCAGAGGAGAGATTGGGGACTTTTCACCATATAGATAAAAATAACTGACATTTACTAAGCACTCACCATGTGCCAGCCCTGTTCTAAGAGATTTATGTGGATTAACGATTCTAATTTAATTCTCATGGTGACCCTATGAAGTTGACGTTTTATTATCCTCATTTCAAAGATAAGGAAACTAAGGTACAAAGATGTTGAATGACTTACACTGGGTCGTATGGCTGGTAAATTGCAGAGGCAGGATTCAAACACAGGCAATCTGAATCCTCTGGGGTTCAGCTTTCTCGACTGTAAAATGGAGAAAACAATTTCCATTATGCAGGATTGCTATGAAGATTATATATGTCAAAACCCTGGCATATAGTAGGGATTCCACAAATTAGAGCTATTATCATTAATAACATCTAATATTATTAATATTTATACTTATTGATTAATTTACACTAACATATTATTTTTGTCACAGGTGGGACCTAGTGATTTCTCAACTAGGCTTTCCTTCATTTCTGCTTTCTTAGTTTCCCTGAGAAACTCAGCCTGATCTCTTGGGGCTACTATTAGTATAGATACTATTAGTACTATCTCAGGAAGATTCTGAGGAAAAAACAGGCCAATGTTTGTAAAGAGAGCCCACCAAATGAATCAGGTCACACATTGAGCCCCAAATTCCAGCTACTGACTGTCTCTCAACTCTCTTAGCATCTTTGGTTTGAAAGCACATTAGATGCCCCAGGCCCTTGTCTTCAGTTCAGCTCATTTTAAGGCCTTTCTCTCAGTACTTTCATGTCAACTCTGTTCTTTCCATCAACCAGCCCTCCTGGAACTACAAGCACCCTAGGCCCAATCATGCACCCAGAATTCATAATGAAAAAAATCTTCAAAATCCCTTATTTACTTGCTACCACCACTCTACCCACAAGGGGGCGCTACCTCACATATAATTCTTACATTTTTGCCGCAGCGATGAATCAAAACCTGAGACAGTGGCAGAATATTAACTACCTGTAAACAGACCCCCAAATTTGTCTGAAGACCAAACCCCTAACATTGGCCACAGCCTGAGCCTTGTACCCTGGCCTCAACATGCGCTCTAGTCCTAGGACACTACAGCTAAATGGTTAGGGGCATGGCTTCTGGAATCAACCTGCTTAGGTTCTGATTCTGGTTCTATTACTTCCCAGCAGCCTGCACTTTGAGCCTCAGATTTTTCACTGAAAAGGGGGAATACTATCTATCAGTAACTATCTCAAGAATATTCAGAGGAACAAATGGATCAATGTTTGTACAGAGTTTAACACAGTGCCTGGCACCTGGTACATTCTCAATAAATGTTAGCTATTTCTGAGCCCTTGTCCTGGCCACCACCTTAATGAGGTCACACCCTGAGATCCAGCTACAAACTGTCTCTCAACTGGCCATCTCACATTGCACAGTTGTGGGAAGGATGGTGGGCGATAGCTCCATGACCCTGCGTGCCCACTAAGGGAGATACAATTTGAGGTTTCCTGATGCCTCTCCACCCTGGCCAGCTTCCTACCATGTACACCCTTATGTATTCAGGTTAAGTCTTCAGGTCAGTGTGCTAATTTTGGATTTCAGCTCCCCTGCTGGCCTTGGCCTTGGAGGCAGGCTTAGATTACATGTGCCTACCCTGGAGATCAAGCTCTCCCCCACCCCCAGACAAACAGGTATATGTATGCCCCACACATTCGCATACACATACTGACCCACATTAACACGTATACACACACACACATGCACACACAGAGGCCTCTTCCACCCAAACTCCAGGAGCAAATCCCTGCCCACTGGGGAGGGAGTGAAAGGTAACTGAGCCCTACAAGACAGCTGGGCAGCTGGCCCAGCCCCTGCCAGGCACTTTTCCTAGTAAGGGCATCCTTTGGGTGACGATATCCAATTGAAGACGCAGCCCAGGGAGCTCCATGACTGTTTCTCTTAGCCCCGCTAGCAATGTCCCTAGAACCCTTTTGGGGGATGTATTTAGAGACCTGCTGGTACTCACTGACCCGGTCAGCCAGCAGCTGGTGCCTGCTTGCCTGCCTGTCTTCCCTCTCCCTCTCTCTTCCCACCCCAATGGCTGTATCTGTACCAACAGAGAAAAGTGATTCAAATACCCCTAATCTGTGGTCTCCCTTAGTGCTGTGTGTGGCCTAGAGGTGCCCTTCCCCGGTGTTGTTTGCGAGCTTTTACCCTGCATGCTCAACAACCCCCATGCCATTTCAGTTGTTTCCCCCAAGGGGGTGGATGAATTCTAGTTCTCCAGTGGGAGGAATGTGTGGATGTGTTCTCCAGGGTCCCATCAGCTCGTGGAGATGGGCTTCCCTTGGGTGTGAGTCCAAAACACCCATGTATTCATTTCACAAATATTTAATGTGCCAAACACAGTTCTCAGTCTAAGATGCACAGTTTAAAAAAAGAAAAGAAAAAACAGAAAGAATTCTCTAAGGAGTTCATGATTCAATAGGACTAAAATGCCGGTATTGTACTTATAACATGCCAGGCACTGTTCTGAGTGCTTTACCATCTATTAACTTACTTAGTCTTCAAAACCTCATGACACAAGGAACATAAGGAATATTATCCCCATTTTACACATGAGGAAGCTAAGGCTCAGAGAGGTTTCATGACTGTAGTGAGTTGAATGAATAGCATCCCCCAAAATTCATGTCCCCCCAGAACCTCAGAATGTGACCTTATTTGGAAATAAGTCTTCACAGATGTAATTAGTTAAGAATCTTGAGATGGAATCCTTATGGATTTAGGGTGAGTCCTAAGTCTAATGACTGGTGTCCTTATAAGAAAAGGAAAGGACACAGAGAGACACAGAGAAGAAGGTGATGTAAAGATGAAGGCAGAGATCGAAGTGATGTGTCTACAAGCCAAGGACCACCAAGGACTGCAGACAACCATCAGAAGCTAGGAGAGAGGCGCAGGACAGTTTCTCCCTCAGAGCCTTAGCAAGGAACCAACTCTGCAGATGCTGTGATTTCAGATTTCTAGCCTCCTGAACTGGGAGAGAATAAATTTCTGTTGTTTTAAGCCACCCAGTTTGTGGTAATTTGTTACACCAGGAAATGAATGCCGTGACTTTCAGAGCTAAGATTTGAACTTAAACAATTAGGCTCCTGAGTCTGTCTTCTTAACTCCTTCTGTCTACTACATCTCACACCCAGGCAGGGAAGGTGGTTGGGGGGCCTCCACAGGGGAAGTTGGAAGAGTAATTTCCGTCGTGATCTCAGATGAGTAATAGCCTGACTCCTTCTAAGCCTCAATTTTCTCATCCGTACCATTAGGAATTTGGGCTAGATGGTCTTTAAGGCCCCTTCCAGTTGTGACATTTTATGTGTCTGTGATTCATGCTTTTGGGGGAGAGGTGGCACAGTGACGGTAGTGAGAGCAGGTTGTGGATGAAGGGATAAAGAATACACATTATATGTAATTGAATGATTTTCAAAAGGCCTGTGGATAAAAACCCTATTATGGAAAATTTTTCATTATCTTTCCCTGTTGTTCTCTTTATGACTGTTTCTCTCTGGCACCTCCCTCCTTCCCCCTCTCGCATATGCATATGCATCCCTACACCCACACACATGCCCGGAGACTCCTCTCCAACCCTGGAGAATAAGTTTGTATTTGTGAATTTCAAACTGATGTAGAAGGAAGGGCCAGGGGATGTGTCCAGCAGTTCCCGGCAAGGAGAATGGCATTGTGGGGAGGAGGGGAGGGCTCCAGAGACTTCGGGCTGGAAACAGTATTATTAAGCATGTTCATTAATGAGCCCAAGAAGGAAATGACTAATAAATTGATGGAAGGAGGCTGATGACACCAAACCACTTGGTTAATTAAAACCACAGAGGTCTTAGAGTGACTCTTGAAAGCCCCTGAGGATGCAAGTAGTTGATAGGCAGCAAATAAAGAATAAAACTAAGAAAGACCATTCGGTGGCTAATCATTGAAGGGATGTCTCTTACATGGAGAGGTATCTAAGACTGGGAATAGGCAAAAAGACAAAATACTTCAATTCTAAAACATCTTCCCTGATATGCCTCCCCTGGGTATTAAAACCTACCCAATATTTTCATGCTTCCTTATAAATGGGGTGATGCCTGACTGTAGGTGTTCTCCTAGTAGCCACTGGGAATGAGTGTGGGCCTAGGTCCAGAGCAAATGAGAGGAGCTATGGTTCCCCATGAAAGCCCCTAGATATTGGTCAAGTCGGAGGGAATCTGAGGGTCTTCTCTTTGTCAACAGCCAAGTGGCATAGAGCCTCCCAGTCTAGATGCACCTTTCCCAGGATTAGCTCCCAGAAGATGTTTCAAATGGAATGATAGGATGTGACTTTGGAAATAGCCACAGCAACAATTTAGGTTGTGGGTGACCATTTGTGAAGCAATGATAGGTACCTCACAGCTTGTATACAGGAACCTCTGCAGTAGAGACTGTCCTTAAGGTTTTGTCCTTTGGAAGAGTGGTAAAGTACAGACACTAGAAGTCTGGAGTTAGACGAACATGCCACCCTACCTTAGTTTCTTCATCCACAAAATGGGAGTAATTATGGTGTCTACCTCATATGGTTGCTTTAAGGATTAGATTAGAAAACATGAATAATATATTGCAACTGGAATATGGAAAATAAATAGCAACCTTTGTCATTTCTACCTAGATATATTTCATGTACCTCAAACTTGATATAATTCATTATTTTCCTCCCTCTGTTCCTTATCTCAGTTAATGGCATCACCATTAACCCAGTTTCTTAAACTATACATTCAGAGTCATTCTCAGTTCTCCTGTTTTCCTTCAATCCCCACATTCAACTGAACACTGAGGTCTAGTTCTTCTTCCCGATCCCTGTTGGCCCACATTGCCCCTAGTATAGACCCTCATCATTTCTTGCCCAGAAAATTGCAACAGCCTCCTAACTGGTTTCTATGCCGCTGTCTCTCCTCTCTGCAGCCCATTATTCACAATGTGCCCAGATAAGCTTTCTAAAGTTTGAATCTGATCAGGGCACTGTGCTCCAGCTTAAAACTTCTAAGACTTTCCATTTCCTTAAAGATTAAGTCTACTCTCCTTATTTTGTCCTACAAGAAAATTCACAGTTCTTTTCCTCTCCAGCCTCCTATCCACTCCTCGCACATTGTGCATTTGAGCCTCATTGAATCTCTTCCCTAAACATGCCATGCTCTCTCACTTCTCCATGCCTTTGCATAGGCTACTTCTTTCCTCTATTCTCACCTGTTGAACTCCTACTCATCCAAAGCCAGGTTCAGATGTGCCCTCCTTTGGGAAGCCCTTCCTGTCCCTCCCAAGTGGACATTTTGGTCCTTATACTCTTATAGCACTTATATGCTTATAGCACTCATACAGAACCCATGTCCAGCACTTCTCTTGTTATCTGAAAGTTGTTTAAGTATATTTTTATGTATACCACTGCTCTGAGTGCTCCCTGTCCCCACACAGTAGTGACACTGAGCTGCCACAATTCAAAGAATAGAATCAGGGCATCTGACTATGGCTGGTCTGTATTCTGGACTCTGCTCTACTTGTTTCTCTAGTGAGTCCAAAACAAACCCTATCACAGTCTCCCAGGGAACTTGAGAAATGTAGAAAATCCAGGTGACAGGAATTGATACTGAACAAGCTGATGCAGTAGGATAAGATCTTCTCACAACAAGCCCTGATCAGCTTCCTGCCTTCAAGATAAATGACCTAGTGCTGATGGCTCTGCAATTACCAGCTCTTCTAATTGAAAGTTGAGACCCCTGCTTTTGGAAAACCAGAGGCTTAAGCCCTCCCTGCTCAACAACTACCTAGTTGTATGTTCTCTCTGGTCTCTATTCAAACTCAACAGATAAATGTTGAGTGCCCACCATGTGCCAGACATTGTACAAGGCATTTTAGAAACTTAACTTCATTTAATCATCATAACAACCTTATACGGTGGATATTATCATCTCCATTTGAAATATGATAAGAAACTTGATGGCTCCAGAGGTTAAAGGACTTGCTCAAGATTATTCAGCTAGTAAAAATAACAGATATCATTTTGTGAGTTCTTACTATGTGCCTGACACTATGTAAAGTACTCTATGGACATGATTTATCTTATAAAACTCTGAAAAGTAGATATAATCATCTCCATTTTATAGCTGGGGAAAACAGGGCTCAGAGAGATGAAGTGATTTGACCAACATCTCATGATTAGGAAGGGGCAGAGTTGGGATTACGAATCCATGTCTGTCTTTAGGCCTGGCAATCTTTCAACCACACCACATAGTCTCTTTGTTCCCCATCACACCAGAGTTCTCCAAGCAGAAGGGCTGTGTCTCCCATGGCAAGGAGAATCATTATCCACAGTGGTGCTTAGCATGAAGTGCAGACAAACTAGAGCATAAAAGCCAGGATGCTCCGATCCAAACTTTAGGGCCAGGTGCTGATGCAAAAGCAGTCCTAGGGAGAGCCAGGCCATTTTGCAGCACGTGGACTTGCCTCTTCAGGTCCTTGAGGTAAGCATCTTTAACTCTCAGGGTTTCAGAGGAAGCTACTTCCCTGGGAATAAAGCAAGTTTTCGACAAGGAAACATATTCTCCTCACAAGTCTATTGCTCTGAGAGACAACTTCTGGCAAAAATTGAGCAGGGATAGGACCTAGAACCAAAGCCATTTCCTTTTCCGTACGGTCCTCTTTTGGGAGACACATGAATGGTAACAGCTGGAACATATACTAAGCATCCTTTTTGGGAGGAGTCACTAGCTTCCTGTGTGGTCCTGGACCTCAGTTTCTCTATAAACCTAGCGAGGGGATAGACCAGAAACCTTCTACAGTTCTAGGTCCCCGAGAAGCCAACACCGATTGTCTGCTAACATGTTGAGTGCTGTGAATTTCCCCAGCCAGCTCCCAGTTCATTGTCAGCAGGGCCATGCACCCAAGCAGCAGCTTTGGACATCACACCAAGTTGGGTGCTTTATCTTCTTCCTCACAGGCTCTTAAAGTAAGTAGACTGATGGAATGGACAGGAAAATGATGATTCTGGCAGACTTCAGCGAGATCCTTTACTCTCCTCCCTACCACCCACAGCTACAGCCAAATGAAATGGCTCTTGGAACAGAACTAGTTCATTCCATTAAGGAGATGAGAGTTCTATTAATTGGGAAGAAAGTTTCAAAGGCAGGCAGGTCAGCAACCAAGACCCATGGCTAAGCATTACTCTGTGGGTTGAACAAATGGGGGGATTCTCCAGGCTTGGTGCTGGAGGTTGGAGAGCAAGAAGGCAGCTGAGCTCGAGTGGAGAGCACCAGCTTGGCAAATGCAGTTAGCACCGGTTGGAACTACCCTCTTCCACTCCTCACCCCTGCTGCTTTCAATTCCCTCAGCCATTCTATGTTCTGTTTTCATACCCTAGCCTATTCCCCATTATTTTATGAATTTTTTCTCCCTGTATATATTATAACACCTACTATCTCAGATGTTGTGGATAATACCCCCCAAGAGGTAACCACTGGTCCAGAACCATCTGGAAGGCTTAAAGCACAGATGACTGGGCCCCACCTTCAGAGATTCTGATTCATTGTTTGAGTGAGGCTTAAGAATTTACATTTGTAACAAGCATTCCATTGCTGCTGGTGCTTTGAGAACCACTGTACCAGTCTGATTTCTATCAGCATCGATCAGTTTTGCTTGTTCTTCCATATACTTTTGTCTGTCTTCTACTACTCATTCTTATGCCTGTAAAATTTATCCATGTTGTTGAGCATACCAGTAATTTATTTTTCTTCTTTTTTTGCTGTATTTGTAGCATTTCATTGTATAAATATATGCTATTTTATTTATTCATTCTACTATTAATTGATATTTGAGTTATTTCTAATTAGGGACTATTATGAATACTATTACTGGTATGAACATTGTTGTACATGCTTTTTGGTGGGCATATACACTCATTTCTCTATATACTTATGTATAAAATTTCTGGATCATAGGTTAGGGATATATATATATATATATATCTTTGTTAGATATTGCCAAGCAATTTTCTAAAGTGATTGTGCCCATTTATATTCCTACCACCAGAGTATGAGAGTTCCAGGGGCTCCTTATCAGTGTCAACATTGTATCAATGTACTTTTTAAAAAAAAATTAGCCATTTTGGGGCGTGTGTGTGTGTGTGTGTGTGTGTGTGTGTAGTGGTGTCTCATTGTGGTTTTAGTTTGAATTTTGGATTTAACTAGATTGCGCGGTGTAAAACTATTAGTAATAATGGGAATGCCCAGTATAGGGTCCTTGAACAAGTGAAAGATGGCATGAACATTGCACATACAAGATCAAATGGTATGGTGGAGCACTGGCTGGAGAAAGGGTAGGAAAATGTTCAAGAAAAAATCCAAGCTTTTTCATTTTTTTTGGTTCACCATTTTCCCTTGTGCAGACAAGATAGTTCTCTCCTTGGAATGGAGCCAGGACCTCGAAGTTGGCCTTTTAGCTTCGAAATACTAATGATACTATTAATGCCAGTCTCTGAGATGGAAATTAACTTGGCATGTTGTAGGTACAGAACAAGGCTAATACGGGTGAAATGTAAGGGGAAAAAAAGAGAAGGATATAGATGATGTCAGACAGAACAAGGACCATCTTTTAGATAGTCTTGTAGGCCACAAGAAGGAGCTTGGAGTTTCTTCTAAGTACAGTGGGAATACAACAAAGGGTTTTTGAAGGGAGAATGACAGAGTATGAAAATAGCACTTTTCCTAATATGTAGAGTAGTGGTTCTCATCCTTGGCTGCACATTGTACTCACCTGGGGAGCTTTTTAAAAAGGCTTGATTCCTGAGTCTCACCTCTTTAGATTCTGATTCAATTGGCCTAGAGTATAACCTGGGCATTCAGAATGAAGACAGAGGGAAGTGGACAGATGTGAGAGGTATTTGGGGCATATCCTGGGTTTGGAGACTCTCTGTGGACTACAGGGAGAGGAGAGAGTGAGAGATGTGGCTCAGTGTCTTACTCGGGTCTTACAGTGGATGGTGATATCACTCACTAAAATGGGGAGGACTGAGAGAAGAGGAGCAGGCTGGGGGTGGGACCCAGATTGAGCTTTGGACATGCTGAGTTTCAGGAGGTAGACAGGGCTCTATAATGGATTGGATTTGGTGAGGGGAAAGGGGACGGAAGAGCCATGAAAGATTTTCTGCTCTCATGTTCCATATTTTAGCCTTTCTATGACTTTCATTTTGGTCATTTCCACCTCACTGATTTGGATTCTGTTGCTGCTCTCTGGGTGCTAATAGGCTGATCAACTAAACTTCCTGAAAAGTGTTAGCTCCCTCCATTCCATATCCCCTTGTGATGCCTTCACCCAACTGAAAAATACATGTCGTAGAGGCCCTCAAAGAGTAGCTCTTCTGGTAGAAATTTCAAACCTCTGTGGCTGACTGGTGGGGAAAGGTTGAGAGAAGCTCTGCTACAATTTTGCCCCTTCAATTTCAGTGAGAAGGAGATGTCCTGATGAAGATAAAATGGGGTGCGTCCTGATGTCCTTTGGGAAAATGTAGGCCCTAGGCTAGGAGTTTTAGATCCATTGTCTTATTTAATATCCCGAACCACTCAGGTTGTTATTCCTACTTTACAATTAATGAAAGTAAGGCCCAGGAAAGTTAAGCAACTCATTCAGAATCATACAACTCATCAGATGCAGAACCTGGAAGCATATTTCTGCCATGAGTGCTTAGAGAATTATATTTGTTCATTTATTCATTCATTCTCATCTAGTCCAGGGGGTCCTGCATAGAACCCTCCTGAGGAGTATCAAGGGGGTAAAGCATTCGCTTAGAAACTAGATCGGCTGGTGAACTGGTATGGGGTCACCATTGGTGAGCTCCATCTCTTGGGTCCTGTCCTGTAGTAATCTGCCACCACTCCTGCCCCTGAAACAGAGACCCCAAGAGTTGGAAGAGCCCTTAAAGAGTAAAGAGGCTCATTCCAAAGGCAGGGAAACAGGGCAAAGAGAGGCAAGGTGGTTTGCCCAAAGTCACAGAGCCAGAGGCAGAATCAGGGTAAGCCTCTTGGTGGGGGGTTTCCAAGAGCATATGTCTCCAGGAGGAGGTAGTTTTCTGAACAAAGGAGTAAGGGGGGAAAAGAACAGAAGGAATCCTGGGGCTACAGCAGAGAACTCTACCCGGAACCACTGCAGTCATGTCCCATGCAGCGCTCGCTCCCCATGCCAGCCAGCTCCACAGTCCTCAGCTCAGGACTGGAAAAAGACATAGGACAGGGCTCCTTAACGAGAACATTTGGGAACCCGGGAAAGGTTAATGATCTGCAGCCTCGACTATCCGTCAGCTGCCCAGTCAGAGACAGTAAACACCGTTACTCATCTAATTAGCCAGGAAAGGCTGGGAAGAAGCTGAAGACAGGGCCTTGGAGATTACAGACTTTGTCCACCCACTTAGGGTTGCTGAGAGAGACTACCAGAGGGCACAGACCCCAATTCCTGGAGGCATTTTGGAGGGGGCTCACTCCCAGCTGGTCCCCCTGCAGCTCTGGCTTCAGGCTGTGGTGAAGATGTGTAAAGGCATGGACATTTACTGAGGGCCTCCTTTGAGCCAGGTACTGTGTCGGTCAATTCTACACACATCACCATGTTTTGTCCCCCTGACAACATTGTAAGGTGTTTACATATTAAGCACCTGCTGTATGTCAATCACTTTACATATATTTCCATATTTCAACCCTTCTAAGAACCTTACGAAGTAGCTGGTATTTTCCCTATTTTATAGGAGAGAAAATGGAGGTTTACAGAGCATAAGTGGTTTATTTGCTGATTTATTCAACAAATGTGCATTGCATGCCCATTCTGTGCCAGGCACTGTACTAAGCACTGGAGCTTTAATGGTAAAAAGACAGACACACACTTTACCTTTATGGTGCCTGTCTAATGGGAGAGACAAACATTAAACATGAGCTCACACAACTAGTAAGCAGTGAGATGAGGACTGGGATCTAGTGTAGGGGAAGGACGAGGAGGGGGCTGAGGTGACAGATGCTGTGGGAATCAGACCAGTATACCCTTGCTCATGACCAGCCTAGTGTGGCTCCTGGAGGCCATGCCCTGGTGCAAATGATGTATTGCTGCTGGAGGGAGGGGAACAGAGGAGACCCCTCTAGGCACTTGTGCTCATTGGATTCTGGGAGGCTCTTTTCTTTTCCAAGCTGCCATGAATGATCCCAGCTCCAAAGAGGAGGTATTGAGATTAAGAATAGCTTTGTGATTGCTGAACAGTTGATGGAGTGGGCCAAGGCAGGAGAATGGGCATTCTTTGAGTAGCTGGTATGTACCAACTCTGGGTCAAGTCCTGGGAGGAGGTGCCCAGGAGCAGTGAAAGACTGTTTTTTTTTCTTTTTTCCTCCAGGCAAGGAGGCTTTTAACTTAGGTTGGAAATGGGACTTATTTTTGTGGGAGGATTAAGGAAGATAGCCAGTTAAGAGCTGAACAGGGCAGTTCTGGCTGGTCAGCTCAGAAGCCTGGGACTCTTTTTTTTTTTTTTTTCAGCAAATTATGGGTGTACAGATATTTAGGTTACGTGTGTTGCCCTTGGTTCCCCCCCCACCGAAGTCCGTGTTTCAAATATGTCCATCCTTCGGGTAGTGCGCATTGCACTCCTTGTGTATACAAATACCCGTCCCCTCCTCCCTCCTCCCCCCTCCTCCCGCCGCCCTCCCCCTTCCCCAGCATCCAATAGATGTTGTTCTGATATGTGCATTTATGTGTTGATTAGTTAATACCAATTTGATGGTGAGTACAAATGGATCGCGTTCTGCTGCTCTTGTGGTGCCCCACTTTGGATAATGGGCTTAAGTTTAATCCAGGAAAGTGTAAGAGGTGCTAGATCACTGTCATTTCTTATGATTGAGTAATATTCCATTGTGAACATATACCAAATTTTGATAATCCACTCATGGATTGACGGGCACTTGGGTTGTTTCCACATTCTTGCAATAGTGAATTGTGCTGCCATAAACATTCGGGTGTGGATGTCCTTATCGTAGAATGTTTTGTGCTCTTTTGGGTAGATGCCTAATAGTGCTATTGCTGGATCGAATGGTATTTCTATTTTTAGCTCTCTGAGGTATCTCCAAATTCTTTTCCACAGAGGTTGCACTAATTTGCAGTCCCACCAGCAGTGTAGAAGTGTTCCTGTCTCTCCACATCCTCGCCAACATTTGTTGTTTTGTGTTTTTTTGATAGAGGCCAATCTCACCGGGGTTAGGTGATACCTCATTGTGGTTTTGATTTGCATTTCTCTAATGATTAGAGATGTTGAGCATTTTTTTATATGTTTGCTGGCCATTATTCTGTCTTCTTTTGAAAAGTTTCTGTTCATTTCGCTTGCCCATTTGTTGATGGGGTTGTTTGATTTTTTCTTGTTGATTTTTTTGAGTTCTAGATAGATTCTGGTTATCAGCCCTTTATTCATGATGGCTCAAGGAGCAAAACAAAACAACAGAATCTCACCCAACAATATGAATGGAAACCTACCACAATTCTCAATCCTCTCAATAAATGTGAATGGACTGAACTGTCCTCTGAAAAGATACAGGCTGGCAGAGTGGATAAAAATCCACAAGCCTAGTATCTGCTGCCTACAGGAAACACATCTAACCCACAAAGATGCCTTCAGACTAAGGGTCAAGGGATGGAAAACTATCATCCAGGCAAATGGAAATCAAAAGAAAGCAGGGGTAGCTATACTATTCTCAGATAATATAAGTTTTAAACCAGCAAAAGTAAAAAAAGACAAAGATGGCCACTATATATTGGTGAAAGGAAAGATCCAACAAGAAGAGTTTACAAGCCTGGGACTCTTTGAAGGCTTCTTGGAAGACAGAGGAAGGGAAGGAGAGAGACACAGAGAGAGTGTGCACGTGAGTAAGAGAGCACAAAAGTGTGACGGGGGAGGGAGTAGAGAGAGAGCACAAATGCACAAGTGAGCAAAAAAGAGAAAAACAGAGCGGAAAGAGTAGAAAACAAGAGAGAGGAAAGAGACAAAGTGTGAAACAGATCAGAGCAACAGACAAGAGTAACAGACAAAATGAGACAGTAGAGGGAGTGAGAGAGAGAGAAAGAAAAGGGAGAGGCTGGAGCCTGCAGTTGGAGTTGGACAGCAGGAGGCTGAAGTGATGAGGTCATTTCTTCTCAGCCACTTTGGCCCTACAGACCACTGTGGAATCAGGCTTCAAATTGTTGCTGCATCTTAAAAAGATAGCTTTTTGCATTGGTGATTGGTCTAGTATTCTGGGCAACTGAAGGGTGTGAATGTATGTGTATGTGCATGTGCATGTGTGTGTATTTACATGTGTGGAGTTGACTGAAACCACCACATAGGCATGTGTATAATTTTTCCCCACACTCTTACTTACAAGCCTAGCTTCTTGCAAAGTTGAATGTAACCCCTTATAAAGGGAATCCTCTTTTTCCATTAAGTTACATTCTCACTTCATTTAGGAAAGGTCTCCACTGGAAAGTTAGTTCCTGTAATTTGAACCATAAGAAAATTCATCACCAAACTAAGAATATCAGCAGACCTGGGGTCACATCTATGCAAAATCAGGATGTAGCCACTTATTAGCTCTGTGACCTTGAGATGTTTAGTCAACTTCTCTGTGTCTCAATTTCCTTCCCAACAACGAAGCGGTTGTATTTAGTCCCTGGCCACTTTCCCATTTGAGCACGTGCAAGAAACAGGTGTAGCCTGGGCCCCTAGGGAAATCTATCCTAATGACCTTTAATTTGAAAGGGTGAGGGGAGGGGAGGGGATCAACAGATCAGATTAGAAGACAGTGTGGAATGAGGCAAGGGTATAAATAAAGTAATGCCTAAATAAGTCGACTGACATGGAATGGACCCCTAAAAACTCGGCTCTGAGTCTGGCCTTCTTGGGCCAGTTGGCTGGCTCAAGGGAGGGGCTTTCCACGCCTCACATCCCTCTTGGCTCCTGTCTGCCTCCCGCCTGCTTGGCTCCTGTTCACCTCCCTTCCACTTCATTGCTTAGTAGGGCTGATATGGCCTGCCTTGCAGTTGGGGAAATGCTTGCATACCCCATTTTTGTTTCCAGTGGGAAATTTCAGTTCTGCATGACAGAATATCCCAGTGTTGCAGACCTCATGAAATGTCAGGAAGGATTAATGGGGTCTCCTGACTGAGAACACAGCATGCATGACGGTGGGAGTGGAGACAGAGTAAAAGGCCTGATATGGGGTTCTTCACTGAGGTCAGTTAAGGGTGCCTTGGGGGAAAGTGGCCATATCTCACTTGACTGGTTATGGGCAAGGTTAATCTCCTCCTCTGCACTCCTAACCCCTCTGGCCCAGACCAGCTCTTCTTTCTGACTGGATTATTGCAACAGCCTCTTCCCAGGCCTCTTTGCCTCTAGCTTTTTGCCTCTGTTCCATTCACCGCCCTTCATCTTTATGTTTCTATAACCCAACATTGATTATGTGTCTCCTTTTCTTGACTGTGAGCTATGTGAGAGAAGGGATTGAGTCATCTTGTTAATTGACACTTCTTTTTGCCAAATGCCATGTTTTTCTTAGAGAAGGTGCTTAATAAATGTTCGATAGTTGAATCAGTGAATGAATAAATACCATGGACCAGTCACTGTACTTGTCATCATAGAGTGGTCCTCCCGTGTGCACCCACAGTCCACAGTGTTTGCCCCATCAAAGAACTTATCCCACAGTTTGTAACTGCTTGTTTATTAGACTAGGAATTCTTGAGGGTAGGAACCACATCTGTCAGGTTTACCTTTCCTGACATATGTTACACCCAGCACTCCTTACTGTGCTGAATGAATGCAAGAATCAATGTTTCACTGGGAATTTATTTTCCCTCCATCTCTGATTGTACATTCAGCAGTTATTGACTGGGTACCTACTATGTGCAAGACTGTGCTCTAGGCATTGGAAATTTAGCAGTGAGCAAGACAGACAAAAGCCCCTGGTTTGATGGAACTTATATTCTATTGGGGAAGACAGACAATAAATCAATGGACACATTTATATAAGCAAATGTCAAGCAGTGACAAGTGCTATGAAGAAAAATGAAGCAGGACAAAGGGGTAGAGAATGGTGGAGGGGATTCCTATTTTAGTTGGGGACTTCAGGGGCAATCTCTCTTAGAAGGTGACACATGAACAAGACCCGAATGAGGCTGGTGATGAGGCATTCCAAGCAGAGGGAACTAAGAGCGCCAAGGCCCTGATGCAGGAATGTGCTTGGCAAGTTTCAGGAATAGTAAGGAGTCCAGTATGGCTAAAGTACAGTGGGCAGGGAGATGGGCAGGAGACACGATCAGAGAACTAGGAAGGGGTCAGATCATGTAGGGCTATGGAGGCTATAGGAAAGAGTTGAGAGATTGTCCTATGTAAAATTTAATGCCAATGAAAGACTTTAATGCAGGCAAGCAACATCTATTGATTTATGTTTTTAATAGGTCTGTGAACCCTGGTGAAGAAAATCCTGGAGGCAAGAGTAGGAGAGAACCTAGTTAGAAGGCTAGTGCAATAAGCCATGTGACAAATGACGACAGTTTGGTCCAATGTTAGTAGTGGAAGTGAGGAGAGAGTGGTTGAATCAGGATATATTTTGAATACAGAGCCAACAGATTTGTGGACAGTTTCGACGTAGAGTAGGAGAGAAAGAGAGAGAAATCAGGGATGATTCTGAAGATTGTATTCAGTTAAAGTCCCATTCTTCATGGTTCGGTTCAAAGCCATCTCCTCTGGGAAGGCCTGCCTGACATTCTCTACCTTCCTGCCATGGAAATCAATGTCTCTCCCTGGATGCACATATCATTTTGCAGCTCTATAGTGCTAATGAAAGCATTCTACCTGCTGACAGAACAGAGTGACCTGTACACATCTACCTGCCCCACTCAGCTTAGACCTCCTCAGAAACTCTGTCATGGTCATCTTTCCAGTCTTTACCAGACCCAATACATTGATTTATGCAGAGTAGTTTACCAATAAATACTGATGAGATTGAATAGATTAACTAAATTGAAGCTGTTTATTATTGCTTCCAGTGTATAGTTGCAAAACTCTCCAATCATTAGAAAGGAAGCAGACACATTATTTCAGCATCACCAGCTTTTAATTACTAAAGTCCACTTAATGGATGCCTCTGCTTGAATTATTGACATCATGAGGATTAAAATGTGATCCCTTAATTAAAAGGAAGCTCATGTGTTGAGTGAGGGGCGTGGAGAGCGCTTGAGGGTGGGATATTGAATGGATCCTGTTCTCTCAGCTCATGATCAGCTAGGGGAAGCTGTGAGGGAAAGTGAAATCTATCTAGATAGAGGAGGACCAAGCTGATATTTATAAAGATGGCAGAAGTGAGAGGAGGCAAAGATTTTTGAAGCATGAGAGTTGCAGCATACAGACTTGGGTTCAAATTTCAGCTCTCCCATTTACTACTTATGGTCCTCAGAGCGAGTCTTTTTTTAGTTGTTTCATTTGCTTTTGATTAAGGTACAACTTATACACAAAAAGTATATAAATCTTAAGTGCATAACCTGATGAATTTTTACAGATGCATACACCCATGTACCCATCTCCCAGGTAAAATGTAGAACATTTCCAGCACCCCAACAGGCTCCCTCATGCCCCTTCCACGAAGTACCCTCTGCAGAGGTAGCCACTATTATAAAATCTATTACTATGTAGCAGTTTTGCTTGTTTTTAATCACCATGTACATGGAATTATACAGAATGTATTCTTGTATCTGGCTTCTCTCTGAGCAAATCATTTAGGCCTCAGTTTTGTGAGTCTTTATAGCAGGAATACTAATAGCACTTATATCTGAGAGGAGTGTAGAATTCATGACATAAATCACATAAAATGGTGCCTGAGATATAGTGTATACTAACAAATATTAGTCCTTTCCTTTCTTCCCTTTCTTCCCTTCCTTCTCTCCCTTCTAAGTTTTTAGAGCTGTGTTAGGTGCTATTGGGATAAAAGGGAAGCATAAAATATAATTGTCTCAGTCTGTATTGCTCGAAAGGAGTACTTGAGGCTGGGTAATTTATGAAGAAAAGAGGTTTATTTGGCTCATGGTTACACAAGCTGCACAAGAAGCATCTGCATTTGGTGAGGGCCTCAAGCTGCTTCCACTCATGCTAGAAGGGGAAGGGGAGACAGTGTGTGCAGAGATCACATGGTGGGAGAAGCAAGAGAGAGGGGAAGGAGGTACCAGACTCTTTTAACAACCAGCTGTCACAGGAACTAATAAGAGTGAGTACTCATTCAGCTTCTCCCAGGGAGGGCATTAATCTATTCATGAGGGAACCACCCCCATGACCCAAACACCTCCAATTAGGCCCCACCTCCAACACTGGGATCAAATTTCAACATGAGGTTTGGAGGGGTTGAACATGCAAACTATAGCAGCAGTCCATAACCTTTAAAGAGTTTATAATTTATAATAGGTAGGGAGACAGGGATGTAAAGTTCTTGGTAAGAAGTAAGGACAATATGAATATAAGGTATTATTAATATAATGAATATAATAATGTACTAATTCCACTGCAGAGTGGAGAGGAGGTAGGCAATACAGTGAAATGGTTAAAAGCATAGGTTTTGG